>NC_133325.1:199021359-199329573 GCF_042186555.1 Aquarana catesbeiana
TCTCAGAGTGTTTACTTTTATATGCATGCATATCCACACTTTTCAAATTAGAGACAGCAGCAGATAACCTTGAGCTCGATTGAAGCTCTTAAATCATTTCCATAACAGATGGTGCCGAAACCCGGGACCTCAGGCTACAGTCGAAGTTATACCGCGACAAGCATTCGGGCGTTAATTGAAAGATAACAGAGGGGGTCTTGCGCAGCCCTAACAGTACGGTAAGTTTGATTGATATTCTTACCACTGTACGACTCTCTTATCTTTCGGTTGACGGCTGGATTCTGTCGGTATGCTGAGACTGTCTTAGAGGCAGGTATTTCCTCGCCTGAGGTTGTTTTAACGAACCTGTCAATGGGTTTCTGCTGACTGTATTTGTTCACTGTCTGCCATTCTTTGGGCTACGAAACTCAGCAGTCTAAGGGTGCTACATGTGTGAATGTGTGTTCTCATCTCCAGACGAGCTGTCGGCCTCTGGAGTGAGATTGTTTCCCTTGTAGCAAACGTTTATGGGACGGGTGTACTCTGGGTTCGATGAACCTTTGAGGGTTGTCTCAGCTGCTGGCTTTGCAGTCTGAGAGTGTTACAGAAGTCTCACCCCAAGACGAGTTGTCGGCCTCTTGGTGTAGAGCGGGTAACAGTAAAAAAAAAAAAAA
Source organism: Aquarana catesbeiana (assembly GCF_042186555.1). Lineage (NCBI taxonomy): Eukaryota > Metazoa > Chordata > Amphibia > Anura > Ranidae > Aquarana > Aquarana catesbeiana. Next base: position 199,022,013 of record NC_133325.1, read on the forward strand.
AAAAACGTCTATAAACGGGTTTATTTTGCAGGGTGGTCTGCCCTTGTGGTTATTTTAGCCTGCTGAAATTTTGCAGTTCGAAGAGTGGCAGGTGTAATGTCCTGTCGTGATTGTATTTGTGGTTTATTGTTTGCTATATACACGAGAGGGGGTGGGGACTGGTTAAGGTCGGAGGGGGGCTGCCCGGGAGATCTGTTGGGTCGCGGGCCGTTGCTCCTCACTACCCCTAATGTGTTTGCTCTTGTTCTGAGATTAACCGTACATTAGTCTTATGAGCTCCCACCGAAGGAATTTGCTGATAAGAACGCTGAGAAAAATATTAACCCCTTGGTTGTACGAGAGAAAAAAGAAAGTGATTTTTCTCTTTTAAAAAAAGGAAAAGAAAGTGATATTGCAAAGAAGATGTTGAAATAGTTAACAAAGTTGAAAGAAATGGCAAAAGTTATGTTGCTGAAGAGACAGGGAGAAAAATCCTGTGTGATAAAGAAAATTGGATAAAGGAAGTTAAGAAAGATGGCGATTGTATTAATATGTGTGTCACAGAGCTGATGATATGTTGGAACTTTAAACAAAGGAGGGGAGGGACAGCACTGCCCTCCGTCTAACAACCACTCCTTTCTCACCACCCAAGCACAACCCACTGTGACAACTCAGCCCGGCGGCCATCTTAGTGCACCCATGCCTTCACTTTCTACCCAGTCCAGTGCACTTCCTGCCGGCGGCCATCTTGGTACACCCAGTAAGCTTAAACAGCCTGTACCCAGCCCTCCCTGTTTTAAACCAAGATGGTTCATACCACACACCTGTCTTCCCCAATACGGGAGCATCACATTCCCAGGCCGGATATGTTAATGCTGAAGAAGCATCTGAGTGGGAAGCCCGACAGCAGGCAGCAAGGCCACCCACTGATTTAACCCCCAATCCGGCTCCAGACTCTCAGTTCCGAGAGGATCTCAAACACATGCTGGCAACCGTAAAGAACAGTGCCTCTTGTCAGCCCCTGCCCCAACAACAGTCTCGGTTACCAGAAGGGGCACCAGTGATGTATGTCGCTTTTACTCTATCACAAACAGCGGCCTTAGTGACAAGTCTGCCTGACCCAGAGAAGCAGCCAATTCCCTTCTACCACAGGATAGTGCAGATACAAGAAACTTACTCAGCTGCCTGGAGAGACTTGATCAGCCTATGCCAAATCAAAGCAGGATATGTCTTTTGGCCAGTCATGCAGATGGCCTTCAATGATGCCTGCCTGACAAGTGCCACTTCCTACACCTCAGGCGTGGAGTTCTGTGCACAACTCCACGACTGGGCAAAGGAGAAGTTGACGGATCAGAAGACCACAATCCAAGATATTACCCAAGATAAAGGGGAGTCTGTGAAGAAGTATCATGCTAGACTCATAATGGCACACACACACATGTTATCAACTGCTTTTGTTTCAGGGCTCAGAGAGGATATCAGAAAAGGCCTGATGGTGGCCCGCCCTGAATACCATTCAATGAAAATGTCCGATTTATTGTTGGTGACCAGAGGTATAGAAAATCAAAAAGGTAAAAAACCAACGCCCCTCATGGTAACCCATGACGAAGATCCCGCCTACACTAGTCCACCACCACTGCCCAATACCAGGGAAAGGATCACCTGTTACAACTGTGGGAAACGGGGTCACTTCAAAAAAGAATGCAGAGCCCCAAGATGTCCCAGACGAAAAACCTACCACTTTCCTCATTGACAGGGGTGCAGCCAAAAGTGTGTTGAGGGCGGTGAACCTGCCTAATAATTCTTTCCTTTCCACTTCCTGATTTGCTTGCCAGATTTATGGTGTCCTCTACATGTCCCTTGAATCTACTAGGAGCTGATGTGTTGTCCAGACTACAGGCCTCAATCAGGACACGCCTGAAGGGAGGATGAAGTTACATACTCCCCTATCTTTAGAAGACTCATCTGCTTTGTGTTCTCTGCCTCTCCTGATGACACTTAATGAAGCAAAAACTTCAAGTTCAATACTGCAGGAAGTACTTGACAGAATCCCTGCGTGCCTATGGTCCACAGGACCGGAAGACAACGGTAACTTAAAGGTGCCACCAGTTTCAGTCAAGCTAAAAGAGGGCGCTTCATTGCCCCGGAAACCACAATAACCCCAAGAAGAGAATCCTAAAAAGAGAACCAGGTACCTACTGTGGATGCCTTTGACTGCAAAATACCTCACAGAGGTGGACCTTACAAACGTTTTCTTCAGTGTCCACCCTCACCCCTCCTGCTGGTACCTTTTTGCATTCATCCTCGGAAAGAAACGGCAACATACCTAAACAGTTGTGCCACAAGGGGCACAGAACTTTCCAAGCCAGTTTGCAAAAGCTATGGCTATCATCCTTGACACATGACAAGAGGAACACCCGGAAGTGATTCTCTTCCAACATGTTGATGACCTTATCCTTTGTGCAGCTGACTTACCCCCTGTTGAAGTCACCTCAGAAAGCCTGTTGTGCTATCTTGCCAACCAGGGCTGCAGAACCACAAAGCCCAAAATGCAGTGGTGCTCAACACCTGTCATTTTCCTTGGACTAATTTCCTAGTGCAGAGCATGGATTCCAGAAGCCTTCCTACTGATGCTCTGCAATCAGACCCCTTCCAGATGTCTCCTGAAGAAATATCTAAGTTTGAGGCCCTCAAGTGTGCCATCTCAGGCGCTAGGGCTCCCAGACTACGACAAAACGCTCAAGCTCTTTGTATCCGAACGTCTGGGACATGCTGCAGGTGTACTCACCCAATCACACGGCATCAGCCTACGCCCCATAGGATATTATTCCTGTCGGCTGGATGCGGTAGCAAGAGGAGGCCTATTGTGTCTGCGAGCTGGATTTGCTACACAAGCCTTGCTTGACAAAACTTTGAACTTGGTCCTCGGACACTGCCTCGTTCTGCTTGTTCCCCATGACGTTGTTGCCATATTCAACCAAGATCCAGCCGAAACACTTGTCCACTACCAGACACTTGAGACTCCTGTGTTCCCTCCTACTGGACAGCATTACTCTATTAAGTTGTCAAACACTGAACCCTACCACCCTTCTTCCACTTCTCGAGGGGGGAAAGGAGGAGGAGGAGTAGAGTCTTGACTTGTCACCCTATGACCACACAGGACACGCGGTCACCACTGAAAACACTGTTCTACAAGCTGAAGCCTTAACACCGGTGATGTCTACACAGGAGGCAGAGCTATAAGCACTTACTACAGCACGTAAATGGGCAGAGGGAAAAAGAGCCAACATTCATGGACTCAAGATATGCTTTCAGCATTGCCCATGATTATGGTGTTATCTAGGACAGAGGATTCCTGATGGCTGCAGGAACACCTGTGAAAACTTGATTGATGCCTTGCTTCTCCCAACCCAACTGACTATTCTGAGTAAAGCACACGACAAAATGAACTCAAAGGAAGCTTAAGGCAATCATCGAGCCAATACAGCTGCCAAACAGACAGCTGGTGGTCCACGGGAAGTGGACAGCAGGGTGGTAGAAGAAGACCACCCCGTGCTTACCTTACAGACTTTCCCAGTGGACAGAGTTTATCTAAAAGAACTACAGGAAACAGCAAGTCCGGATAAGAAGGAAAGCTGGAAACGGAGAGGAACAACTCTCAGAAATGGACTATTCGAGTGCAACAAGAAGCCTTGTCTACCCAGGAGTATGTACCCAACCGTGGTGCAATGGGCACATGGAGCTGCCCACTTGACAAAGACTTTTATGAACTCTCTTATCAACAAGTGTTGCACCAAGAGTTACTCCACTGACCGACAGCTTCTGCAGATCATACATTATCTGCACCAAATGTAACCCAGGCTGCACAGAAGAAGCACAGAAGAAGCACCTGGCAAAACCCCTATACCCCATTCCAGAGGATGCAAATTGATCATTCTCAAGTGCCAAGAAGTGGCAGATTCGAATACGCCCTAGTGGAAGTGGTCATGACTGCCAGGACCACAGCTAAGAAATTACTGAGTGAGATAGTATGTAGATTTGGGGTCCCAGAGGTAATATTGAGAGATCAGGGACCAGCCCTAACAACAACCCTTACAAAAGAGATTTGGGCAGCACTGGGGGTTCAGTTGGCACTACACATCCCATACCACCCTCAAAGTAGCGGGAAGGTAGAAAGGATGAATGGGACACTAAAAACAGGATGTTAAAGATGGCCCAAGAGACTGACTAACTTGAGTTGGCCAGACAGTTAGCCCATTGCCCTGTTCAGTGTCAGACACACCCCCAGGGGAAACATGCCCTATCCCCTTATGAAATTTTGTTTGGTTCAGCTCCCAGACTTGGTTGTTACTTTCCACAACAGTTACAGTCTGATGTGTTGACTAATTACGTAACCACATTATCACGAGAATTAACCTGAATGCATGTCCAGGTGTTTTCTTCCATTCCAGATCCTGAATTAGATACAGGAACACACCAACTACTGTCTGGAGATCCTTGAGCCAAGTTATGATGGTCCATTCCAAGTTTTGCTGACCACAGCCACCTCAGTCAAGTTGGCCAGGAAGAACACCTGAATGCACGCTTATCACTGCAGGAGAGCGTGTTTTCGGGTGCTGCATATCCTTTTTCTGTTTGATCTAGGGGGGAGGGGCCCAGGAGGTGGCCATCACAAAAATGATAACATAATTACGTTTTGGTGTAACTCTTCAGGTACACATGTGACCACCTTTACCTTAGATTACTGTGACATAGTACCTTGTCCGTTTGACCCTTCATGGTGATGCCATTGGTACAGTGATATCCCTGACGGTAAGGACATATATGTATGCCACACAGACAGTTACTGGGGACAGAGTTGTGGTTTCTGTGGGGGCCAGTGGGTTGGAACACAGGGCCAGACTGGGCGACCACAGAGTGCATTAGACAAAAAAGATGAAAATAGAAAGCCCCCATATCCTAACCAAAGATACCCCTGATACATGCACTGACCCAGCACACAGTCAGAGGAGGAAGCGAGCAGCTCTCTCCGGAAGCTTTGATTCTCATGTATACATACATGTCATAGGGGTTACAAGGGGGGTCCCTGATGAGTTTAAAGCCAGGGATCAGGTAAAAGCTGGTTTTGAGTCTTTGATCCCCATAACAACTGTCAGCAAGAATGTAGATTGAATTAACTACATGTCATGGTTATGCAATAGAGTTTGTCGATCAGCATACCTGTCTCCATGTGTTCATCTCTAGAGACCAGCTGACCCTCACCTGACTGCTTTTGTAACCTCCCCTCTAAGCATGGCCCCACCCCAGGCCATATCAGGGAACCCTATATTAACCTGTGCACTGCAAGCCAGCAGTGCTGATCAACCACTGTGTTTTAGCCTCTATGTGTACTTGCTGTGTTTCCTACATCTGATTCCTGTTACCGACTTTGGCCTGTTCCCGACCATCCCTGTTTGCCTGTGACCCTGATGTTCCAGCCAGCTCCCTCCTTCCTCTTCTCCTGTAGTCTACCGTGAGCGTGAGCTGTGAGACCCTGGGGGCCGCGACCTGGAGCCAGACTGCAGCGCAGTCCATCCTCACCACTAGAGGCTCTGGTGAACACCTGCTGGCTCTTAGACTCCGCGCCCTGGGGAATCTATGCTCTAGCTCCCAGTGGGATCTGTGTCAGTGGTCCAGTAGACCTGCTTCCTGAACCTCCCAAGGTACAATCCGCAGCAGTCACCCGTAGGGTCCACTACCTTGCAGTGCACTCCTGATCCCAACGGTGTGCATCTGTCACCCAGCCTCTAGGTGACCTGACACTACACATATTATAACCAACAGAGATTTGTAAATTACTCTAAAGATGCCCTCCAGGGAATTTCTGATCAGTTAGCCCCCACTTCCTACATGACATTCCAGGACCGGATGGCCTTAGACATGGTGTTATCTGGGAAAGGAGGTGTTTTGTAAAATCATAGGAAAAAACGGGAACCTGTTGTACATACATTCCTGATAATATTGGCCCAAATGGTAAGGTTACTTTAGCTATAAAGAAATTAGAAGATCTGTCACTAGAGTTGAAGAAGAACTCAGGTATCACAGACCCATGGGATCAATATTTTAGCTGGATGAGTGGGTGGCAGAAGGTGTTCGCCCAGATACGGGTAACGGTATTAATAATCCTGGATCTTTTAGCCCTGATTATATGCTGTATTCTACCTTTTGTAAAAAAGTTAATGAGCAAGGCTGTAGACAATAGCACACCTACATTTCTCCACCAAGAAGAAGAGGACCTCCTTATGATGGAAGATGACAAACCCTTCACTCCCCTACAGTCACTCCCTGTCCATAATCTCACAATCCTATAGGATTATAGGGATAGATAGCGCCTGACTGCACCTCTCCAGCTGTATCGAGGAGGGAAGTGAACAGTTGCTGCCCAATTCTATATACAGCCTAAAAGAGTTGCTGAGGAGAAGGGCCAGGCCAAAAAGTAGGACCTTTAGTATTAGGGACAGAAAAGAGAAAATAGTCATTTTAGGGGGGATTGTGAAGGAATGTGATGTAAATAATAATAATAGTAATCTGAAAATGTCTATTTTCTTATGTGTATACATATTTTTCTCCTTACTCATTATATAAGTATACAGATTTGCTCTGTTCCTATATTTTCTCAAGATGGCGTGTACCCCCTACCTCCCACACATCAAAAGAACGCGGAACTGAAGATAAGACCAAAGAGAACCAAACCTCGTTATGAAAATTATCCATCTTCTTTTCTATCTTAACCAATGAGATGTACCTATTAGACTAACATAGCAATGACGTATTTGTGTGTATAAAACATTAACACCGCCTTGAATAAATCAGAAGTGTAATGAGTTGGCAATTCTGAGCGTGTCTCAGAGTGTTTACTTTTATATGCATGCATATCCACACTTTTCAAATTAGAGACAGCAGCAGATAACCTTGAGCTCGATTGAAGCTCTTAAATCATTTCCATAACAAAACAACAACAAAAAATTAGTCATTTTGCACATAAACAGGGAAAGCAGATTAGACACAAACATTCTTGGCCAACATCAAGATAACATTTATTTGAGGGAGTTTTTAAAGACCAAAGTATAAGGTACACCTATCAGATTCCCCCTCCCCCCCCTCTCATAGGCCATTTTTAACATTTTAGGGGGAGGAGCTATTGGACAGGTAACCCTCTCCACTTCATTGAGAGATGAATGCCTAAATAATGGGTATTACTTTGGCCAGCCCCTCCTTAGTTACACTATTGGCAGCTCACTGGACAGGTAAGAAGTGTCATAATACAAAGATATAAATACACATTGTACACATTTGAGCACATTTGGAAATTCTACTATTACCTATCAAGATAATAATAGTATACAAAAACAGTACAATTTTAAAGTATACAGACAGGCCCTTGCACTACATGCTTTGGGGAATTCATCCATACATCTGGCCACAAAAGAGATGGGTATAGTGTGTATGGGTTTGGCAAAGTCAGCAGATAGATGATTGAGGATATATAGAGAATTGGTATCAGCTGACTTAGCAGTTGGAGGGAGGGAGGGTTCCAAATGATTTGGGGACCCCCCACAAAAAGCCTCTGGCACTCTGCCTGAATTAAAAGCACAAATCACATTTTAAAACATTTTAGGGGGTGTTTGGGGTAAAGCACTACTATGGAGCTGATAAAATACATTGTTAAGTGAATACATGAGGTGAATATAGGGCCAGGAGACCATGCTGGGGAGGTAAGTGAAGGCAAATATGTATGAAGGAGAAAAAAAATAATTATATAAAAATCCAGCATGCATGAGAACAAAGGGGACATTCACAGCATATTCCAATCATGGTAATTTGGGAATGAGGAAATAAATACAATATATTATCAAACATGAAATACAATAAAATGTGATGTTAAAGGATAAATCTTACCTTAATATAATCCTTCTGCAGGACCTGGATGATGGCAGAACAGGTCTCTGGGATAATGATCCCCAGAGCCTGGGGGGAGATGCCTGTCGAGAACTTCAAGTCCTGCAGGCTTCTCCCTGTCGCCAAGTACCGCAGGGTGGCGACTAACATCTGCTCCGGAGTGATGGCTTGCCTCATGCAGGTATCCTGCCTGCTGATATAGGGGGTCAGCAAAGCCAACAAACGGTGAAATATGGGTCCGTCATCCGGAGAAAGTTCCTGAAATCATCAGGATTATTCTCACGGATCTCACGGAGCAAAGGCATATGACCGAACTGGTCACGCTGAAGCAACCAATTCTTGGTCCATGAACTCCTCCACACCCTGTTCATGGACTGGACTTGTGTCAAGGTCAGGACCTCAGCACCAAGCCCCCGCACAGCACGAACTCAACGAGGAGTACGTATACGCAACATGGCTAGAAAACGGTCGGCTGCTCAGAACGAAGTAACAGAACGCAATGAAGAACAGCAAGGCCTGTGAAGATCGACCTGAAAAAAGTAACGAACGAACAAGAACACAATGACAAGAGTCACGCGTAACTCGCTGCACGCACTGAAGAGCAGATACAAACCCACAAGCACAAACTGAACAGCAGAAAACGATCTGAAAACCACGAGTCTGAAAAAACGTGAATCGTCTCTCACCAAACTTTTACTAACACGAGATTAGCAAAAGGATCCCAAAGGGTGCCGCGCTTGGTTCTGAACTGGCCTTTTCTAGTCTCGTCGTACGTGGTGTACGTCACCGCATTCTTGGCGATCGGAAATTCTGACAACTTTGTGCGACCGTGTGTACGCAAAACAAGTTTGAGCCAACATGCGTCGAAAAAAATCCATGGATTTTGTTGTCGGAATGTACGATCAATGTCCGATCGTGTGTATGGGGCATGAGAGTTTTTGCATTACATTGATATTCTCCTTTTATCAAAGGGTATTTCCAGTTTTCCTTCAAATATATTTAATTCAACCCCCTTGATCATCTGTGTAGAGTTTTCATATAATTATTAACCAGTGCTGTTACAAGGTCATCTAGTGCACAGTGCAAATATGCCAAAGGGCACATAGCCCCCCCCCCCACCACCACCACCACCACCAAATGTATTAGCATTATGTGTCAGTGAAAACAACCCTCCTGCCCCACCAAAAAAAAAAAAGATCACTAATCCTCACACTTACCCCAAAATATCCCTTTGCAAGCCACAATTCTACCCCTCAAATTTCCCATCTGAGCATAAATCCTCCCCTCCTCCAAATCCCCCACTCCCAGCACAATTCCCCCCCCAGATCCCTTCTAGCACTAATCACCACCCCCAGATTTCCGCTCCTATTACAAATCCCCTTTCTTAACAGAAATTCACCCTCTTAGTACCAATCTCCCCCTCCAAATCACCCCTTCTAACACAAATCCTCACTGCGCCCACCCCTCCTGTCCCGGCCCTGGTAATAACCATGAATGGACCCTCTTCCTCTCTCTCAATTGTTATAGCTATACTGTGTGGCTCTTGACCTGGTTTTTTTTTTCTTTACACAAGAACTATGGATTTGTATAAGATCTTAGGTGTGATGTAAGAATATCAGCAAATGTGATACTAACACAGGAGAAAACACAATGGACACAATATAAGGAGGCAGGACAATACCAGGTGATCTGCAAAACATATACAAAGCATAATGAAATGTGGTGCTACCTTCCAGGAGCAGTGCATTAAGTGTTTTATACGTGTGTGCAAAGGAGCTTAAAGTGGACCTTTCCCAACTCAAAACATCTTCAAGTCATTTATTAAAAGATTTATTTGGTTAATTATAGTTACTGCTTATAGTTACAGACTAAATTATGTGCTTTCAAAGTGCGGAAATAATTGTCTGTTCATGGTACCAGCTTTTGGCTAACAAAATAGGACCAACATGGAGTTTTAAATGAACATTCAACCACCTACATCAGTCTTGGCTCTTAACAGGGCTTAACATTTAATGTCCTTACAACAGCCATACAGAAAAAAAAGAACCTTTTTGGTTGAAGCCCTATAATCCATATTTTTGAATTGTGAGAGGAGATCCAAACCCAGAACACAGAGATTCTCCAAAATTGAAAAAACCCTTTGTGTAATAATGAACATTTCCAAACTGAAGCTTTTGTTTTTACTCTTTAGGGTAGCCCTAAGCTGCCCAGGCATTGCATCAGGCAGACAAATTGGGGGCAGGATAGGGACATTTATGGTCACCTTTAGAGATGGAAATTAGAGCGATTGTAAGGAATCTACAGGGAAGCAAATCATTGATGAGGGACAGATGTGTACAAGTAGATTATCTATGGAGCTCTGCAAGAGAAGCTTTGTGAGAAATAGGATGTTTTTGAAAGGCTATGGTGAGATACTGAAAAGCCTGGCACTAGTGGAAAACAGCTGATCGGTGCTCAGATGTGGACAAACCTACAATGAGGACACAAAATAGTCATTGGGATAGAGAGGGAGAGAGAGGCTATAAAGTCATGATATCCTTTCCAATTCCCAGCCTAAAGTGAATTATTGCAATAGATCAGCTTAACTGTTGTTAAAGGCAATCAAGCAACATCTAAGCAAAACTATACTGTTGAGCTTTTTCCTGACCAATTATCTAATTCGGTAGATTTAACTCTGGGCGTGAAGTTAGTAGACATTGGCTTTTTCCAGCTGGGAATTTTTATTAATTTACTATAGCGCTACTAATAAAGTGATTGTAAAGTCTTTTTCAAAATAACAAACAGGTTTAGACTTACATACTCTGTGCAATGATATTGCACAGAGTGGTCCCGAACCTTCTCTTTTGGTGTCCCCCGCTGGCACTTTTGACTCCTCCTCTTCTCAGTGTACCACCATAGGAAGAGGTTCTATAGACATACACAGTTCGGCTCAACCCCACCCCCTGCTCTTTCTTTATAGGATTTGATTGACAGCAGTAGGAGCCAATGACTCCCACTACTGCCTCTTTTGTGTAAACGGAGGTAAGAGAGAGGAGAGAGCCCCTACAGACGGGTACATCGCTGGGGGGGCCCATTTTTTGATCACTGTTATTCCTATTACAAGGAATGTAAACATCCCTTGTAATAGAAATAATCAGGACACCGCCTCTTTAATGTGAGATCTGGGGTCAAAAAGACCTCAGATCTCACATTTACACTTAAAAGCAAAAAATAAATAAAAATGCCATTTTACTTTTACACAAAAAAAATGGGCTCTTTAAGGCCAGAGGGTGGAAGTGACATTTGATGTCGCTCCCGTCCTTCAAGGGCATAGAGTCGAGTGGGAGCCATCTTGCCCTCACTCGACTTACTGCCTATCTCTCCAGGGAATCCACCGTTGGGACCACTTTTATCGGACGCTGGATCGCCCACTGTTTAAAAAAAATACTGGGGTTATGGCAGCTAGCTTAATGTCAAAGTAATGACATGTATATACAGTGGGCGGTCTGGAAGTGGTTAAGAAAGTTCATTCATTTTCTAATGGTTAGTGGGGTCAATTTGATAAACAAATTTCCAACAGTATATGTGGATTTTGTTCAAGAACTTCTATTCGTTACAAAAATAGAAAAGCAAAGGAAATTTTAGGCACTTTCAAAGGACACCAGTCAAGTCATTGAATGTACTTCATCATACAGATGTTCGTATGCACGTTCTTTAGAAAATCTATTAGTGTACGGTAAGCTTTACTCTAAAGGATAGGAATGAAGTCTTCCAGTGAGTGTCAGCATCTTAGAAAAGGTGGATTTTCCCCCAGCTTGCATGCAAACTGAAAAGCCACAGTTACCCTAAATGACACTTCTGTAACAACAGTTCAATTTGTCAACTCACAGTAAGCAAATATGCCTAGTCATATTTAGTGTATTTTCTAAGTTACTCTGGGATCAGCCAATATAAGTCATAGTAAATACTGATGCATCACAAACTCTAGTCTAGTCTAATGACTTGGGTAGGCAACATTGCATATTGCCTATCTGTGGCCTGTTTTGTATCTAAAAACAGATCTAATAAAGCAAAACTCATTTTGTATAGACATTTTACGGTCAAGCCACTGGCTAGTTTTCATTTTGTCAATTATACATTCTTTAGACTTCCGAAATGTATTTTGCAGGCACTTATTTCAATGACACGTTGATCCTCTTTCTCTTTGAAGAAGACTGGAAGTACTTTAAGTAGAGTTTTAAGCATCAAATAGATCACAATATACAAGTTGGGGCTGAGAAACATGTAGTTAAAGAAAATAAGGATCCGTCTTCTGCAACAGACTGTTAACAGACACTTAGTAAGTAGATTGTCAATTAAACATTTATCACATTGCTTTACATTATTTCAATTTGGTTACTTAGGACAGATGTTTTTTTTTCATGTGCATGTAATATTTCAGTGTCATCGCACAGTTTTATAATATAGTAGAAAATGCTGTAAATTCAGAAGAATAAAATCATGGACTACCTGGGCAATATTACCAAATGACTATGTGTGACTCAGACATATAGGACTAGAGCTTTGGGAGGCTATAGACATAGATAAGTATATAGATGCACAGAGCTGTTGCAAAGGCATTATACAGTATCTCACAAAAGTGAGTACACCCCTCACATTTTTGTAAATATTTTATTCTATCTTTTCATGTGACAACACTGAAGAAATTACACTTTTCTACAATGTAAAGTAGAGAGTGTACAGCTTGTATAACAGTGTAAATTTGCTGTCCCCTCAAAAAAGCTCAACACACTGCCATTATTGTCTAAACCGCTGGCAACAAAAGTGAGTACACCCCTAAATGAAAATGTCCAAATTGGGCCCAATTAGCCATTTTCCCTCCCTGGTGTCATGTAACTTGTTAGTGTTACAAGGTCTCAGGTGTGAATGGGGAGCAGGTGTCTTAAATTTGGTGTTATCACTCTCACTCTCTCAAACTGGTCACTGGAAGTTCAACATGACAACTCATGGCAAAAAACTCTCTGAGGATCTGAAAAAAAGAATTGTTGCTCTACATAAAGATGGCCTAGGGTATAAGAAGATTGTCAAGACCCTGAAACTGCGGTATAACAGGACAGATTCCACTCAGAACAGGCCTCGCCATGGTAGACCAAAGAAATTGAGCGCACGTGCTCAGCATCCTATCCAGAGGTTGTCTTTGGGAAATAGACATTTGAGTGCTCCCAGCATTGTTGCAGAGGTTGAAGGGGTGGAGGGTCAGCCTGTCAGTGCTCAGACCGTATGCCTCACACTGCATCAAATTGGTCTGTACGGCTGTCATCCCAGAAGGAAGCCTCTTCTAAAGATGATGCACAGGAAAGCCCACAAACAGTTTGCTGAAGACAAGCAGACTAAGGACATGGAGTACTGGAACCATGTCCTGTGGTCTGATAAGACCAAGATAAACTTATTTGGTTCAGATGATGTCAAGCGTGTGTGGCGGCAACCAGATGAGGAGTACAAAGACAAGTGTGTCTTGCTTACAATCAAGCATGGTGGTGGCAGTGTCATGGTCTGGGGCTGCATGAGTGCTGCCGACACTGGGGAATGAACAGTTCATTAAGGGAACCATGAATGCCAACATGTACTGTAACATACTGAGCAGAGCATGATCCCCTCCCTTCGGAAACTGGGCCGCAGGACAGTATTTCAACTTGATAACGACCCCAAACACACCTCCAAGACGACCACTGCCTTGCTAAAGAAGGTGAGGGTAAAGGTGATGGACTGGCCAAGCATGTCTCCAGGCCTAAACCCTATTGAGCATCTGTGGGGCATCCTCAAAGGTGAAGGAGGGCAAGGTCTCTAACATCCACCAGCTCTGTGATGTCGTCATGGAGGAGTGGAAGAGGACTCCAGTGGCAACCTGTGAAGCTCTGGTGAACTCCATGCCCAAAAGAGTTAAAGCAGTGCTGGAAAATAATGGCGGCCGCACAAAATATTGACACTTTGGGCCCAATTTGGACATTTTCACTTAGAGGTTCACTCACTTTTGTTGCCAGTGGTTAGACATTAATGGCTGTCTGTTGAGTTATTTTGAGGGAACAGCAGATTTACACTGTTATACAAGCTGTACATTCACTACTTTACATTGTAGCAAAGTGTCATTTCTTCAGTGTTGTCACATGAAAAGATATCATAAAATATTTACAAAAATGTGAGGGGGGTAGGGTAGGGGATGGACTCACGTTTGTGAGATATAAACAGAGCTATGTGTTTAAATCGATGGAGGGGAATGAAATACTTGAATGTTTTACATTCATCCTGTAGAAGCAAATTGAAAGAGTAAACACATCAAATACTATTTACAAGGTTAAATACTTCACCTCTTATACAGCATAGCCATAAAAGTGGTTTTCTTTCAAGAGTAACAAGAACAATGAAAGTGGAAGAAGTTATACTCACACTCGCCTTGCAATAACCTTAAGTATGCAAAATCACTCATTTTACAGTTCTAATACTTTTATGTAGAAAGAATACTTTTACAGTCTAGCATGCAGAAAAGCCATGAAACACTTATTTCACTTACTTAGTATTTTTTTATATATTTTATATTCCTTCAAGTGAGATTTCAAATAATCTCAAATGGATGGAAAATTGGATATGTTAGTGGCTGGGATTGCCAAAGGGCTGCAATAAATATGTGGTTTTGTGAGACTGAACAGAAGTATATATTTAAGTTTTGACCTTTACAAATAGCATATTCTGTACCACTGTTGGATGGCTAAACACAAAGCGCAACTGCCATCAGAAGTTACATATGAAGTTGATTATGCCTTCTTGGAAACGTTCAAGTAATCATACAATCCAAACTGTGGTGGACATCAGGGGCATAACCACAGATCATGGGGCCCCCATAGAAAAAATGTAATGGATCCCACAACAACCTCCCTACTGTCATTAATCTTAACATAAAGTATTTCTAAATAAAGGACAGGTAGAAGAAATGCTATTTTCAATAGTCAGTACACAAATAAGGACCAGAGGTGTGGATAGAAATTGTTAGAGAATAAGAGGCACAGCAGTGTTGGGAATTCATTTAAAACTTTCATTTTCAAGATAACTGCTTTTTCCTAGTAGCTTACCAAACATCTCATAGCCTTGGTGTAGAATCTAAACCTTTCCCATCCATCCCAAAAAGAGGTGGTCTATTGATGAGTAGAGATGGGCTGAACAACTCCCTGTTCGGTTCGCAGCAGAACTCCCGAACAGGGGAAAAGTTCTGACCCAAACGGCGAACCCCATTGAAGTCTATAGGAGCCGAACAGTGCCCATTTTAAGGCTTATATGCTAGTAATTGGCCATAAAAGGGGTATGGGGGTCTGGGTACTGTCCTGGGGGACATGTATCAATGCAAAGACATTTTTAAAAAAATCGTTTTTAAAGGAGCAGTGATTTTAATGATGCTAAAATTGCAACAATAAAAATGATAAATTCCTTTAAATATAGTGCCTAGGGGTTCCCTTTAGTCTGCCTGTAAAGTGGCACATCTGTAGCATGTATAGAACATGCTGCAGCAAAACTGACATTTATTAAAAAAAAAAAAAAAAAAAAACAAGTCAAATCACATTTAAATTGATGGCACCTGGCTATTTTTAAAAAAATCAAGAAAAAAATGGCATGGGGGTCCCCCCCAGGTAGGTCAGAAAAGAGGAAGGACAATCGAGTGCCCCCCTCCAGAACTATACCAGGCCACATGCCCTCAACATGGGAGGGGCGTGCTTTGGGGCAGGGGGGCTCCGCCTCCCCCTGCCCCAAAGCACCTGGTCCCCATGTTGAAAGAGACAAGGGTCTCTTCCCCACAACTCTGGGCTGTGGTTGTGGGGGTCTGCGGGCAGGGGGCTTATTGGCGCCCGCCCCACCACCGGAACCCAAAAAAAAAAACGCTCCGCACTCATTGACTGCTCATTTAAGCTGATGCATTGTTACCTTTTCCTGCTCTCTTTGAAGTATGACTACAAGTAGACATGTCAGTGATAAGTCTGCTGACATATTCTGGCCTAGTTACTACAATAAGGGCTCGTTTGGACTTCCACAGAGGATCGCTTTCCAGCTGCGGTTTGATAATGCATGTAGTTGTGGTGCAGCGGTGCAGGCTTGGGCTTGGGGCATTGAAAAGGTGACATCCTGCCTCCTCAATGCCTGTTTTACCTAAAAGCCTGCACTACTACTCCACAACCACGTGTACTGCATGCGTTGAAGGGCAATTGTGGTGCAGCCCCATTTACTTGGCAGTACTGTCTGCTGAATGGGACAAAGGGTTTTTTCCGCACTGTATTGCACTGCATCGCTGCCCCGTACAACTGCCTTTGCAGCTTAGGGGGAGCGATTGGTGACTGTCCCCGACCTCAAGTGTAAACTAAACCTAAAACAGGTAACATTCAACTCTTGCTGAAGAGCATACCTGACCAGAGGGGGCTTATACAACGAGTCTAAAGCATGTGGACGATCAAAATGAAAAAATTTCATTAGCACAGTGAGGATTCCTTAAAAGGGATTTATTTTCGTGGTCTCATGGTCTCATGATAAACATACAGCAATGTTTCGGAGCCATGCTGGGCCCCTTCGTCAGGCAAGTCACATCCTTGGTGTGCTGATGACATTTTCTTCACTTTGATCACCCACAATTTCTAGCCTATGGTCATTAGAGCACCCAGCACTACTGAATAGCCAGTTTCTTAAATGTGTGCGTAGGGAATATCGCCTTTGTATGTGGACAGCGCAAGACATGCAAGAAGAAAACTGAAAGACTGGATTTAAAAAAATAAATATTTTATTTACAGTGATATACTAAACAAAATATTAATTTGCAAGAGTTTAGCTCTACTTTAAGGTCTGTGTAAACAGTGTGCTTCTCAATACTGAGTGTAACATTAGAGCTAAGCATCCAATAATCACAAAATGTACAGTCCAAAGCCAGCTTCTGCTACTGATTAGTATCTACAAAGGTGAAGCATTGTCTAGCTGGGTTGACAGGTGTGTACTACTAGTGTTGGCCAGATTTACTTCTACCTACGGGGTGGATTTATTTTGTAATGTGTCCACTTTCTATGCTGTGTAAGTGGAAACATTGTTTGTTACAAATTGATTCCATAAAATGGAGCGCGTCTTCTCATGTAGCTCTAGGAAACTAAAGTTTTCATCATGATTAGAGTGCTGCGCATACAACAAATTATTTTTGCCAGCAATATTCAGCCAGTGAGAGGATTTAAGAAAGAGTAACAGTAATCAAAGTAATGAGTGCATGGATGTAATGTGGATTTTCTCTGTTGGCAGCAAACCATTTCAATGATAAGTGTGCTTTTAATTAAAATGTGTATATAATCCATCTACTGATAAAATGTAGAAACATTATTCATATACTCGATCAATTGTTTTGTTTTATCCTTTATGCCCTCGTTTTTGAAAAAGAAGGTGGCTCCATCGCCTTCCAGGGGCACCCTGGAGCCACAGTCACGTGAGCATTTTCAGGACTACAGCTATACACAGGAGTCAGCACGGATAGCCTCCTTTGTAAACTCCAGTTCTTAGATTGACAGCTGTTTTTTATCCTACATGTGTTTAGTGGGCACAGTGCTCACTCCCCAGCCAGAAGTTCAGGGAATCTTAAAGCGGACCTTCACCCCCCCCTATTAACCTTGCTTATCAGGGCTTCTTTTCTGTGCAATTTAGATACCCATCCAGCAGATCTAGCATTGTCCCGCTGAGATCCTCTTATGTTTTGGCACCACCATATTTTCTGTGACGGTGGGCCTAATGATGACACACCTCTAGGTCTGACCCGCCCCTCCTTTACTGAATCAAGGACAATGCCTCCTGGGATATGTGACGAGCATATCCCAGGAGGCAAAGGGAGTACAGTGCACATACTATAGATAGATACAATCATGTATATACAAATGTAAAAATTAGGTGATTAGAACAGTCCACAAGTGATGTGAAAATAAATACTGATGTCAGTCTCCCCCATCCACCACGGTAGTGATCTTAAATATCAGTGCCCCCACCAACAGCTGAAAGGCTCGCTTACCATCTTCTAATGATCCCGCATTACAAAGGATCGTTAGCGCTTGTAGCTTTAGCCCAGCCAAGGCCTTTCTCCAGGTCCACATGGTCTCCCAACAAGATCACCCCTTGACACCGTATAAGATGTGAAGATTTCTCAAAAAAAACCAAAGTGCTCCACATAGTGTAAAATCCTCACTCAGGTTTCAGGTGATGCATCTTCTCAGTCTGGAGGAAACACAAAGACAAGTACAGTGCACGTCTTTCACCTAGGTGAATGACGTGCACCTGGGGGCGGCCCGAATAATTGTTAAATAAAAAAATAGGTCAAAATAAATTAATAAGGAAAAAACAGCACTATTTTAGGAAGGGAGGAGGGGTGCATAAAAGTGTAGAGGGAAGATTGCCTTTAAAAATGCAGCTATATAAATTGATCTAGAGGGAAGCATGAAATAATAGTTGCTCAGTTAACAGAGTTCTAATAATTGGGTACATACTGTATGCTTACTCATTTGGTGTTTTTTCTTTTCCAGTAAAATTTGGTGTATTAGTCAAACTCAACACAGCATCCTGCCATAGTTAATAATACCACTGCCAAGTTTTACCTTGGGGTACAGGTTGAGGAGACGATCCTCAAGTGGTTCAAGAATACAAAAAAATATATATATACTGTATGTGTATTTTTACCTAGATGGCTGCAGCACCGTTCCCAAAGCTGAAGCTGTTGCCCGCTGGCTCTACCCCAAGAACTGAGTGATCAAACACTGCTGATCACTCAGTTATCCCCCTCCGCTCTGAGCAGAGAGCTAACTAGAGGGCTGGGCTGTGGGGGCAGGAGGTGCTGGCTGGCTGAGAGGCTGAGCCAGCTGCTGGTCCAGGGATCTGGGTGGATGCCGACTGTAAAGTTGGGATTTTTCCTGAGACTGGACCGGGAACGAACTCCACGCCTGTGATCCATAGGAGAAGTGTAGCCAAAATAACTTTGGCTATACTTCTCCTTTAATAATGGCTGCAGATTTGAAAAGCAAAAACAACCTATATAAAATTTTAGTTTTTTGACACTGCTTCTCCTGTTTCTCTCACCCATGGTGCCTTCTCTGGACTCACTCCCCTAGACCCAGTGGACAGAAGGGAGGCAGAGAGGGAATCCTTCTAGCCCCATGCAGAACCTATCAGGTACCTTATCCACCTCCCTGACACTCTCGTCTTTTGAGGCACATTGTATTCACCTTTTTGGTCCTATTTCTCCAAGAATTGCTATGATCTACCAGCCCCCTGGACCGTTATCAACCTCCCTTGATGACTTCTCTGCCTGAGTACCCTACTTTCTCTGTTCTGAAATCCCCATAATCCTTCTCGGTGACTTCAACATCCCTGTTAATATTAATACTACTGCTACTTCTAAACTTCTCAGTTTACCCTCCTCTTTTGACCTGAAGCAATGGATACAGACTCCTACTTACTCTGATGGCAACACCCTTGACCTTGTATTATCCTATCTATGCACTCAGTGCAACCTCTCCAACAATTCTCTCCCATTCTCTGATCACACCCTTTTAGTTGGTGACCCTGATCCCTACAACCTTTGCAAACAGATGACTCAAAAAGTCTCAAAAAAACATAGCCTAAGTCCCAGAAAGTCTTCAACCAATATAAATCTCCCTCCAAAAATTCTATTCCTGCCTCCTCACTGCCAAGCAGACCTATTTTATCGCTCTCATAAACACCTTCTCATCTAGTCCCCGTTAACTCCTCACTGCCTTCAACTCTTATGCCGTGTACACACGAGCGGACTTTACGGCAGACTTTGTCTGGCGGACTTTTCGACGGACTTTGTGAATGAACGGACTTGCCTACACACGATCAACCAAAGTCCGACGGATTCGTACGTGATGACATACGACCGGACTAAAACAAAGAAGTTCATACCAGTAGCCCAATAGCTGCCCTAGCGTCGGTTTTTGTCCATGACTAGCATACAGAGGAGCGGACTTTTCGCCCGGACTTGAGTCCGTAGGAAAGATTTGAAACATGTTTCATTTCTAGGTCCGTTGAACTTTTGGGGGAAAAATGTCCGCTGGAGCCCACACACGATCGAATTGTCCGACGGACTCCGGTCTGCCAGACCAAGTATGCCGTAAAGTCCGGTCATGTGTACGCGGCATTATTCGTCCTTCACTGCCCCCACCCACTAACTTATTCACTGCCCAGAAGATCGCCTTTCATTTCAAAAATAAGATTGATTAGATTCGTGATGAAATCTCCACTCTACAGCTACCCCCTCACGTAACACCCCATGTCCACAGGTACAATCATTATTTCCCCCATTTAACCATGCTACTATTGACAAGGTTGCTAAACTCTTTTCTAATGCCTACCTAACCACCTGCTTCCTGGACCCTGCTGCCTCGCAAATGCTACAGTCACCCTCTAGCTTCATTCTGCACTCTCTAACTCACATCTTCAATCTCTTGCTCTCTTCTGGCATCCTCCCCCATTCTCTAAAACATGCACCAGTCACCCCATCCTTAAAAAGCCCTCACTGGACCCCACCAATCTTAATAACCTATGCCCCATCTCCTTACTCCCCCTTGCCTCCAAAATCCTTGAACATCTGGTCTACAACCAACTGAGTGAATATCTGACTGAGAACAAACTTCTTCATCCCCTTCAGTCTGGATTTCGCCCTCAACACTCCACAGAAACTGCTCTCCTTAAACTCACAAATGATCTACTAATGGCTAACACCAATGGACACTATTCTGTACTCATACTCCTGGACCCTTCTGCTGCCTTTGACACAGTGGACCATCCCCTCCTCCTCAAAAAACTCCACTCTTTTGGTTTCTGTGACTGTATTCTTCACTGGTTCTCATCCTACCTATCTCACTGCACCTTCAGTGTCCCTTACAATTCTACTCCCTCTTCTCCTCTTCCTTTCTCCGTCGGGGTTCCCCAAGGTTCTGTTCTTTTCTGTATCTCCAAGATATGCTCCTTCCTACCCCATGACACCACAAATCTCCTAATTCACTCCCTAATCATCTCTAGACTACTGCAACTCCCTCCTCATTGGCTTACCCTTACATAGGCTATCCCCCTTCAGTCCGTCATGAATGCTGCTGCCAGACTCATCCACCTTACAAACCGCTCAGTGTCTGCTACCCCTCCCTGTCAATCCTGCCACTGGCTTCCGCTTACCCAACAAATTAAATGCAAAATGCTAACAACTTACAAAGCCATCCACAAATCAGCCCCCAGCTACATCACTAGCCTAGTCTCAAAATACCAACCAAATTGTTCTCTTCATTCCTCCCAAGACCTCCTGCTCTCTAGCTCCCTTGTCACCTCATCCCATGCTTGCCTCCAGGACTTCTCAAGAGCCTCTCCCATCCTCTGAAACCCCCTACCTAAATATGTCCGACTCTCTCTTACTCTGTCCACTTTCAGACAATCCCTGAAAACTCATCTCTTCAGAAAGGCCTATCCGTCCCGCACCTAACAACTGTACATTTATTTTCTCCATTAGCCCATCCCCACAGTTATTACCTTTTGTATCTCTTGACCCTCCCTCTTAGATTGTAAGCTCTAATGAGTAGGGCTTTCTGATTCCTCCTATATTGAATTGTATTGTAATTGTACTGTCTGCCTTTATGTTGTAAAGCGCCGTGTAAACTGTCGGCACTATATAAATCCTGTATAATAATAATAACTAGAAAAGGTACAATTTCTGGGGAAATTGTGAAAGTGTTCTTGCCTCTACAACTGGAGTGGGCGGAGTAACTGGGTGGGGTGGAGTGGCTTGAGTAACTGTGAAAAGTGTTAAAAAGCTTAATATTTTAAAAAGTATAAATAGTAGTAAAAAAGTTCCATCATTCGCTGAAAGAGCTGAACATTTTTTTCAAAAGTAATTTTTTTTTTCAAAAATGAATTTTTTTTAATCAAAAATGATTTTTTTTTCTTCAAAAATGATTTTTTTTTCAAAAGTAATTTTTTTTTTCAAAGGTAATTTTTTTTTCAAAAATGAATTTTTTTATTTCAAAAATAATTTTTTTTTCGAAATTATTATTTTTTTTAAAGTAATTTTTTTTTCAAAAATAATTTTTTTTTTTCAAAAATATTTTTTTTTTCAAATATATTTTTTTTTCAAAAATAATTTTTTTTTTAAAAGAAATTTTTTTTTCAAAAATATTTTTTTTTTTCAAAAATAATTTTTTTTTTCAAAAATATTTTTTTTTTCAAAAATATATTTTTTTTTTTCAAAAATGATTTTTTTTTTTCAAAAATTATTTTTTTACTTTTTTCAAAAAAATTTTTTTTTTTCAAAAATATTTTTTTTTTTACATGGGGCGGTCATAATGTTTTGGCTGATCATGGGGTGGTCATAATGTTTTGGCTGATCATGGGGTTGTCAGCTTTTGTCACTTCCCACTCTAGTTTTGAACATTTCGCCATTCATTCCTATGGGACCAATTTCGCCGCAAAAACGTCATTTCGTGGACCATTCGGCAAAACATTCCACAAAGTAATAACACACC
The DNA here is from genome assembly GCF_042186555.1 of Aquarana catesbeiana. Lineage (NCBI taxonomy): Eukaryota > Metazoa > Chordata > Amphibia > Anura > Ranidae > Aquarana > Aquarana catesbeiana. Next base: position 199,044,488 of record NC_133325.1, read on the forward strand.
AATCGGGAACAATCCGCTCGTTTCGGTATATTATTTGTCTCTGTAGTGTGAAAACTGTGGGAGGAGTCTACAAGCATTATCAAGTCTAGCAGATGAAGTCACATGCATTTGGAGTGTCTCAGCATCTTGTGTTTACAACCACTGTTTCCTAGCAACGCTCATGCCCTGTTTATGCTTCCCAAATACTGCTTCATCAAAACTGCCCCATCAGAATTACCCCATCAAAACTGCCCCATCATATTCCTCTATTATAAATCAGTACATGGTGTGTCTGTCCCCTCCCCCGGGCTCTGTAATCAGCTGAGATGCTCCAGCCACCTTCCCCCCTGTGTATAACAGAAGCTTTGGTAACCATGGCAACAAAACAAACACTAACAGTACACTCTGATTAATGGCTAAAATTTCCTGAAATGACCTCTAAACAAATGGCCGTATTTTAAAAACTATACATCCTACAGAGAAGATCTTTATATTGTGAGAATCACAAGACCCAGACCTAGATTTTGATGTATAGTATGTCTCTGAAATATTAAAAATGAAGGCACAGTCGCAGTTTAGAAATTGCCCTTCAAATTTGGAGGGGGCTAGAGTGTAGTTTCAATGAATGTCAATGGACGGCGTGAGTTGTGAAAACTATCAGGACTATGGCTTAGCCGTGGACATGTTTAGTGGCAGCAGGGATAGCTGAACGTTTTGATATAAGATTTGTGTAGATGGGCTTGAAAATGAGGGAGTGGCGGCAGTTTAGAAATCATGTTCTGATTTTCCAGCTTTTGTCATCTCCCACTCTAGTTTCCCCATTCATTCCTATGGGACCAATTTCGCCGCAAAAACGACAATATTTCGTGAACCATTCGGCGAAACGTTCCACAAAGTAATAGCACACCATTCGGGAACAATCCGCACGTTTCGGTATATTACTTGTCTATGTAGTGTAAAAACTGTGGGAGGAGTTAGGGTGGTAAATTTGGCTATAATAATAAGAATAATATATATGTGAGATAACAGTAAGTGGTCTTGCTATGCAAGAACACTTAATAAATAAATAAAAGCTGACCATTGTAAGTAACCTTGCCAATGTTAATGTGATTGTAAAGTCTCATTTTTTTTTCAATAAAAATAACAAACATGTTATACTTACCTGCTCTGTTGCAGTGGATTTGCACAGAGCAGCCCCGATCCTCCTTTTCTCAGGTCCCTCTTCTGTGCTCCTGGCCCCTCCCTCCTGTTGAGTGCCCCCACAGCAAGCAGCTTGCTATGGTAGCACACAAGCCGAGTCACAGCTCCCTGTGTCCATTCAGACACGGACCTGTGGCCCGGCCCCGCCCCCTCCCTCTCCTGATTGGTTGACTGACTTTGATTGACAGCAGCGGGAGTCAATAGCGTCTCTGCTGTGTCTCAGATAAATCAGGAGGGAGAGTCTCGGACGGCCGAGACACTCGTGGACATCGCTTGACAGAGATGGGGTTAAGATGAGTATTAGGGGGGCTGCTGCACACAGAAAAAATCACAAAGAGTACCTTGCTGTCAAAAAAAAACGTGAAAAAGCAGCCAACATGACAATGTAAATAAAATGGTCAAAAAAAGGAGGGGGAGTGCAGCGCTATAAACAAATAAATACCAAAAATGTAATTGTCGACAATGATGTCACAATAAAAGAAGTGAAATAATATGTGAACAGTGACATAAATATACAATAAATAAAGTGATAAAAAAATGAATAAAAACCAAGCGCTGATGTGGATAGATATGTGTGATATAAATAAATTGTGCTTAAAAATATATATATATACCAATATAGTTAGTGCTATGATAAAATCAGTAAATTAAAGCTGCTATCAATATAGGGTGATCAGATAACCAAACAAATAGTACTAAGTATAAAATTGATGCGCTTTAAATAAATAATGCACAATATGCTGCTGCAACTAAGCTTAAATCCAGGAATAAAAAATGCATACATGTGAATAAAATAGATAAATAATTATGGTGCTAATACATGTGTTAAAATTGCCAAAATAAATCTTCAAATTGGTGATGTGACAGTGAATATAAATAAAATAATAATGACACTCTGAGCACAATGTCCAGGCAGAGATAAATAGTGGGGGAAAGTAAAAATAATTAAACAGTTCCTTCCCTTAATCCAGATTGATTGACTCACTGGGTTAGATTGTTTGGATATTTAGTTTTTCTTGCATCCCACTTTAGCCATAATACTGCTGGTGATTCGGCTCTCAGGATAAAGGTTTTATGCAAAGCAAGCAAAGAAAAAATAGATCATTGTGCAGTGAACTTACTAGATAGTACATAAGCAAAACAGGGACAAGAGATACACTCACAAACTCCCGGTCTATTAGAAGCATTCAAATATGCAGATTGCAGCCTTGAAAAAGTCAAGTGTCAGTGATGCAACGCGTGGGAGGAGCTTAGGACGTTCAGTGCTGCAATACACCTGAAGGTTAACAGCAGCTGTTTCTCTATAGGAAACCTCATCCACAGTGGCTGACTGCAATCTGCATATTTGAATGCTTCTAATAGACCGGGAGTTTGTGAGTGTATCTCTTGTCCCTGTTTTGATTATGTACTATCTAGTAAGTTCACTGCACAATGATCTATTTTTTCTTTGCTTGCTTTGCATAAAACCTTTATCCTGAGAACGGAATCACCAGCAGTATTATGGCTAAAGTGGGATGCAAGAAAAACGAAATATCCTGATACAAACGATCTAACCCAGTGAGTCAATCAATCTGGATTAAGGGAAGGAACTGTTTAATTATTTTTACTTTCCCCCACTATTTATCTCTGCCTGGACATTGTACTCAGAGTGTCATTATTATTTTATTTATATTCACCGTCACATCACCAATTTGAAGATTTATTTTGGCAATTTTAACACATGTATTAGCACCATAATTATTTATCTATTTTATTCACATGTATGCATTTTTTATTCCTGGATTTAAGCTTAGTTGCAGCAGCATATTGTGCACTATTTATTTAAAGCGCATCAATTTTATACTTAGTAATAAATAAAGTGACATATGACCAGTATAAAGTTTAATAAAAATAAATGTCCATACGTGATGAAAAGGGACCACATATAATGGTAAATCCCTGTGGTGAGTGATCCAAAACAAGCATGTGACGATCATTAAAATCTTGAGCAGGCATCAAAGTGAATGGTGAATAACCATAAAAAGACCACCACCGAAAGTACTAGTCTCTTACCAGAAAGATTGGACTTGTACGGGTGTACACCTGACAAGCCAATCAAGCTTGGAAGGTAACCAATGAGGCACCAATTCAATGTATGGAATACAGCGTCTGAATGGACGTTCCGTTGAATTCAGCAGAGTAGACACAGCTTACATGCAGATACAAATCAGCCAAACCATAGATAAAGGAAAGAGATAGGGCACATAGCGTAATACTGCATTTTCATCCACTTCGATTCGTACCCTTGGCAGTCAGCACCTCTCATCCAGATGTAACTGAGGCTGCTGGAGTGTGGGCAGACACAGAGCTCTCCTCTCCATTGAAATGAATGGAAAGCTCTTCAAAAGCGCCTGAAAAGCTCTTCAAAAGCGCTCAAATGTTTTACTGGCAGTTTACAAGCACCTCAGTGTGAAAGGGGCCTTAAATACAGGGGTTGGACAAAAATATGGAAACACTACATGATTTGCAGGTGTGAAATTGACATGTTTGGCGTTGAAAGCGGAAGTGATGTAACATTCCGCTTCCACTGTGTGACGAGACACCTAGTTAACAGATGAGAAACCTCACTTTCGTCATTCACTGCGTGCACTGCTAAAAATACGGAATCATGTCAGAGCTTACAGAGTTTCAAAAAGCGCTAATTGTTGGTTCCCACTTAGCTGGTGCCCCTGTGACTGAAGTTCCCAATTTATGTGTGGTGTCACAAGGTACAGTATCAAAGGTTGTGATGGCATATACAGCATAAGCGTGGTTGACATGGTCAACTGACCAAAAGGACAATGTGCAGGATTGTGACCCAGTTTTTTGCATGAAGAGTGGTATAAGATGCCATTTTCCACCATCTAAGACTCATATTGGTCAATTCCCAGGTGAATTCAGGCCGTCTTGGATGCCAATGGCGGTCCAACACCATATTAGGTAACAAGTTATTTATTTATTATTAAAGGAAGTTGAAAAATAACAGACTCACTCACTGGATCACTAAGTGAAATAAATAAAAAAGACCTTAACGCCGGGTTCACACTATTGTGAATTGGATGCGGGAATCCCCACATCCAATTCGCAATAGCAGGAGAATGTGACCGGCTCTCTATGGATCTGGGTCACAGATCTCCGATGCGTCTTTGGTGCGAATTGCACAGGAGTCCTGTGCGTCTTTTGGTCCGTTTCAGGTCCGAATTCAGCCAAAAATTCGGGCTGAAATCAGACCTGAAATGGTGAACCAGGACGCACAGGACCCCTGCTGTGAGTCGCATTGGCATCCAGTGTGAACCGAGCCAAAGAAAGAAAATGAATGCAGCCACTACAGCTAAGAATTTTTGAGCTGCACTATATACAGTTTTTGTTTTTGGGTGTAGAATTTTGCACATTATTTTTCCATTTTTGGGATTAGGGAGCAGGGTAGATAGTAGCAAATTATTCTTTTGAAGATTACACATTGATGTATCATTGAGAAGAAAATGTTCTATTAAACAGGTACAAAGAAACATCTTTAAAATTACATTGAAAACTAAATTTTGATTACAGTTATGCCCCGTACACACAGTCGGACTTTGTTCGGACATTCCGACAACAAAATCCTAGGATTTTTTCCGACGGATGTTGGCTCAAACTTGTCTTGCATACACACAGTCACACAAAGTTGTCGGAAAATCCGATCATTCTGATCGCGGTGACGTAAAACACGTACGTCGGGACTATAAACGGGGAAGTGGCCAATAGCTTTCATCTCTTTAGTTATTCTGAGCATACGTGGCACTTTGTCGGATTTGTGTACACACGATCGGAATTTCCGACAACGGATTTTGTTGTCGGAAAATGTTATAGCTTGCTCTCAAACTTTGTGTGTCAGAAAATCCGATGGAAAATGTGTGATGGAGCCTACACACGGTCGGAATTTCCGACAACAAGGTCCTATCACACATTTTCCGTCGGAAAATCCGACCGTGTGTACAGGGCATAACAGGAAAATCATTTCAGGAAGCACTGAGATTTATGTGTGCACCTGCACAAAGCATGTTACTACCATCCTCTACAAGCAGACACACCTTTAACAGTAACAACAGCTCACCTGAATGTGTGGGCTAATTAAATTCGGTAAGCCATAGTAAATACCCCAGTGTGTCACATCACAAATTGTTGTTTAAACTATTCCGTCAGAATTTCTGCCAAACTCGTTTTTATTATTAACTAACTCCTTCGTCTGGCATTTCATGAGTAATAAAAGATCCTTTATAGTGTGCCATTAGAAATGAGACATTACTTGTTTCACATTCTTACCTGCTTACTCACTGCTAAGCCAATCAGTACACCGAGATATACACAACACATCCTCAACTGATTCCTGGGATTGACAGCTGTGTCCTACAGAACCTGTACACTGCAGTGACAGGCTGTTGGCGGCCATAGCTTCTCGTGACTGTTCGCACAGCCAGCGATTACTAGTGGTGATCGCAGCTGGATGTTGCAGCTATTCGTGACTGTAAGCATAGCCAGCAATTACAAAGTGTGTCCAGCCATGTTCGAGGCAAGTAATAGCTGGCTATGCGAACAGTCACAAATAGCCATGGCCATAGACAGCCTGTCATGGCACTGTATGGGCTCGGCGGATGCAGCTGTCAATCCCAGCCATGGGAATCACTAGATTCTTGCCCCTGGGATTCGCACCGTGGTAAAACGCTTGTGTGAATACAGTAGCTTAATCTGACCACACACACATTTTTTTCGTTCAGCCTACAGATTCCTCCATCAGGTTTAGCTTTGGTGTCCTAGAATTAAACTGGCCATACACTGTTCGCTATTTTTTGTTTCGCCTACAGATTCCTTCATTCATGCTAAACAGCAAGGATGGACGAACCCCTCCTGCAGAGCTAGTGCATCCTGGCAGCTGCCAGCAGTGTGAATGGCACCCCAGTGCATTGTACAATATAGCACAATGCATATACCGTGGATTATGGATCACTGCATTTATAAGAAAAATGGTCATACATGCTTTTTCATCCATTGTAGTGCGTTGACAGCCCATTCATAATGAATGGCTTGGGTTTTTACAGTAATTTATAGTTTCCACAGAGGCTGATCAGATATCACATATGCATACTCACATTGTGCCAAGCTGGCCCAATGTACGTATGCAAAATATGTCATCTTTTTATCATTCAGCTTTAATGCATGCCAAAACGCACATGCGTTATTGTACTGGAAATGGGCCTCAAAGTTATTCCAAAAGCATTTTTTAAAACTTTTTGTGAGTTACTCCTGGTTCCACCTTAGTAAGGGCTTGTTTATCCGCTTGCCGACCAGCCGGCATCATTATACTGCGGAAGGTTGGTGCGATCCCGCGAATTGCCGTAGCTATACGTGGGATCGGGATAGCAGGCACGTGCATGCGCCCGCTGCACTGCGGGGGTGCCGATGCACGTGGCCGACGGTTGCGATACCACCGGCCATGAGCGATCGCAGGCACGAGAGGCAGAACAGGGACGTGAGTGTGTGTAAACACACAAATCCCTGTTCTGTTCTGTGAGGAATTACAGATCATGAGTTCCTAATAGCTAGGAACCACGATCTGTCATTTCTTCTAGGTCAGTCCCCTCCCCCTACAGTTAGAAACACACACAGGGAACACAATTAACCCCTTGATTGCTCCCTAGTGTTAACTCCTTCCCTGCCTGTGACATTTTTACAGTAATCGGTGCATTTTTATAGCACCGGTCGCTGTATAAATGCCAATGGTCCCAAAAATGTGTCAAAAGTGTCCGATGTGTCCGCCATAATGTTGCAGTCCTTATAAAAATCACAGATCACTGCCATTACTAGTTAAAAAAAAAAGAATAATAAAAATGCTATAAATCTATCCCCTATTTTGTAGACGCTATAACTTTTGCGCAAACCAATCAATATACGCTTATTGCAATTTTTATACCAAAAATATGTAGAAGAATACATATCGGCCAAAACTGAGAAAAAATTAGCTTTTTTTAAAAAAAAATGGGGATATTTATTATAGCAAAAAGTACAAAATATTGTGTTTTTTTCAAAATTGTCGCTCTTTTTTTGTTTCTAGCGCAAAAAATAAAAACCGCAGAGGCAATCAAATACCACCAAAAGAAAGCTCTATTTGTGGGAAGAAATTACATTAATTTTGTTTGGGTGCAGCGTCGCACGACCATGCAATAGTCAGTTAAAGCGACGCGGTGCCGAATCGCAAAAAATGGCCCGGTCATTCAGGAGCCAAATCTACTGAAGTGGGGCTGAAGTGGTTACATCTACCACACCATAACTGCAAGCCTAGCATTTGTCTAAAAGTTGTGGCATGGCCCCATTTACTTGAATGGGTCGTGTTTAGCTGAGATTGGGATCATTTTTGCACACCCCTGTCAAGCTGCCTCTGCAGCCTAAAGCAGGGTGGTGGGAGGCAGTAAAAGCGCTGCTCAACTGCCTATTTTTTAGTTATTTAGTTTAGTTATTAATTATTTTAATTAACCACTTGCCGACCAGCCGCCATCGTTATACGACGGCAGGTCGGCACGTTCCCACAAATCGCCGTAAGTGTACATCGGCTCCTTTAAGGAGCCGTAGCAGGCGCGGGGACCCAATGCGCGTGTATTTTTAGCACTGATCGCTGTATAAATGTCACTGGTCCCAAAAAAGTGTCAAAAGTGTCTGATCTGTCTGCCACAATGTCGCAGTCCCGCTAAAAAATCACAGATCACCAGCATTACTAGTAAAAAAAAAAAATAATAATAAAAATGCCATAAATCTATCCCCTATTTTGTAGACCCTATAACTTTTGTACAAACCAATCAATATACGCTTATTGTGATTTTTTTACCAAAAATATATAGAAGAATACACATTGGCATAAACTGATCAAGAAATTTGTTTTTCTAAAAAATGTTTGGGATATTTATTATAGCAAAAAGTAAAAATATTGTTTTTTTTTTTTTCAAAATTGTCGCTCTTTTTTGTTTATAGCGCAAAAAATAAAAACCGCAGAGGTGATCAAATACCACCAAAAGAAAGTTCTATTTGTGGGGAAAAAAGGACGTCAATTTTGTTTGGGTACAACATCGCACGACCGCGCAATTGTCAGTTAAAGCGACAAAGTGCCGTATAGCAAAAAATGGCCTGGTGAGGAAGGGTTAAAATCTTCCGGGCTGTAAGTGGTTAAATACAGTTTCAGCATATACAGTCGCTTAAGCTTTAGGTCTTGTTCAAACTACTGCAATGTATTGTGGCAGCACATCGTTGGTGCTTTGCAGTGGCATTTATTTTAAATGGCACTCATTTACATGTCTAAGGCTGGCCATACATTATACTGTGGCAGGGCGGCCCTCATGTGTGAAATCACGTACTTGTACATGACATCGCACATGAGGTCTGGCGCGGGCGCCGCCGGCGACCCGCTCCCACTGTGATTGGACACAGTGGGCGCAAATCAGCGGGTCCAGCAGACGCAATATCTGCCGGGACCTGCCGATTGTTTTGAGGAGAGGCAGAACGGTGGTCTGCCTGTGTAAACAAGGCAGATCGCCGTTCTGCCAGAGGGGAAAATGGCGATCTTATGTTTCTGTTAAGCAGAAACACGGATCTCTGTTTTCCCCCAGTCAAAGCACCCCCTAGGGACGCACTTAACCCTTTGGTCGTCCCTGCTGTTAACCCCTTCCCTGACAGCGTCATTAGTACAGTGACAGTGCATTTTTTTAGCACAGATCACTGTATTAGTGTCAATGGTCCCCAAAGAGTGTCAAAAGTGTCAGATTTATCCGCCGCAACCCTGCTAAAAATCACCAATCGTCGCCATTACTAGGAAAAAAAAAAATTCCATAAAAATATCCCATAATTTGTAGATGTTATAACTTTTGCGCAACCCAATCAATATATGCTTATTGGGATTTTTTTTACCAAAAATATGTGGAATACATATTGACCTAAATTTATGAAGAAATTCGATTCAATTCGGTTTTTTAGCAGAAAGGAAACAATATTGTTTTTTCTTCAAAATTGTCGGTCTTTTTTTGTTTATAGTGCAACCCCCCCCCCCCCCCCCCAAAAAAAAAAAAAAAATGCAGAGGTGGTCAAATACCACCAAAGTAACATACTGCAAAAAATTGGCTTGGTCATGAAGGGGGTGAACCTTCCAGGGCTGAAGTGGTTAAATGTGCTTTACAGCATGCTACAGAAAAATGCAGAAGGACCTACAGTTTTGTGCATTCGGGTGCTTTTCAGGCCATTCAAGTTGGTTCTGCATTGTATGTGATGACGTGATCACAGGCTGAAGCAACAAAGAGGCTGCGGGGTTCCAGTTATATGGAAGGAGGAGCCTGCTGGAAGTAAAGGTCTAGGTTAGTAAATATGCTTTTTAATGGTACCCTAGTTAAAACTGAGCATTTAAAGCTGAACTTGGAATTAGACAAAATTGAATCTACACTGCAAGGATTAAGTCCTTATTTAGCCTAGGGGTGTAGGGATAAGCTGTACTACCCACTTTATCTGTGGCACTGGCAGGCTTCCTCCATGCATTTTAGTTATTGATGTGTGCTGATGGGTAGAATCATCTACTGGTTTACTCAAGACTTTCTGGTTTATTCCCTTGCTGCAGCCACTATGCAGCTAAGTGAGAAACTCTCACTCCTCCTGCTGTATTCCTCTTAATGTAAACAATAGAACCCAGCAACAAGGCTAAAGCTGGTCGTTCTCTGAGCAAATTTCAGATGGTTGGCTGAATAGCAGCTGCATCCAATCAGATATAGGCATTGTTGCGGTACTGATAGTCGCCAGCTGGCAGAATCCAATAGCCAGCCCTGTAGATCCTACAGCGTTAAATGGGGAAAAAAAAAATCTATCAGTGTATGAGCAACTTAAGACCCTCTAACAAAGGCTGCAAGGTGAAGTTGTGACCTCCAGAGACAGAGAAGACCAGCATTGTAGCATAATCAACAGAGTTCCTCTTTCCGGTTGAAATTGGAAATGGCAAAGAATCCCCTTTGAGCAACCCTCTTCTTTATCACAGGCTTGGAAACTATTCAGGCCCTGATAAGACCCTGTAATCAGTGGGTAAAGCAGTTAAGTGTCACAATGGAATTGCTGCTGGTCTCACCAATTTATCAGATCAACTATGGACTACTATTATAGCAGTAAATGGATATAATTGATGAGCAAGGGTAAGCAACATTTTTCTATTGCTACTGGTGCTTTGCTGGTAGTAAAAGAGATGTTATCCTTGGGACAGCACAGTAACTCAAAGCAACAGCAAGCTGTAATGGTGACAACTTTCTTTCAGAAAGTTAGAACTCAGTGGGGGTTATTTACGAAAGGCAAATCCACTTTGCACTGCGAGTGCACTTGGAATTCCAGTCGCTCTAAATCTAAGGGGTAGATCTGAAATGAGGGGAAGCTCTGCTGATTTTATCATCTAATCATGTGCAAGCTAAAATGCTGTTTTTTATTTTCCTTGCATGTCCCCCTCGGATCTACAGTGACTTTACTTCCAAGTGCACTTGCAGTGCAAAGTGGATTTGCCTTTAGTAAATAACCCCCAGTATGTCTGCAGGGAAATATAACTGGGCATTGCAATAGTGAAGGTCTTCTAACTAAACTTCTGCAGGTCAGTGGCTCTATTAACTGTCCCATCATCGTAACAAAATGTTTCACCCAATGAAAATGAATGGTAGCTGGAATTTATAGTGGGTCAGAGCACTTACATAAAGCCGGTCTTGGAATAGACCAAGCTATTTTTACAGTTTATTGCCTCAGTAAACCCATACTTGCTACTCAGAATAGAGGACAACATGTTACAAGTAGGACATTCTTCCCTACATGACTGCTTAAAGTGTAAGTGCTCCTTCAGGAAGATGTTCCAAAAATCCCCCTATGCAATTCATTATCCAATGAATTAGTATATACCAGAACTCCTGCTGTAAATGGGGGGCTTTTCTAGAAAAACCGCTGGCACCTTTGTACTGCTGTTTACAAGACATGCTGAACATCCCATTAATGCACAGGGGCAGCTTGAACAACCCCGAATGGCTGCTAAGGATTCATTATTGTGATGTTCAGCTTATCCTGAAGGTTTTTTTTTTTTTTTTTTTGGACGGGGCCCCCCACCCTTCACAATTTAAAACAGGAGGAGCTCTGGTATGTACTATTCTTTGGATATAGAATTGCTTTGGGGGATCTTCGGAAAATGTTCCTAAAGGTGATCTTACATTTTAAATATATGGCTGTGTTTATCAAGTTTGCTAATATCTACAGTATCCAATTGTGGGATCTGATGTACAGGCAACATATGACTTTCCAAAAAAAGAAAACCTTGTTTAAAAAGTCTTTAGAAGGGGAGTTTCCAAGGTAAATGATTATGCCAGGCATTCTTTAACCACTTAAGGACCAGAAGGATTTACCCCCTTAATGACCAGGCCATTTTTTGCGAAACGGCACTCTGTTAATTTAGCTGACAATTGCGCGGTCGTGCGATGCTGTAGCCAAATAAAATGAATGTCCTATTATTCCCACAAATAGAGCTTTCTTTTGGTGGTATTTGATCACCTCTGCGTTTTTTATTTCTTGCGCTATAAACAAAAAAAGACAGACAACTTTGAAAAAAAAAAACTATATTTTTTTATTTTCTGCTATAAAACATACCCAATAAAATATTTCTAAAAAATCTAATTCCTTCATCTGTTTAGGCCAATATGTCTTCTGCTACATATTTTTGGTAAAAAAAAAAAAAAAAAAGACCAATAAGCATATATTGATTGGTTTGCGCAAAAGTTTACAAAACAGGGGATAGATGTATGACTGCGACATTGCAGCAGACAGTTAAGACACCCAACTGACATTTTTGAAACTTTTTTGGGAACCAGTGACATTAGTCCAGTGATTAGTGCTAAAAATATGCATTGATATTGAACTAATCACACTGGCAGGGAAAGGGGTTAACATCAGGGGCGATCAAGGGGTTAACGGTGTTCCCTGGGTATGTTTACTAACTCTATGGGGGATAGGCTGCCTGGGACAACACACAGATCCGTCTTCCTGCATAGCAGAAAGACAAGATCTCTGTGTGATCCCTTGTGAGAACGGAGATCTGCCTTGTTTACTTTGGCATTTCCCCATTCTGTCTCTGCGGAGAAGGATCGCAAGTGGCCGGTGGACATCGAGTCCGCCGGACCCGCTGATTGACTACCCCACTGGCCAATTGTCACACACCACCCACACAAAGCCGTGGACAAGCCCGACGTACAGCTACGTACGATTTGCGCAGCCGAGCCAACTTGTCGCAGTATAACTGTGGTGGCTGGTTGGCGAGCGATTAAACCACTACAGAGGAGACCTCTCTGTGGCCATCAGCAATAGCAAGTCCTTCATTGTGCAGTTTAGATTAGCTCACCATATTAAGCCCAACAAGGTACATAGTGTCCACTGTATCTGTCTTTTAGAAGATAGTGGTCCAGCTGTTGAATTCTGATATTGCAGCTTTTGATGAAAGGGGGAAATTTGTGGGAAAAGGGACCCTCCATATTACCATTCCAGTTTACATCTATCCCAGAAATGAATGCGATGGGATTTTTACTGTTTTTTTTTTTATATAAACCTAAACTCCAGGCAAATTGCAAGTCCACTGATCAGTGTACCGGCTTCTGCTGGTACAATGTGATCCCAGTAACCAATCACAGCAGATCACATGACAATTGTACACAGTGAATGACTTTGATTCATTCATAAATTGTGTACAATTGTGTTGCTAGCTGTGACTAGTCCAGTGATCACATACAGACAGGGCCACCCACAGCCCATATGTACCATGTGATTACCTGTGGCCAATCACAACAATACTCACTGAATGAATCCATTTTATTCAGTAAAAATGGTTGCTTATAATAGTGAAACTCACTGGTATAAGCAATCATAACTTGTAAAAAAAATCCTGATCACTTCCCCAGTGTCGTACAAGTTACTATGGTAACATTGTATTACGCTGGTCACAGTGAGATAAAAAAAAAAAATATATTTTTTCCCCCCCACATACTGTCGCCAGTCAGTGGCCCTGATTCACTGCCACACCAGTTATATGATGCTGTACTGCACTGTTGACAGCAAGTAAAAAAAAAATAAAAGGTTTCTTCATTTTCCAAAAACTTTGAAAAAAAAAAAAAATACAACTTCAAAATACTCGCTATGCCTGTAACTAAATACAGTGGACCGCCTACTTTCCAAAAGGGGGTAATCTGGGGTGTTTGTACTGTCCTGGCATTTTTGGGCCTCGAGAATTGAGTAAGGCCCTCAGTACATCAGGATTGATCATTTTTTAGATATTTACCATAGTTTGTGGACCATAGTCTGTAGGAAACTTCCTACACATACTAAGTAATATACACTGGTTTGGGTTATTTTTTTTACCAAAGAAATGTAGCAGAATACATTTTGGCATAAATTTATGACGAAAGATGATTTATTTGCAAAATATTATGAGAAATTAGAAAAAACATGTTTTTTCTTCATAATTTTCTGTCTTTTTTCATTTAGCAAAGAATGAAAACCCCAGTGGTGATGAAATACCCTCAAAAGAAAGCTCTATTTGTGTGAAAAACAAAAATGCTAAAAATTTCATATGGGTACAATGTTGCATTACCGCGCAATTGTCATTCAAAGCGTGACAGCGCTGAAAGCTGAAAATTGGCCTGGGCAGGAAGGGGGTGAAAGTGCCCAATATTGAAGTGGTCAATTCGTTAGTCAGGTCCATTTAAATTTGCAAGTCCAACACCAAACGCCACCCCTCTCCCCAGATTGCCAATGCTGCGGTCCAAGGCTGGCCCAGTTTCTCCTTCACAAAGTAAAGGCACCCTAAGACAGAAGTGTGTTACTGGCTGGATCTTCAGGTGACACAAAGGAAAAAAACAAAACAAAAGAAAACTAACGCAGCCACCATATTTAAAGGATTGGTAAGCTGAAATATATTACATTTTTGTTTTGGGGTTTAATACCATTTAATTTGTGCCTTTTACATCTGCTTGGAGTTTGACTTTAATTTACTGCTGACAGTGCGAGTACATACACTACATAGACATTAGCAGAACTGCTCTTGGTGGGACAGGCTGGCAAAGCAGCAGTCGGGAATGGGGAGCTAGATGGCATCATTAGCTTTTAGGAAGTCATTTTTCATTTATAGTATGATATAGCAGCATATACTGTAATGTCGGGTTTTTCTTTTTTTACTTCTATTCAGTAGTAGAATCAGGTAAAGAAAACAGACATGAATACATTTTCTTTATTTAAAAGAAAATACCTACGACAACACCAATATTTTCCATGTAACATTCAGACCAAACGATTTTCTTTTCTTTCGCACAGCAACAGCATCCATGTCTTGTAAACAAATTTAATAAAAATAAATAAAAAAAAAAAAAAAAAAAAAAGATATAAATAATAAAACAGAGTCAACCAATGTGGTTCAGCTGATGTATATAGAAAAGAAACAAGTCCTTCCTTGGAGCAGAACTTGAAGTGTTAATGCACCAAGGTTAAAATCATGAGCTTCCATCTTTTCTTCAAGGTAAACTCTGTAGGCACAAAATAATTAATGGGTTCTTGAGGTTTCCACCGATTCACAGCTGTGGCTTTGTCCATTATGACTGCTGACGTAAGGCAAGTGTCCAGGTCCTTCTCATTCTCACATGCCCATCCTGATACTCTGGATAATTTGAAAAATTGCTGAAACATAAAGGGTACATTCCAGTCAGTGATCTTACAAGACACCTAATTACCCATAAAGCTAAATTCAAAAAACATTTTCCTAAATACAAAAAAAAGCTAAGCAGTTTTAGCTTCAAAATGTTTATTATACACAGCAAAGTAGGGCTCTTTGTGGTATGTGGTGCTTCATTAAAGGGGTAATTCCATCTTTACACCAAATGAACGATAAATTCCCAAACTCCTCCAGTTCCTGCTGCACTTATCTGCTGTGCCAGGAATCATCTGCTGGTGGATCAATCCACACTTCCTTAGCTTCAGTGGACTGCAGGGGAGACATCAGGGGTGACCCCTGATGTCTCAAAGAATCTGGCACATTAAATATGCTATAACACAGGGGGCTATTGGTCGCAATACCAATAAAGTTAAAGCAGTATTAAACCTAAAACCAAAAAATTTAATGAATGCAGCTACCACATCTAATGCCGCGTACACACGGTCGGACTTTTCAACTGGACTTGTCCGACGGACCAAATCCGGCGGACAATCCGATTGTGTGTGGGCTTCACCGGACCTTCAGCGGACTTTTCTAGTCGCAAATCTGACAGACTTTAGATTTGGAACATGCTTCAAATCTTTATGTCGTAACTCCGCCGGACCCAGAAATCCGCTCGTCTGTATGCTAGTCCGATGGACAAAAACCCACGCTAGGGCAGCTATTGGCTACTGACTATCAACTTCCTTATTTTAATCCGGTGTATGTCATCACGTAGGAATCCGTCGGACTTTGGAGTGATCGTGTGTAGGCAAGTCCGGTCGTTAGAAAGTCTGTTGAAAGTCCGCCAAAAGTCAGTCGAAAGGGCTGTCGGACTTTTGTAGCTGAAAAGTCTGACCGTGTGTACGCGGCATAAGGGTTGGTAAGATGCAATTTATATATTTTAGGCCATCTGTTTATACCAGATTATCTAGCCAGTAGCACACCATTGGTATACCTAGACTCTGGATGGAGAAGCAGTAGAGACACCTTTTGACAGCAGCATTGTCAGTCTTGGGGGAGGGGAGTGTTAGATGTATACTAGCAGGTTCAGGCTGGGTTCACACCTAAGATGACCACGGATCACACAGGAACACTGTGCGTCCCTGTACCCCATTTCAAGGACAAATCAGGGACGGATCTCTGCCTGAATTCAACTCTGAAATGGAGCCAAAGACGCACACAGCGTTTCTGGGCAAGCCGCCCCGGTAAACCGGCTGCATAGAGAGAGCCGGGCACATTCTCCTGTCATGTGAATTGGATGCAGGGAAACCTGGAGGTGTTAAATTAAGCAGTTACAACAAGAGTTTTTTTTTCCTCTTGGGATAAAGACTCTATACAAAAGTAAAAGCCGACCAGTGTTAAATGGTTTGTCTCAAACTACTACTACTACTACTACTACTACTACTACTACTACTACTACATCTGCAGGACAGCTTGGTCAGCAAAAGTGTTAAAAAAAAAAAAAAAAAAAAAGAAAATTGAATGGGCAAAGTGAGAGTCATTTAAAAGTAAATTTCCAGAGAGATGGCAAAATACACACATGATGTGATCTTTTATATAAATGCGAAATGATTTGAAATTTCCATATTTTTTGGCATCCTGCACAGCCAGGTAGATGACACAATTTTTTCCTGGTTCAGCAGTGCCGTTTTGTGTGCAGGCTGGAGATGGAGAGCTTACTGGACGGTAAATTGGAACATCACTCCTGTCCAATGAGGAGGACGTTAAGCCAAGAAGCAGTAAAGCCGAATCAAGAAGCTGTGAATTAATCTCACGGTTTAGTTTTGAAAATAAAAAAGTGAAGACTCCTGCAATAAATTTGACATCAGTTATAGTAGAACTATAGACAGTATTTTTGTTTATTTTGGATAGAGTAAGGAAGGGTTATAACCCCTGTCAGATTTTTTGCCATCTGTGTTTCATTGGGGAAATTTAACTTCACTTCCTGTTCCATAGCCAAAACAGAGAAGAAATCCCTGCAAATTAAGGGAATCCCTTGGGGAGCCCCTGGTCACCAGAACTAGTGGCTTGGATTTTTTCTACTTTCACTAATGATCATATAGAGGAGAAACAGAGAGGGTGGATCTCCCTAATGGGGGCACAGACAGCAATAAATGTGGACAGGTGTTTTTATTCATCTTCACTCTGTCCACAAGGTTGAATGGTCCAGCCATCTTCTGGGACCTGTCATGTGTCCCAGAAGACTTTGTGAGGGAGGAGGGAAGAAGATCCCCTTCTGATCGCCTAGGCGGTCGGAGCAGAAGTGGGAAGCGGTCAAAATCAGGTACCCGCTAACCCCCCTCCTCCCAACAAAGCTCTATTTCTTGGTAGAGGGCTGTGCTGACTTTGGACTTGATAAAACACAGTGGACCAACACCAGCAGATGACATGGCTCACCAAATCATCACTGACTGTGGAAACTTCACACTGGGCCTCATGCAACTTGGATTCTGTGCCTCTCCAATCTTTCTCCAGACTCTGGGACCTTGATTTCCAAATGAAATGCAAACTTTTCCACAGTCCGTGACGATTTGGGGAGCCACGTCATCTGCTGGTGATAGTCCAATGTGTTTTATCAAGTCCAAAGCCAGCACAGCCCTCTAGCAGGAAATTCTAGAGAACGTCATGCTTCCCTCTGTTAACCAGTTTTATGGACATGCGGATTTCATTTTCCAGTAGGACTTAGCACCTGCCCACATGGCCAAAAGTACCAATACCTGGTTTAATGATCTTGGTATCACTGTGCTTGATTGGCCAGCCAACTCACCTGACCTAAACCCCATAGAGAATCTGTGGGGTATTGTCAAAAAGATGACACCAAACCTAACAATGCAGACAAGCTGAAGACCGCTATCAAAGCAACCTGGGCTTCCATAACACCTCAGCAGTGCCACAGGCTGATGCCACGCCGCACTGATGCAGTAATTCATGCAAAAGAAGCCCTGACCAAGTATTGGTATAGTGCATGCTATACTGTACATGGACATACTTTTTCAGTAAGCCAACATTTCTGTATTCAAATTTTTTTTTTTTTTTTATTAATTGGTCATATGCAATATTCAAATTTTTTGAGATACTGAATTTTGGGTTTGCACTAGCTGTAAGCCGTAATCAACATTAAAAAAAAAAGTTTGAAATATGTCACTTGGTGTGATTTTTGAAAATCCGCTTATAGGTGCTTTCACATGAGCATCCTCACTTCTGTCATGAAAAAAAAAAAAAAAAATCCTTTTTTTCTTCTTTTTTTCATAGGATTTGTCCTCCTATAACTAGAAAAAACAAAATGGGCAATTTAAAAAACAGATGTATGCTGATGTAAACTGAACTGAACTGAAAATGGATCTCTAAACTGGTGTAAAAGGATTCAGTTTTCATTTGGGAAAGAGACCTTTTTCTAACCTACATCAGTTCTGTTATTAAAGCTGAATAATAAAAATAAAATTAAACATCAGTCGTGTTCAGTTTATGCCAATATACATCCATTTTTCCAGGTCTGTTTTTTTTATTGTTGAAGGAAAAAAAAATAAATATATAGTCATAGGTGGACAAAAGAATAAACAAAAAATATGTTTCTTCCTTAAAACAGTCATAAAGGACACAAACTTTTTTTTTCCTGCGGACAGATATTGGTTTGCTTCTGTCCAATCATAGACCTACATTATTGTTCAGTTTGGATCCGTATGAAAAACTGATAGAGCCAGACTGTACTCCCATGTGAAACACAAGGACATTTTTTGGAAGTTACATAAAATAAAATGACAGGCTGCAGAGTTAAATATAAAAAGGCAATTCTTATTAACATTTATTTACAAAATGGCTCATAAAGCAAGTATCTTTAGATTTTCAAGAAAGCAGGAGCGCTCCTTTTCGGCAGAACTATTCTGTTTGGGAAAAGCAAGGAAAGGGTTATGAATCACAAAGTCTGCATTAACTGCAGTTTCAGAAAGTTTCTAATTGCCCCTTGGCACAGCCATGTAGACTGTGTCTTTACATAAGTGTACTATGATGAGTACGAGAACAGCAGACTGGGAAGGTGCCAGGAAGGTCAGCTGCCTTAGACGTCTGGTAAAACAAACCAAACTGGATATCCTGTTTGAAGACCAATATTCTCTATAATCACGCAATGAAATCTGACTGTTGTTCACTGGGAGACTATGGGGCAAAAGAAAGCATTAAAAAGTATACATTTAAAAACGTACTCCAAGCAAGAAGCTAATTAAAACAGTAGTAAAAATATAATATTATATATCTCTCTATAATTATATTATATATACTATTTATTTGGCTTATCTGCCAAAGGGTTAGAAATGCTGACCAGTCAACGTTGTGCTCCATGTAGCCCTACCTGGCACCACAGCCAGATCCACAACCTTCACTGCAGCAGCAAATCTGGTCAAGAACACCTTAGCCTGCCGATTTCATATTGAAGAAACAGAAGAACACCAGAGAAGGTTATCGCTCTTTTCACTTTGGTTTCTCCTCCTCTCAGCATGTTCACTGTCATCACATGAAGCCGGATTAGCTTCCAATGCAGGCTCCTAATTTTACCAAGTGCTTTCTAACCCTGGTTATGATTAAAACACTGGTAACCAATCAATGAATGTCGTCTGGCACACTGCATTTTTATTCATGTTGATGGACTATAGAAGCCTCTCTCAACAAGAGTTCTGTGGAATCTTAGGGTTTTTATAAAGCTTCCTAAGGGTTCCTTGAACAATGAACAGTGGTGGATAGATTTCTCATCTGACAATGTCTGCATAGTTTAACGACTACAGACGCTCAGAAGAGGACACCAAGAGTATTCGTTTTCACTAAACACTATGTAAAAGGACATTCTTTTCTACTGACCACTAATGTATGAGGGCACCCCCACATACTGGTCCATCAATGTAAAGGGAAACTTTTCTTCTGGTTTCCATTCTAAAGTAGCACTTATGCACCAAACTCCTTTGTAAGATGATCACTATTCCACCGCCAATATAAAATGCCCACTAAAATTTTTATTGTCTGCATTTTTTGGCTATTATTTCATAGCATAATTATTACTGAAATAAAATGTTTTAATATAGGAAGAGGATTTTTTTTTTTTTTTTTTTTTTTTTTTTTAAATATGATCCACCCAGTGTCAAAAATCTGGTTTCTGGTTATTTTTATCATCACCATCACAACTAATAAAACCCATGAACTGTAGATATAATACATTTTTGGTAGGCATTCTCTGAGACCTGTAGATTATTTCATAGGTTCATCGATGTTGAAAAGGTTAAAAAAAAGTTGGACTATACTGTAAACCAAAGCTCCCCACATTGATTGCTGTGTATGGATAAGCAATTGCTTGGCACTGCTTTATATAACCGCAGTGGAATTCCCAACTTATTATTCCATGTTGTTTTCCAACAAAATAATATATATATTTTCATTCGAGTATAAGCCAAGGCACCTAATTTTGCCACAAAAAACTGGGAAAACTTATTGACTTGAGTATAAGTCTAGGGTGAGAAATGCGCAGCTACTGTAAGTGGAAGAGAGGCCCATTTGCAGCCTCACTGTGCCCATTTGCAGCCATAGGTCCCCCAACTTCAAACTCGGTAGTTAAGGGTTCCTAGATGCCCCCTAGCTGCAGCCAAAATTTGGGGTCTCTGAACCCAAAGGGTCCCGAAATGACACTGCTGCAGATGAACACAGTTGACTGACTTTGGGGCCCCATATCTCGGGGCCACTTGGTGCTATAAACCTTAAATTTGGTGTACAAACCCAGTGGAACTAGCACTACAACATATCCAACAAAAGGCACAGTAGGGCTTATTTTTGGGGTAGGACTTACCATGTTCTCTCTATCTCTCTATTTTCCAAACCGACTTTGGGGCCACTTTGATGTGCAACTGGAACTAGCACTACAACATATCCAAAGCTAGGGTTCCTAGCACTAAGTGGGCCCGAAATACGGGACCCCAAAGTCGGTTTGGAAAATGTCAAGCACTTTTCTGCAGCTGAGAATGACATTTTCCGAACCGAAGTTGGGGCCCCTGTATCTCTGGGCCACTTAGTGCTAGGAACCCCAGCTTTGGATATGTTGTAGTGCTAGTTCCAGTTGCACATCAAAGTGGCCCCAAAGTCGGTTTGGAAAATAGAGATAGAGAGAGAGAACATGGTAAGTCCTACCCCAAAAATAAGCCCTACTGTGTCTTTTGTTGCCAAAATTAATATAAGACCCGGCTTATTCTCTGGGAAACACGGTATGGGTTTCATCACGCCATTTTGTAATTATGTGACATGCGTATCATTACACGTCACATGAGTTGGCATCAATGTACTTTGATGGTTGCTTTTATCATCATTTTAATATTGTAATAAAGCATTTTGTATTTTAATGTTAATGTAATTTTATCCCTGAAGAGGCACATTTAAAATCCTGTTATTACACGGTTTCCCACTCCTAGTGACTATGTTTTTATGGAAAAAAACATGAGTTCTATTTTTAACTACATGAAACGCCAATGCTGCATTTTTTTCCTTTTTTTTTTTTTTTTTGTCTGCAGCCTTGGGTTAGCAACCATCTCTACTTTCACTCGCCACACCAGGATTACAGATTCTAAATCCATACGAGTTCCTCAGTAATAGATTACAAGCTTGAGATCTCAGGTATGAAAAAACAAAAAAATGACAGAATGGCTGGTATCAATGCTACAACCTACTAATCTACCAATACAGGGGAAATGTAAGCAAAAATAAAAATGATTGTCTCAAAACAAGATAGGTTGGTTATAGACTGGAAAATTCCAAAATTGCATACATTTCTTTGTATACATAGAGGGGCAGATGTCTCCCTGGGATTGACAATTGGAAAATCTGTGCAAGCAAAAAACCAAGACCTTCGAACGGTGTAAGCCCGAATAACCTAATCCTCAGCCTAGTCTTGCATTAAGCCATTAAATTAAATGCAGACACATATACAAATCATGAACATATGACTTAAAGCACACTGATTAAAATGTGTATTGCAGTTTTAGTGCTATTCAAATGTGTTACCAATGATTATGATGTGAGCTTTCCAAAAACTAAAACAAAAGAGGCAGCAAGCTGGATTTTTGAAAAATGCGGGGAGGGTTTTCCCTGCAGTTTTGGGGTGCTGTGAACACTGAGCCTTTTCACTTTGCAAGCAATAGGCTAAGATCAGATTATACACACAGCTCAAAGAGTAAGACAACCAATTCATCCTTTCTCTCCTGTTCTGCACAGCTGTGTACGTTTCAAATCAGAGATTTATTCAGTGTTTATTTGTAACATAAATACTGTGTTTATCGATGTATAACACGCACAGACTTATAACACACACCCCAATAAAACACTTACATTTTAAATAAAGAACTGAAGCAAAATTAGGGTCACAGCTCATCAATGCAGCCTCACCAGTGCCCATCTGCAGCCTCTAAATTGCCCATCAATGCACCCTGTTCAGTGCCCATCTGCAGCCTCACCTTTCCCATCATTGCAGCCTCGCCAGTGTTGGAGGAGCGAGCGCCGCTGAATTACACAGAGCCGCAATCTCCTGTGTACCCGGTGCTCCATCACTCACAGCCACGCCTCCTGGTCCTGCTCATATGATAGACAGAACAGAACAGTGGCCCAATGGGGGGGGCAGGAGGAGTGGCTGTGAGTGACTGAGCGCCGGGTACACAGGAGATTGCGGCTCTATGTACGGCAATTCAGCGGTGCTCGCTCCTCTTCCCTCAGAGACAGTAGGGATCGGTGTTTAACATGCACCCACGATTTTCCCCTGATTTTAAGGGGGAAAAAAAAGTGTGTGTTATACACTGATAAATACGATATGTATATATTGTACTAGATAAAAAATAATTTTTTTTTAACCGATACAAAATTTTAATGAAATAAAAGTTTTCCTTCGTTGATGTACCATATCATTAGTGAAGTCCCCTGAGCAGAAGAAAAAAAAAAGAAGGGGAAGAGCAAAATCATTGTGGCTGTGATTTCTAGGCACAAACTACCCACAGTCTATTGCAGACCCCCCCCCCCCCCCCTCTCCTTCACTAAAAAAAGTCACATCATCATACAACTCTGCTGATATGAAATCCTCTTACGTTCCTCAGCTAAAATATTTTTTGCTTTTACTTACAATTACTGTTTTTCCACTTCCTGGCTCAGGGCTCAATTCAGTACAGAATATTGCATGAGATAATTGGATCACATGACACATTTTTTCCAATTATCTCATGCGATATTCAAGTGGTCAATTCACTGGCAGTTTATGCAGTATTTACTGCACTAGTAAACAAACTCTGACTCTAAAGTAAATTTACTCAACTATATACATTCACTGAAGAAGTTGTGGTCTAGCTACACATTATTCAAGAAATATATTCAAATTAGCACTGGTTAAGGAGCGGACCCTCGCCAGCATTCCTAACCAGTAAATATAAAAAGATAAATAAAAAAGGGGGGAGGGGATCCAACGTCAATCACGAATAAACAGCGGCCGCTGACCTCAAAAAACAAAACAAAAAAAAAAACCTGGCCCGCACAGACGCTTGACTCCCTCAATGACAGCTCCGTTGCCAAATAAATGAAGGGGCGGGGCCACCCGATGTCACAGGGTGACTCTGTCCCTTCATGACGTAATCGACTGGGGCATGCTAAGACCTCTCTTCCTCTTCTTCTTCCTGTGCAGAGCCTGTTTGACACGCCCCCAGAAATGACATCTTCACCAAGCTAGACTGAGTCTGTTCACAGAAATCAAGAGGAACACACCGCATTAATAAAAAGGAACATAACATGTGTTATTTAACTTAATACTTTTTCATGAATTGAAGGGACTTTTGAAATGTATCTCATGTTAATTTATCAAACATACCTATTCAGAATTTAACACTTTGTGAATTGAGCCCTGAGTAAGGCACTGGCCATTTAACCAGGGCCTCACTGAAGCATCCTGGGAAGTTCCTGTCACATAGTCCCAGAGGTTTAGGCAGAGTTCCAGGAAGTAAAGGGAGATGGATTCATCTGCCCTTTTAAAAAATATGGCCATTGTTAGAAGAATGGGGAGGAAAAAAAAAAAAAAAAAAAAAAAGGTATGCAAAGAATAAAAGAAGTCCGCAATTAGTAGACTTTCATTACTAAAGATTTCTAAAAAGTGCCTTTGTTGTATATATGATGAAGGGTGAAGTTCCTCTTTATGGGATTAATACCTGCAAATTACCAGTTAAATAAATGAAGCCTTTATCTGTAATATGTGCATGAGATTCATTGTCTTCCCTTCCCTCAATACCTACTAAAATATGCATTCATTAATTCTTAGTAAGCTTAGCATTCAATTTCCACTGACAGCTATTGATGGTATGGCAATGTTCCTTACTTTGTATTCATACCTGATCCACAAACAACAAACACAAACAGTGCCAGCAGCCAAGGTCCTACAGGGTATTTTTCTTCTTGCGGCCTCTAAAATGCAGAAAAAAACAGTTTAGGTAGTACCTCTGATGTTTACTATGTGTGATAAAAGTACATAAATACACACATTGTAAAGAATAGGTTTAAATGGCTAGAATGCCGAGAATATCAAACATGTGGCAGTTCTAAAACAAAGAGTGACAGTACCAAGAATACAAGGTAAATGCACGTGGTCGTGTTTCCACCACACGAGTTGTCATGTATTTGGCTGTATTTTTGGTAAAGGTAAACTGGTCGGACATGGGAAAAAATAATTGGATTTAATCTACCCAGTGCACTACAAATGCAGCATTTTAGTCCATTTCACCTGCATTTTGCCATTCAAGCCAAATGAATACACTATATTGTCAAAAGTATTGGGACATCTGCCTATTTTTATATATATATATATATATATATATATATATATATATATATATATATATATATATATATATATATATATATATATATATATATATATATATATATATATACATACATACATACATACACACACACACACTTTAATGATACCCCAGGCCTAGTCCGTAGGGTTCAATATTGACTTTGCCCACTCTTTTGGCTTGCAATCTCCACTCTAATTCATCCCAAAGGTGTTCTATCGGGTTGAGATCAGGACTCTGTGCAGGCCAGTCAAGTTCCTCCACCCCCAAACTTGCTCATCTATGTCTTTATGGACCTTGCTTTGTCCACTGGTGCGCAGTCATGTTGGAATAGGAAGGGGCCATCCCCAAACTGTTCCAGCAAAGTTGGGAGCATGAAATTGTCCAAAATGTCTTGGTATGCTGACACCTTCACTGGAACTAAGGGGCCAAGCCCAAGCCCCTGAAAACCCCCCCACACCATAATCCCCCCCCCACCACCACCACCACCAAATGAGTTGAATCAGTGCACAATGCAAGGTCCATAAAGACATAGATGAGCGAGTTTGGGGTGGAGGACCGTTACTGGCCTGCACAGAGTCCTGTCACAAAGGAGTCAAAGCTCTTACAGTTAGATTAACTCTTCTCTTACATAGCACACCGTTAAACCTTATAAAAAGGGTAATGCTGCTCAAAGTAAAGAGTCAAAAACCATGATCTCCTTCCATGCTCGTCTCCAGGGCTTTTCCAAAGGCTCTCCCATCCTCTGGAATTCCCTACCCCAAATCTGTCCAGCTATCTCCTACTCTGTCCATTCCAGGTGATCCCTGAAAACTATTGTCTCCCTTTATACTGTAAAGTGCTGTGCAAACTGTAGGCCTTATATAAAGCCTGTATTATAATAATGATCAGGCTTTTCCTGCTGTCCGTCACCTAGAGCTGCACGATTCTGGTCAAAATGAGAATCACAATTTTTTTTGCTTAGAATAAAGAGATCACTATTCTCGAGACGTAAAATCTTTCACATTATTCAAAAAAAAAAATAAATAAATAAATAAAATATTGGGCTAACTTTACCGTTTTTTTTTTTTTTTTAATTCACTAAAGTAATTTTTTCCAAAAAAATTGCATTTGAAAGACCACTGCGCAAATACAGTGTGACATAAAATATTGCAACAACCACCATTTTATTCTCTAGGGTCTCTTCTAAAAATAGATATAGATATAGATATAGATATCTATATCTATATATATATATATATATATATATATAATGTTTGGGGGTTCTAAGTAATTTTCTAGCAAATAAAAAATAAAAATATATAAATATATGATTTTAACTTGTGGCTAAACTTAATTAATTTACACATGAAGTCTATTCCATTGACAAATTGTTACAATGTTTATATTTAAGTTCAACTGATAAAGAACGTTCTGATTCTTGGGCAGACTGCCCAATTTTTTTCTTCCTTTGACGGCTGTGGCTTCAGAAGAGCAGAGAGAATTCTTTGCATAGCAAGAATCGTGAAACACTTATCAAGATTGCAACGGGGGAAAAAAAAAAATTGTGATAAACGATTCTTGACGATTAATTGTGCAGCTCTACCATTACCCATAGGGGCATTCACCTTTACTTTCTGTCCAAAGCTGGTCATACACTAAAGGTTTTTTTTTGTTCAGCCTGCAGCTTTACAGTACAAATAGATGAGTCCCCTGTAGTACCAGCAACTTTCACAATACGCAAACATTGTCTGCATTCGATTGGACGCAGCTGCTGTTTGGCCAACAATTTTTCACCTGGCTCCCTCACTTGAAACATTTTGGACATGAGGGGGCTGATAGGGCCTCTCAGCCAAGTGAGTTTTGTCCGGTACATCAGGAACTGGCCAACATTTGAACAGTGTATAGCCAGCTTTAGTTACTGTTACATCTAGGATAGAAAGTGAATACAATGTCCCATTAAAAGGGTTCATAGACAGCAATTAAAAAAATAAAAAAAAAACCTGACAGGTTCTGACCTGTCCCTATTCTATCCAAAATAAGTAGGCTCCACTTCTACAAAGCAGACTGTAGTGAAGAAAAGACCACTTTCCCTTTTGAGTTAATACAATAAAACAGGCTGCATGGCATTCATTGGCTGCAGAGATTAAAACTTCATAATCACATTGTGGCTAATCAGATGAACAGATGTACACTAGTCGTATAATCGCTTATAGGGAGGGTTACAGTTCAGGCAGAGCTATTGACTGGCTCATCCTTCTCTTCAGTAGATATCATGTGACTAATGCCTCATAAAATTGAAGTGACTGGCTGCCTTGGAATGTGTTCATGGTTCACTAACCCTACAGAAGATAATAACAACAATAATAAAATCAATGTATAAGTATTAAAAAGCTGAAGATAAGGTCTTGCATGTTCTAAAGAAGACAGCAAAGGGTGGAAGATTTCAGTAATCTTCCATGACTGCCTCATTATTGAGTGGCTCTCCCTGCCTATCTATTGGGGGAGAAGGTCAAAAAGGCCCTTCTCTACCACACCTACTTCTGCTTCTAAGTGCAGAAACAACAAATGCCTTCCAATTATTAAAGGAACAGGATGACCTTAGGGCTCTTGTGGAGAATTCCTGGATAAATAGTTGGTATTAAGGGTAATTCTTTATTAAACCTCCATTATAGCCTGTCAGCCAAGAGAATTCTTACAGAATAACCAGAGTGCAACATAGCCCATTTATGAAAAGGAGTCCCTTAGACAAGAAAACAATCAGGTGATAAGTATAAAGTGCAGCAGTCTTCAGTGCCCTAGAACTGGTTACTTTGAAAAGCGTCCTGATTGGTGCAGTTCCAGCAGTGATGTCACCTTGGAGGCCGGCTGAGTCGGGAGTGCTTGATCCTGATGCGGTCTTTCCATCCTGCCTGTCTGGGATCCTGACAGCAGTCCGGATGCTGTCCACTGTTCCCTCCATCCTTTGTGTTTGGCTTCTAGGAGCCTGAACCGAGATCACCCCACTCAGCTGTTATGCTTCCCCATTTTTCGCTGCCCTGTGAGCAGAACCATTGTTTTCTTAATAAAGTACTTTTGCTCACTGCACTACACTATAGTTTTGCAAGGTCTCTTCTCCTCCCTTCTTTCTTTACCAGCTCTGCCATATGTCAAACCACTCTGATGGTCCCTGCTCCTTGCTCCAGAGGCTCAACCAAGCAACTGACATTTCAGAATGGGAGGTCAGCAATGGCAGCTTCCATGTTCATCTCAGGAATGAAAGTCAGGGGGTGATTTACTAAAGCTGGAGAGCGCAAAATCTGGTGCAGCATAGAAACCAATCGGCTTCCAGATTTTTTTGTCAATGCTTAATTGAACAAGCTGAAGTTAGAAGCTGATTGGCTACCATGAACAAGCTGCCCCTGATTGTTCACCCTCTAGTTTTAGAAAATCAACCCCCCAATGTTTTACAGATACTTGTCGAATGTGATGTTCATTAGTCATAACACACAGCTTAAGAGAGCCAGCTTCCTAGGGGTATCATAGTGAGGGTATGGGGCCACAGCATGTGACCTGTAATTAAAGAATAAAATCCTAGTGTAATGATGTCATGCTGTCCTACAAGGTTGAAATCCTATTGAGAAGATGAAACCAATGTATACAACCATACAAGGCCCACATCCTACTGGGATGGGAAGGCTACAGCATGCAAAATCCACATCCCACGGAGATAGAGACACCATAGTACAATTCTAATGAAAGTTGGGGTAAGTTAAGAACTGAAATTAAGAGTTAATGTTTGTATTTTAACCAGCATTTATTCCAGAAAAAATGTATTTAGATGTGGGATTACACCCACCTATACTAAGCAGAAAACATCTGAAATGTTCATTATGAATTATTGTGGGAAAATACAGTTGATGACTGAATTTGGTAATTTGATAGGAAAGCTAAAAATACATAAAAAGAGTTGCTTATTATTGCTTATTCAAGGCACATCTTAGAACTACCCAGGTGTAGACACCAAATAATGTGTGAAGTTAATAAGTACTTTCCATTCTGATCCCACTGGAGGAGTTACTGATTGTTTGTGCGTCATGTATTCCAGCTAACACACAGAATTGGTATAAATATACGAGGCATCAATGTGCAGTCAAGTAGTGATGGATTTTAAAGCTGGATATCCTCATATTTACAAGGATCTACATTACTAAAATATGTATCCACAAGGCCATGAAATTATTTTTTTTTCACATAGGAATGGTTTGAGTAGCTTTCAAAATTGGGGGGAAAAAAAAAAAAAAAAAAAAAAAAAGTACTAGTTACTTACCGGTAACTGTCTTTCTGGGAAATCTTCCAGGACGGCACACCTGAGAGATGAGAGGCTCCTCCCCACAGGAAACACAATCAATCAACAGCTGTTTTAAGTCCACACCCTTCCCCCTGATCCTCAGTTTGTAGAGAAGTAACTCCTGAACCTGGTTCACAAGGGAAATCATTCCTCATAGGCACTCACCTTCTAGTGTTCTAAAATTTTCCCTCCTCCAACGGGTGGGAAGTAGGCCTGCCGTCCTGGAAGATTTCCCAGAAAGACAGTTACCGGTAAGTAACTAGTACTTTTCTCAAGTCATCTTCCAGGACGGCACACCTGAGAGAATAATCAAGTACCTCAGGCCTACCTTAGGGTGGGACCACTGCAAGACTCTTGGCGAACCTCGGTTCTACAGTAAGCTTTACCTTTACTCCATATGCTTGATGAAGGTATCTTAGCTGGATCATGCGGCTGATCTGCCGGTCTACTCCACCGGTGTCCCTGCCTTCTCTGTTGTTTCGGATGCAGGATCTAGGTGGAGTGGGCTCTCGTTTCGCCGTGTAGGGAGAAACACAATCAAAAACTGAGGATCAGGGGGAAGGGTGTGGACTTAAAACAGCTGTTGATTGATTGTGTTTCCTGTGGGGAGGAGCCTCTCATCTCTCAGGTGTGCCGTCCTGGAAGATGACTTGAGAAAATTCTGTAGTGTTTTAAGGAAAACTTGGTTTTACATGTTGTTTCATCTCAACAAATTATAGGCCCCAAGTGCAATAATTTTTACAATTCCAATATTAACAGTGTAAACGGCAGACTTTGATATCTGCAAATATTTACAACCTGGCTCTGATTTATAGCCGATAAGCATATCTTATGCCCTCTGATGCTTGAGTAAGGCCAAACCAATCTTGGGGCACATGCATCTCAAGATGGCTACAAATACAGTTTGTATTACAATGAGATATGTAAATGTCTCATGTAATCTAGAACCCCTAATAACCAGCACTGTGGTTAAGTTAATATAGCAGCTACT
This sequence comes from Aquarana catesbeiana, assembly GCF_042186555.1. Taxonomy (NCBI): domain Eukaryota; kingdom Metazoa; phylum Chordata; class Amphibia; order Anura; family Ranidae; genus Aquarana; species Aquarana catesbeiana. The sequence continues at coordinate 199,074,586 of NC_133325.1, forward strand.
AGTACATAATGTAGATGTCAAACGATAAGTCAGATGCACACATTGGCCACTGTAGCTTGGGTCATATGGCAAAAGAACATTGTAATGCTGCTCATACATGGATTGACCAATCATCAAGAACAGAACACCACACCTGCCCCCTTTAGGTGATCACTGACCACTTGCCTCAGTTTAGTACAGTAGGCGGAGCTATGTAAAGTATTCCTTTATGACCCATTGACCAGAACCACTGATATAATGCAAATACGAGCAAGTTAGGTTTAAAGCACAAATATCTGCAAATACTAGCCAGACATTTATTCCAAACTGCATACAGCTGTTTCAGGCATTTTGGCCATCATCCGTGCAGTCTGTGAAAACCATGGCTTCTAAAAAGTAGGGCTTTGGACCAAACTAGTGACGTACTGTGCAAATTAGTTGGCACAAACATGTAAGCACTGTTTCAAGACTCTATATTGGGCCTATGCAAGTTTAAACTTGCTACAGATTGATTTCTGCATGTCTAAACTTGTTTAAGAAGGTACTCTACCGTTTTTCACTTTTTTATTTCAGTCTGAATTAATATATTTCTCGCAGAAAAGTAGTGATTGAAGTTGGTTCACTACATTCATTATTATTATGCTATTTTTGTACAGATGTACTGTAGATGAATATCACTACCTGAAAGCGCTCGAAAATCATTGCTTTGAGAGAAAATACTGAATTAACAGTTTGGTGTGGGGTGATCAAGTGTTTCAAGGATTGTGAATCTGTATCAAGAGACAGGATCTGGGGACACTTTTCAGAAAGAAAGAAAAGGAAGAAAGGAAGAAAAAAAAAAAAAAAAAAAAAAAAGGGACTATGCTGAGGGATGTTGCTCTAATCAGAAGAAGCATCATAAACCCAAGAAGACCAGTGATGTCCCATAAAAAGTGAGCTTGCATCTCATGGAGTTAATTTGGATACTTCCACTGTCCACCGCAGACTGCTCAAGTGTGGTCGTAGAGCCAGACGCCCAGTTAAGAAGCAGATCTTGGCATCTCACTATGAAGAAAAAGAGTTTGTTATGGGCAAAGAAGCATAGAGACTGGCCTTTGGAGCAATGGAAGAAAGGAATATTCTCAGACGAAACACAGTTTTATGTTCATAGATACAGGTCAAACTTCGTTCAGCGCTTGCCTGGAGAACCTCTTTGAACTGACCACATCCAGCAAGCCCCTAAAACACCCACTTAAAGTCATTTTTTAGGGGTGTTTTACTGCTTATGGACCAGAAACATCACCCCATTGAAGGCATCATGGACAATAATAAGTATGTAAGTGTTCTGACGGCAAAACTGACCCTGACACTTAAGCCTCGGTTCACACTGGGACAACTTGTCAGGCGACCTAGCCGACTGACAAGTAGCGTCCCGTTCTGTACAATGGAACCGTTCTAATCTGAGCGACGCAAGTCGCTCCGACTTAGAAAAAGGTTCCTGTACAAATTTGGGGGCGACTTGCATTGACTTCTATACAGTTTTGCAAGTCGCCGCTGAGTCGTGTCCTGGGTCGCCTGAGGCAGTCGCGCTGCAAGTCGTGCTGCCTCAGTGTGAACCGACCCTAAAGAGGCAGTTTCCTGATAAAGAGGGAGTGTTCCAGCAAGACCTAGCTCCCTGTCACAATTCACAATTCCAAGTTAACTAAGGACTTTATTTCCCAACAAAAATTAAATGTATCGGAACAGCCAGGAAATTCACCCAACTTAAACCTGATAGAAAACCTGCGGGCCAACGTGAACGCTCGCATAAGAAAGGCAGATTGTAGAACAATTAAAATGATAGAAAGTTTCTATTCCAAGTATGGTTAGAGAACCCTGAAGTAAAAGATTCATGTGAAAAATTTGTGGCATCAATGCCCAAGAGGGTAATTAAAGCTAAGGGGAGGTCATATCAATTACTGAGAGAAAAAAAAAAAAAAAGTCACCCAAAAAAGTTTGGTAAACTTGAAATTGTCTCATTGTAATATCCTGTTCGTCTCAACTAACTTGCACAGTACTGTAATCATACAGGTTATGGTGGGAAGAGACTAAAGCTTAGTACACACTAGCAGGTTGAACAAAAAAAAAAAAAAAAACCTGACAGCTCCAATGTTAGTACAGCGATCTCCCCCCCCGCTAGAAAACTCCGGTCAGCGTTTTCAGCCATTGGCTGAGATCGCTGATTGGGAGCCGGTCATGCTCGTCGAACAGAAGCCGGCCATCAGACCAACTGCCATATACACGGGCCGAATGTCAGACTTTTTTTTTTAACCCGCCAATGTCCCCCGACATTCGGACCGTGCATGCTAGGCTTAAAAGGAAAAAGAACTCCAACCAAATCATTTAGTAGTATGGTAGAGCATTCTTAGAACAGAATGTATTGACATGTCTCACTCCATTACATAACCTAAAAATAAAAAGATTTCTAATTTCAAGACAGTGGGCAGAGCCATGTAAATAATTCCTTTACACCCCAAGGGCCAGATGCATAACCATAATTTTAATGGTTACGACTTGAATTTATCAAGCTTCTATGGCCACCATTATTAACCTGATTATACACACGTCAGTTTTCAGGCAATCTCCACTTTCGACTAGTGTTGGATTTAGAAACTACCGATGAATTAAATCAACCTCCTCCCAGTGTAGTGGTAGGATGGCTTGACTGATTTAGGAGTTTTTTGCCATCAAAAGCCTGAAAATGGCTATGTTTGTGGACACCATTAGGCATAAAGCGTTTAAGTTGGATAGTTTTATGGGTGCCTTCAGATAAATACTGATGAAAACATTTGAGAACGTTCTGTGCATCCTGCTTCTGCCATCATTAGGATCATTATCATTTTCCCCCAGCTTTCTCTGTGGACTAAAGTACACCTCCCAGCGTTAGGCTACATTCACACGGACTATTAGGCCGGTGCAGCTAGCACCTAGTCACCTGTGAGCGGCTGCCGCCCTGTTCACTTTAATGACAGGTCTCCAGTGGCCCCAGGTACTCGTGTCTCCCTAGTGAAGGGGGCCAGGGGCCACACAGACACTCACAGCCGCAGCAAGAATAAGAAGATTCCTGTCACTACATTTTCCCGGTGTGAATGCAGCCTATGGAGGACAGAAAGGGGAGGTGTTCTGTCATCATGACATATTTCCTTCTCTGTGGGTCACAACCCCTCTATAGAGGCATTACAGCGAGTGAGCGTTGTCAGCACAGGGAGTGTGTTACTGGCAGGATCACAAGGTAAAATATATATATATTATAGATATAGATATATATATATATATATATATATATCTATATCTCTCTCTATCTCAGCCGCCACTTTCAAAGACAGATAAACCGCTACAGTTTCCTTTTTTGTGCTTGGGTCTAGATACACGAGTTATTATTTTATCACCATCTGAAAAGCCTCCATTTCCTGCTCTCCTCAATAAACACCTATTGGAACCCATGTACCCACAGCTTGAAGCTAGTGTTATTATAGAGAGTGATAATTTGTGTACTTATCTTTGCAAATTGACTTTTACATTTTATCTGTAAAATAACATTAGTCATAGTAAAAACACAACTGCTTACACAGTAGGCTAAATAAAGCATGCTACAGTCCTCTGTGAATTGAGCTCTTAGAGATATGAGCTATGAAAGGTGCAGGATCTAGACAATAACAGCCGAATAAGAGGAAAACAATTTCCCCTTACCATTTCTTCGGGGGGGGGCCTGGCAAGGTACACTCCCTGGGCTGGTATGGATCAGGAGGGGGTGCACTGTCTTATGGATTTTGGTGCATCCCCACACTTTTTTTTTTTGGGTCTCCCTCTAAACTTTCCACCAGTTCGTTATCCAGGATAAGAGTCTGGTATGGAACACATACAGGGGGACTCACACCAAAACGCTCCTCTCCTGATTGCCTGGCTAGCAGCTAAAGGCAACGGCCAAGGATACTGCTTGATGTCACTTACTACATGGTCATGTAGTACAAACAGGCAAGGGATACTAGTTTATGTCATTGACTGCATGGTCATATGTGGTCAGTGATGTCACCTAGGATTCCCTAGCTGATTTGTTTAAAAACATAAGCAGGTCAGGGTTCAGAGCTGTCATTTAATGGCCATAAGTTGTTTGTTTTTTTTTTTGTCACATTATTGTAGTACTTCCTACAGGTGCACCACTTCATGTGCAAATTTAAGGCACCCCTCAAGCATGGCATTTTTTAATTTTGCCCTTTATGCCACATTTAAAGACCCCACCCACTGAACAGTATTTATTTTTGCATTGGTACATCTCCCAGCAATTCTTGCCCTTTTTACCGAAAGCTTACAAACTGGTGTTGGAAAAACAGAAAAAATTACAACATTTGACTCCCATCGATTTCAATAGGGTTCGGGAGCTAAGCTGGGGGTTTGTGGATTTGGTTGGCGAACATTCAGCAAACCGAACTTTGTTCGGTTTGCACATCACTATTCTCAATGGACTGTAAGCTCTGCTCACTAGAGCCCTCCACTATTCTTGAATTGTAAGTACTGTATATTTAGTGTATCCTTATGTGGAATATGTTATTCTTTTACCCTATGCGAATAATAACAGCTGTAACATCGCTACAGACTATCAAGGAAGGAAAAAAAAAAAAAAAAAAAAAAAAAAGGAGCTTTTGTCTGCAGCGCTTGAAAAAACTTGATTGGTTTCTATGGGCAACAGTTTGATATTTTTGAAGTTTTCCAGAGTTAGGCCTGATTCACACCTATGCAGGTGCAGTTTGCATTCTCCAATACACGTTTTTTATCCATTGAAGTCTATGGAACCAAAAAACAGAAAAAAAATAAAAAGTACCTGGCCCTTGCCATAAAATGCACAGATGTGAACTACATCAATAGGAAACCATGATAAGTGGACTGTAGTGTGTTTCTGCAAAACTGAAAACGTACTTAAAAAAAAAAAAAAAAAAAAAAAAAAAGCATAGGTGTGAACCGGGCCTAACTTTACATTGAGTTATAAACTGATCCTGTGACACCACTGTAAATAAAGCTTATCCTAGGAGAAATCTAGAAGGTGCCAATGTCTTTCATTTGCAAATGCTAGTTGCTTTTTCAAGTCATTGATCTACAATAAACATGCAACAATTGACAATGCATTGAAGCTGAAAATGCATGTTTTTTTGTTCAGGCCAATGACTCGGGGTACTTAACCGCTTCCCGCCCACTGGCCATCATATGACGTCCTTGACTTTGAGCGGTGATATCTGAATGATTCCTGCAACTACAGGCATCATTCAGATATTGGCTTTTTCAGCCAGCGATTGCCTACACCATAAGGACAATCATAGCGGCTGTTCCTCCGCTTGATCTTTCTTACGGGCTGCGAGAGGGGACATCCCCCCTCCCGCCACCCTCCGGTGCTTCTACCGACTCACTGCTTCCATTGGTGAGTCAGAGACAGGATCCGCCGGCCCTGGATGTTTACCATAGAGATTTCTGGCAGACTAGATGGTCGCCGGAGTCTCTATGATCGTTCGAAGGCCGGGCACGATGTTATGACGTCACACCTGGCCTCTGCATTCAAACAAACAGCACTGCCTCGGCTGGGAAGCCGAGATATTTTTTTTTTTTTTTAATTTTATTTCAGGCTTCCCAGCATAAGGCCTCTTTCACATGAACGGTCCGTTCAGGTCCGCCTGTAAGTTTTTTAGGCGGATCTGAATGGACCCTCCATAGACCTCTATGGAGCGTCGGATGTCAGCGGTGACATGTCCGCTGACATCCGACCCGCTCCGATCCGAAAAAGTGTAACAGAGGAAAAACCTACTTTTCCATCCGTTTTAGGATCGGATCGGGTGACGACGGACTCTACGGTCCGTCAGCCTCCAATCCCCCATGGGGAGAGCGGCGATCTGACAGGTCAGCGACGGACCTGTCATCTGCCTGCTCAGCGGGGATCCACGGAGCGACCCCCACTGAGCAAGCGGGTGTTCACGGGGCGGATCATCACTGATCCGTCCCGTGTGAAAGGACCCTTAAGGTGAGATGTGGGGTCTTAAAGTAAAGAGGAGCAATCATGCCATATTCCTATTACAAGGGATGTTTACATTCCTAGTAATAGGAATAAAAGTGATCAAAAATGTTTTATTTTTTTAATAAAGTGTCAAACTAAGTAAAATTAACAATAAAAAAAAAAAAAATAAAAAAAATAAAAAAAATAATATTTAAAGCACCACTGTACACGTGTGCTCGCATGCAGAAGTGAAGTCCCGCCCACATATGAAAACGGTGTTCAAACCACACATATAAGGCATCGCCGCAAACGTTAGAGCGAGGGCAATAATTCTAGCCCTAGACCTCCTCTGTAACTCAAAACATGTAACAAGTAAAACATTTTTAAATGTTGCCTATGGAGATTTTTAAGTACCGAAGTTTGGCGCCATTCCACGAGCGCATGCAATGTTGAAGCGTGACATGTTAGGTATTTAATTACTTGCCATAAATTTCATCTTTCACATTATGCAAAAAAATTGGGCTAACTTTACGGGTTTTTTTCCCCAAAAACAACGTGTTCAAAAATTGCTGCGCAAATACCGTGCGAGATAAAAAGTTGCAACAACTGCCATTGTATTCTCTAGGGTCTTTGCTAAAAAAAAAACATATATAATGTTTGGGGGTTCTATGTAATTTTTTAGCAAAAAAAATGATGCCTTTTACATGTAGGAGAGAAATGTCAGAATTGGCCTGGGTGGCAAGTGGTTAAAGTGGTAGTAAGATCACGTCTGACAGTTTTACCTACAGGGAACCTTATAATAAAGCTTACTTGTAGGTAAAAAGAATAAACGGTGCATGTTTAGGAGATATTCTATGGAGCAGCAACCCATGCGCTCTGAAGGAACGCACATCACGCCGTTTATTCAGACGTTTGTGCCGTAAACTGACTCCTGTGCGCATGCGTAGGAGTGACGTCATTGCGGCTTGCCCAGTCAGACAGCCGGAGCCCACGAACCCGGAAGGAAGACCGGGTGAAGATGGAAGCCCTGTCAGTGATGACAGTGCGCCATTGGAGGGCTTTGTTTTAAGGCAAGTATCTGATAATGTGCTAGTATTTATTTAGTATTATAGTGCATTTTTTATTATTTTTACTAGGAGCCTACAAAGCATTGCCATCAGCAGATTGTGGGTGCCATGCAGGACTCCTGCAGATTGTCAGTGTAGCTGTCTGCTTGTACATCATACGTGCAGACAGACAGTTACACCCTTAGGAACTACAAGCCGACAGCCGCAAAGGGTGTCAGTACTTGTAGTTCTCCCACTCACAGGGCTCTGAATGAATCACGCGGCCGGGTGGACGGATCGACCGCAAGATCAGGGAGAAGATCGCGGTTACTAGGGGTAGCGGGTCGGGGAGAGACTGTAGTACCCTAAAAACGGGTGGAACATGCAACATGTTCCCAAAGGTGAACTTCTCCTTTACATCATTGGATCACCACTATAGCCAAGCAGCTGGCATTTTCAGAAAGATCAGCAATGGCAGACTTAAAGTAGATCTTCATTCGCTCTATCCACTTAACACCCTTGCACTTCTCTCCTTTCCCTCCGTTCTCACTAGGTTTTCTTTTTTCTCTCCCTCCAGTACTTTTTTTGGGTGACATCTCCCGATGCTTCCAGGAGTCTTGCCTAGGTGAAAATAATGTCCCCCTCACCCACAGCCTCCTGGGAAACCCCTGCTACAGTTCTCAGGAATTGCTGAACTTCACATGGGCCAGCAAGGCAATGCTTAATTCACGGCCTTGTAAGTATGTATTCTAAGGGCCACTTCACACCATAGTAACGCAGTTCAGATGCTTTTCTGCATGCGTGTTTTTGATGCGTTGCATTTTTTTTTTTCCACCTTTTTTTTTCTTCACCTTAAATAAGGACATTTCTGTTCCAGTGCATTTTTGATGCATTTTACCATGTTCCAGTACAGTTCAGTGCAGAAAAAATGCAGCATGTTCTACTTTTTTTTTCCTGGAACTGACCGCACTGGTGTGAACTATGCCATTGAAAACCATATAACCTACTTTCCATGTGCTTTTGATGCAGAAAAAAAAAAAAAAAAAAAAAACACAACACACTTGACTGCATGTGGTGTGAACTGGCCCTGAAGATTTACGCCCAGCCACCACATATATGCGTCGCTGTCTGTTTCTGGGGCTCACTCCATCAGTGATCTCAGAACTATGACCAAGCTGTCCTAGACAATTCACATGTAGGACAGGCTCCTGATGATATTAGCATGGTGAAGCCCATCACAGTGCGCAAGACTGGGACCCCCTACTATCTGTCTCGGACATCAGAGCCCAGCGCGGGATGGTGTAAAGGGATCGATATTTTCCCTCTGTATGGAATACCTTTAAAATTAGGAGATGCAATGAAATTTCAGCCGTGGAAACATTTCGGCCGAAAATGGTGTTATCAGCATTCGGCAAAAAGGTGGCGATAATGGCATCGAAAATGTACCGCTATTTTATCACAAATTCGCAGTGATTTTGCCACGATTGCGCTGCAAATTTGCAATGATTTTATCGAGAATTTGCTATTTTGGGCTGATTTTACCATGAGTTAGGGTTGGTTCCCACTGGTGCAATGTCAGACGTTGGATGTGATTCACACTACAACTCACATGCAATCTCTGTGCAATGCAATTTCAGCCATACAGATAGTATGGCTGAATTTGCATCACATTCGGACCAGACTTGGGCAGGACCCTTTTTTTTTTTGGTCCGCAGCAGAATTGGGTCACATGGGTGTTCACACCATGCGATCCGATTCCTATCTGAATTTGCATTTCGCACTGCGATATTCAAACTTTCAATTGACACTCCCAACAGTTCACATAGGGCAGTGTGAACTGCTGACGGGAGACATGCGATGCGGGAACCCGCAGTGGATTCGCAGGGTACCCGCAGCGCTGCAGCATGAACCGAGCCTAACTGTGCTTATGGTGGGTTTTTAATAGGTCATGTGATGCAAAAACCACATCAAAAACGTAACATGGGTGCGTTAATGATGCATTTTCAATGCATTTAAACTGAGGTGCGTTTTTTTTTTTTTTTTTTTTTTTTACTAACAAAAAAAAAAAAAAAAAAAAAAAATGCACCAAGCTGATTTTTAACACCACAATGAAAGCCAGACCAGTGTGAAGACATACATAGAATTTAAAAGGGATACATTTTTCTTGCGCTCAAGCTGCCAATAAATGCATATTCATTTAAATTGATATTAAAAAGTTGAATATAATACAATTATATATATAAAAATAAATTAAAAAAAAAAAAATTCCGTTAGGTGCACCTCTACTTTAAATTAATGTGTAGATGTGGGGTCTGCGTGATACATTTCCCACTTTTGGTGACACATACTAATATATATATATATATATATATATATATATATATATATATATATTACAGCCTAGATACTGGGATAAGGCACCACATGCAGTATACCATGCATAGTCTGATGTAGTTGGAGAAGGCAGACGCAGACTTGTGGCAGTACAAATCCCAGCATGCCTTGTCCTCATATACCTGGGGATTCTGATGCTATATGACAGAGCACCTATATAATGAGATGTGTACATCCTGTGTAGTAGCTGGATCCTGGTTGCTATGGGTGACAGCAGACGCTCCTGCAGACAGAGACATGGGTGACATACAAAGATGTTCCCAGTGATGATGGCAGACGACCCCCCCTCCCCCCTCTCCTCCTCACCAGGGTCTTGGCCACGTTTCCTCTCTGAGTGATATTCTTGCTATGCTTCTCATTAGCCATCCGGATCCTCTGCTTGGCCACCATGGTCGGGCGGAGGAGAGGCACACAGCGGATCCCCGGTACACTAAGCAACCAGCATGAACCGCTCACACAGCCGGCTGTCAAGAGGCGTCATGACGTCACGAGCACCTGTGTCTGCTGTCCCTCCATCCCTGCTTAGTACATGCTGGAGGGGAGCACAGACAGGGGGAAGTGACGTGTAGAGGAGGGAGGGGGGAGGACTCCTCACTGTCTGCTTCAGCAGGGGGCTTCTTCTTATTAAACAGCTCTACACCTGTCATAGGAGAACACGCATCCCCTGCATCCCTTTATATGTGTGGGCTTGTTATCTGCATTCTACACATCAGATTCAGGAGAACACCCAGGAGGGGTGAAGGCAGGTCCATCCAGGGTGACCACATTTCCAAACTGCCATTCAGGGACCCCCCCCCAAAAAAAAGATGATTTTTGATACCTTTTTTTATCAATTTTTTATTTGGGGGGGGGTCACATCTTCAGCTCTGAGGGGTTCATGCTACTGAGCTACTCATGCTACTACAAGTCCCAGCATAAACCCCTAAGATCTAAGGATGTGACTCCAAAAGTGATGGTCTACAAGTCCCAGCATAAACCCTTGAGATCTAAGGATATGACTCCCCCAAAAGTGATGGACTACAAGTCCCAGCATGAACCCCTGAGATCTAAGGATGTGACCCCCCCCCCTCCAAAAAGTGATGGACTACAAGTCCCATCATGAACCCCTGATCTCGAAGGATGTGACACCCCCCACAAAAAAAATTTTTGATACCTTTTTTTGTCAATTTTATATTTGGGGGGGGGGGTCACATCTTCATCTTGGAGGGGTCCATGCTGGGACCTGTAGTCCTTCACTTTTGGGGGGGTGTCATCCCGCAGAAGTGATGGACTACACGTCCCAGCATGAACCCCTGATATTTAAGGATGTGACTCTCCCCCCAAAACTGAAGGACTACCAGTCCCAGCATGAACCCCTGATATCTAAGGATTTGACTCCCTCCCCCCAAAAAAGTGAAGGACTACAAGTCCCAGCATACACCCCTAAGATCTAAGGATGTGACTCCAAAAGTGATGGACTACAAGTCCCAGCATATACCCTTGAGATCTAAGGATATGACTCCCCCCCAAAAGTGATGGACTACAAGTCCCAGCATGAACCCCTGAGATCTAAGGATTTGACTCCCCCCAAAAGCGATGGACTACAAGTCCCATCATGAACCTCTGATATCGAAGGATGTGACCACCCCCAAAACTGAAGGACTACGAGTCTCAGCGTGAACCCCTGATATCTAAGGATTTTACTTCCCCCAAAAATGATGGACTACAAGTCCCAGCATGAACCCCTGAGATCTAAGAATGTGGCTCCCCCCCAAAAACGATGGACTACAAGTCCCATCATGAACCCCTGATATTGAAGGATGTGACTCCCCCCAAAACTGAAGGACTACAAGTCCCAGCATGAACCCCTGATATCAAAGGATGTGACTCCCCCCCAAAAGTGATGGACTACAAGTCCTATCATGATCCCCTGAGATCTAAGGATGTGACTCCCCCTCCCCAAAATTGAAGGACTACAAGTCCCAGCATGAACCCCTGAGATCTAAGGGTGTGACCCCATAGATTTCACAGGTTCATGCTGGGACCTGTAGTTCTACACTGGTGAGGGGGAGACGGGGGAGTGTCACATCTTCAGCTCTAAGTTGTTCATGCTGGGACCTGTAGTCCTTCACTTTTGGGGGTCACATCCCCCAAAAGTGAAGGACTACAAGTCCCAGCATGAATCTCTGATATCTAAGGATGTGTCCTCCTCCCATCCCTCTGAGGGTGTCATGTCATCTGTCCTCTCCTCTGCTGCCAGCTTACCCAGCTGCCGTCCATCCTCTCTGCACTGCAGTAAGTGCCTAATGATGTTCCATCTGTCTGCATGGCGTCGTAGAAGATTGAGGTGGAGGGGGGTAGAGCTAAGCACTAGGCGCACAGGAGGAGGAAGTTAAACTCTCCTCCGCTCTGAATGCTGGGGCCTCGCTTTCTCTAGTGATGTCACAGTTTTCTAGATGCCAGGCGGCTAGCAACCAGTTCTGGCAGTGAGCCAGCGCCCAGTGGAACAAGGTAAAACGGGTCTCAGCCGGCAGGAGTCCACCAGGACAAGTGACAGTGAGTAAAGCGGCGATGCAGCAGCCTTTTTAGGGCGCATCAGATCAGCCCAGGGGGCAATTCCGGGACACTGTATTGTCCCAGAATGAAGGTGCCCAGGACCCAGGACAGACCTGCCAAAAGCGCGACTGTCCCGAGCAATCCAGGACATGTGGTCACCCTAAGTCCACCATTGTTAAAAAATACATTACCAACAATAAGTTAATTAAAAATGTGCTTCTGTTAAATTTTTACATTAGAGTCTGCAGAGCATTGCAATCCGAGATCAATGCGCCACGGTCAGTGCAATTTACCCAGCCCCAGGTCTGTATGGAGGTGTGGATCTTCTGTTATAGGGCTGGAGGACACCATGAATGTGCTACAAGTGTGGTGATGTCACCTCGCTGCTGTTGCCACCCACTGCTGCAGTGGTAATACTTTGATTCAGCAATCCCTGTAAATGATGACATGGCTGTGTGCGATCGCTCGCTCGGCACTGCCGCCATTCACAGAACACTTTCTATTTTTTTTCTGTCATCAGTCAAGGTGGAGATCTTGATGTCGCTGCCCTTCTTCACCAGTTTGACCAATCAGGGAATGCTTTTTATTCACTGAAAAAAATTGTGTTCTGTAATTGGGGACAATATCTAGCCAGCGACTCCCCAGAAGATCGCAGTGATCGCTGTACTAGCGGTGACTACTATGGTAATTGTCAGCTTGCCCAGTGGCTCCCCGGGTAGGGGATATACACGCACACCTTGGGCCCCTTAGTACCAATTCAGCATCCTTTAAATGCCACGGCCTACCCGAGTATTGTTGTTGACCATGTCCATCCCTTTATGACTACAGTGCACCCATCTTCTGATGGCTACTTCCAGCAGGATAATGCACCATGTCACAAAGCTCAAATCATCTCACCACTGGTTTCTTGAACATGACAATGAGGTCACTGTACGCCAATGGCCTCCACAGTCACCAAATCTCAATCCAATAGAGCACATTTGGAATGTGGTGGAACGGGAGATTGGCATCATGGATGTGCAGCCAACAAATCTGCAGCAACTGCGTGATGCTATCGTGTCAATATGGACCAAAATCTCTGAGAAATGTTTCCAACACCTTGTTGAATCTATGTCACGAAAGAATTAAGGCAGTTCTGAAGGCAGCAGGGGGTCCAACCGCAACTGGTACTAGCAAGGTGTACCTAATAAAGTGGCCGGTGAGTATATATACTTACATTGTGGCAAGCTGGACCAATGTAACTATGCAACTAAAGCATCCGGAAACAAAGCTTAAAGAGAAACTGCAGTCTGCTCCCTTAATTTGTAATAAAAACATCTTTGCCATTCTGAAGCTTCCCTCCAACCACTTTGCATATTATTTTATATATACTGTGATTGTGTACTTGCCAGATATGCTGCAGAAATCTCCCTCCACTATGTCTGGCTGCAATTATTTTAACTGTGGACAGCGGAAGCTGCTGCCCGTCATTTCCTGGATTTACACAGACACACAGAGGCACACCTCCAGCTCTGCAGCTCAAGTCTAAGGTAACGTACCATAAATACGCCTGTAGTGTTTACCACCCGTTTAAAGCACATTTGACAACCATTAATCAAACATCAGCGAAGTGGAAGGTGAAATATCAGTGAGGTGGAAGAAAAATTTCAGCAAGTGTGAACCAACCCTTCACAGTTTATGTCCGTCTGTATGCCTTAACAGTGTGCTGGAGGACACCATTTTGTTGTAGTCCTGTAAAAATAAAGCGGAGCTAAACACTGCAATACTGCCTCTACTTCAGTAGTCCAATGTCCCTCATCAGCGCCGGTACCTTCTATCCAGCTTCCTTCTGGGTGCTGAACTGCAGCTGTTTTCATTGGCTAAAGCAGGATGGCGCCACTCCTGCGCATGCGCTTGGGTGCTGTGCCGCAATGTAAACTGAGTTGTACTTGCTTTTTTAGTGTACATTCCAAATACTGCGAGCAGGCAGGTAGATTTATTTTATTATGAAATAATAGTGCAGCACTGATTAAAAGTTCATGAAGAAAGAGTCTATAAAGGAAGACACACAGAGATTCAACAAACTGACGTGGTGCCTTGTAGACAATGAACTCCGTGTCAAATGTGCAAAACCTCCACCTTAGACACTCTAAGCCGCTCACCTCAACGCCAGGACCCCTGTGTCAACAAAGGGTCAAATAGGCTTTCCCATTAGGCCCTTTTCACACTGAGGCGCTTCTAAACTGCCAGTAAAACACTGAGCGCTTTTGAAGAGCTTTTCAGGCGCTTTTGAAGAACTTTCTATTCATTTCAATGGAGAGGAGTGTTTTTTTCACCGCCCTGCCAGCACACTGCCCCAGTGTGAAAGCATTCATTGATCTTAATTGAAATAGTTTCTTCGTGAGCTTTCCAGGCGCTTTTTTTTAGCGTGAAAGTGCCTGAAAAGCGCCTCAGTGTGAAAGAGGACTTAAGGGTAAATATCCAGGAGTGTGGTCAGAATATTCTTCCCGGTGCAGACCTTGTAAGAACGCCAGTTGGATTCATGCACGGACATCCCTTCAGGGTCATGGATGGTTAAAAAAATCCCCAATTTCCCGACATAAAGATAAATAAAAAACATCTAGTGCTCTCTGCTATCAAATTTTAATAAAGTAATAAAAGAATAGCACTTACAAAAGGAGCACTTCAATAAGTGCAGGCATACAAGCACTTGTACACAAAACCACATGGGGGGATGGCCACGGGTGACGTCAGACGTAGCTCCTCTCCTTCCGTACACGTTACGTCCCAGTGGAGATTCATTTTATTGCTGTGAGACATTGGGGGAGATTTACTAAAACTGTTGCACTCAGAATCTGGTGCAGCTGTGCATGGTAGCCAGTCAGCTTCTAACTTCAGCTTGTTCAATTAAGCTTTGATAATAAAGCCTGGAAGTTGATTGGTTTCTATGCAGAGCTGCACCAGATTTTGCACGCTCCAGTTTTAGTAAATAACCCCCATTGCGTGTCTCTCTGCTGCAATAAAGAACCTGCCTGCTCACAGTTTAGTTCTGCTTCAGACTTATACCAGGAGTTCGGCTTTATTGCTGTCAGACTCCTATATCAAGTTAATACAAGTGTGAACGTGACTTTAAAGCCTCATCCGGACAGGCACTGACACTTGTAGCCTGTGGATGAGTGCCTTGATTATGCATCTCTAGGCCTCAAAACAAGGTTCAGTATGCAGGTAGCCCATTCAAGTCTATAGGGACACAGCAGCTTCACAGAAACAATCACTCATCCCAGCGAATGTGCATTCCCAAAGCACATGGTCTGTAATGCCGCTTTAAACAAACAGTTAGCGGACAACATGGATTGCTCATTAGGGACCAGTTCTAAGTATGCTCGTCTAAAGGGATGCTGGGGAAGCCCATTCTCTTGTAGCTCCATCTTTCTATGCCTTTTTGCTTTCTCTTGCAGCCCAGCAGTACACTTCTTATCCTGGGGTCTTTCGGGGGGCTGAATGTGGTTGGACATTCGGTGACAGAGAAGCTATTTTGGGGCAATGATATCCAAGCATAAGTAAATGCTTGCAAATGGAAAGCAAGCTGTTGGTTTCCATAGCAATGGTACTCACCGGGAAGCATGCAATAAATGATAGATATGTGGGGTGCTGTGATTGGATGGTGCATGTCATTTGGGATGCTGTAATAGATGGGTTGGATTTGTGCTGGTCGTCACTTTGGAACTTAAGGGATTTTTGTTCTTTTTTAAGTGTCTAGTAGCATGCTGCTTTCATCTGGCATTAGTAACTGTTAACAAAACAGAACATGTTTGTAAGCTTCTAGTAATTTCAAGGCTAATAATAAAGTCAAAGGTACTAATCTGCTCAGGCAAGTTTAAAAATTGTCATACAGCTTGGTTTGAGGTTTGGGGTCACCACTACCATGGGAATCCTGCAGGTTCGAGATTTGTGGTCCTGGCGAATGTATGTGCAGATTGCCTGGGAGAATTTCTTTTCAGCCATTATGCACTGAATTGCTTTAGCACTATGGTTAGCAGGCTTAGAAGAACCAATAAGTGGGCTTTTCATTAAGCCAGCCCCCTCAGTATAAAAAGGGGGGCACGGGACAGTCATTGGGGTTAATTTATTAAAGACAAATAGACTGTGCACTTTGTAAGTGCATTTTCTTCAGAGCTTAGCAAATGAGGGGAAACTCTGCTGAATTTGTTCATCCAATCATGTGCAAGCAAACATGATGTTTTTTTTTTTTTACTTTCCTTGCATGTGTTTGGGTATTCTTTGCAAATTGAAGCTTCATCTCATTTATTAAGCTTGGAAAGTGCACAGTCTATTTGCCTTAAATCACCCCAATATATCAGTGTATTGGAATCTGTTGCAAGGAAAGATAACAAGCTGCATAGGAAGAGATTATGGTCAGTTAGGAGACTATAATTCTGATTGCTGTTTTAGCTCAAAGACATGGTTCACCTTTGGGACCATGTTTCATGTTCAACCCATATTGTGACACAAAACATGATCACATTCCCCAACCCCCACTTTTTTTTCCCCCCAAATATTGTAATTTTCAAAAGGAATAATACAATTACCCATCCCCCACCTTTACACTGCTCCCCTTCTTCACTTAGATGGGTCATGGGTGCTTCTCTTTGCTGCATCCTTTTTTTAATATAGCACAGCTGTGTGTGACTCTGCCACAGATCCATCTGCCACCATTGTGCCCATAGCTCCCAACTTTCCATGATTTCAAGTACCCCATCTGACCTACAGCCATACAAGTTTTCATTTCTCCAAAATTTAGGAAAGTCAGGAGATCTTGGCAAAAACATAGCTCCCAACTGTCCCTGATTTTGAGGGATTGTCCCTGATTTGGAGCAATATCCCTCTGTCCCTCATTCCTCCTCATTTGTTCCTCGTTTTGGTCTGATCTGTATAGACAGGCATGTACTGGCCATCGGGACTACCAGGAGTTTCCCGGTGGGCCGATGGCTCAGTGGGCCGGTCAGGTGCAGTCCTGGAGCCGTTCCTCTCTGACAGTGAATGATCGCGATTTCACTCTTGTCACCAAGAAGCAGCTTCCAACACTTGCTGGAGAGAGGATTAGGCTTTCTGCTCCCTCCAGCCTGCAGGGGGAGATAGACAGCCGGCAGACTTTCCTTCCTCTCTCCACTTATCACTTGTCACTTATCACATGACTGGAGAGAGGAACAAGATGCCGCCTTCAGAACTGTGAGTACTCTGATGTGAAGGGGGCTGCTGATGGGGACACTCTGATGTAACGGGGCTGCTGATGGGGACACTCTGATGTAAGCGGGTGCTGTTTGGGACACTCTGATGTAAGGGGATGCTGTTGGGGACACTCTGATGTGAAGGGTTCTGCTGATGGGGACACTCTGATGTGAAGGGTTCTGCTGATGGGGACACTCTGATGTAAGGGGGTGCTGTTGGGGACACACTGATGTGAAGGGGGTGCTGATGGGGACACTCTGATGTAAAGGGGGTGCTGATGGGGACACTCTGATGTGAATTGGGTGCTAATAAGGACACTCTGATGTGAAGGGTGTGCTGATGGGCACACTGATGTGAAGGGGGCTGCTGATGGGGACACTTTGATGTAAGGGGGCTGCTGATGGGGACGCTCTGATGTAAGGGGGTATTGATGGGGACACTCTGATGTAAGGGGGTGCTGTTGGGGACACTCTGATGTGATGGGGTGCTGATGGGCACACTCTGATGTGAAGGGGGCTGCTGATTGGGACACTCTGATGTGAAGGGGGCTGCTGATGGGGACACTCTGATGTGAAGGGGGCTGCTGATGAGGACACTCTGATGTAAGGGGGCTGCTAATAGGGACACTCTGATGTGAAGGGGGCAGCTGATGGGGACACTCTGATGTAAGGGAGTGCTGATGGAGACACTCTGATGTAAGGGGGTGCTGATGGGGACACTCTGATGTGAAGGGGGCTGCTGATGGGAACACTCCAATGTAAGCGGGACGCTGTTGGGGACACTCTGATGTAAGGGGGACGCTGTTGGGGACACTCTGATGTAAGGGGGACGCTGTTGGGGACACTCTGATGTAAGAGGGACGCTGTTGGGGACACTCAAAATTAAAGTGGGCCGGTCTGGATGAAGTTCAGGGCCAAATTTTTGTCCCAGTCCAGCCCTGTGTATAGATGTATATAAAATGCACTTTTTATCTTTCAAAAAGTGTTTTCCAGTGCTAAACCTTTCTTCTGATTTCTAAATTGCTACATCTGTAAATTCCAAAAGCCAATATAAAGGAATAGTAGTGGTATAAAAAGCACTTGTGGGTTTAAGCAATCCTGTTTTTTTCTACAATTCTCCTTTAAGGGGGCGTGGCAAGGGGTGTGTCCTATGCCTGCATACTTTTGCTGATAGGTGTCCCTCATTCCCATCTCAAAAAGTTGGGAGGTATGCAAAAGTTTGGCCTTTTCAGAAACTTGGGGAGGGTGAAATAACGTTTTTTTTTAATGTTTTAAATGGTCTTTAAATAGCTTCTGAAGATCATGGAAACTCCTTTTGAGTAGCCTAGATCTGTTCCCGTGCTAAAAAATAAACAGAAAAATCACAGAATCACAGAAAAAAAACAAAAAAAACAAACAGTGATGAAAGTAAAAATAAAACTTAAAGTGACACGTCACAAATAATTAAAAAATACACAAAAACAGAAAAAGTACAGCTAAACTACACTAAATACAACAAAAACAAACCTCTAAATAAATAAAAATAAAAGAGTAGAAAAAAAGTATTTTAGTTAATGGCGGGGGGGGGGGGGGGGGGGTAAATGAGCGGAACTTTCACTTTTATGATAAATTAAATAAAAAATAGGCATGTATCAGGCCATTATAAAACTGCCTGCCGCTGGCCAGTTTTACTCTGCTGTATCTTCTGTACCATTTTCATTCTTGTAGTAAAACCCCAGCCTGTGCTCTTTCAACAGGTCCTGATGCTGGTAAATTTTACACTGTTGTGCCATTTACAGTATCTTAAGGCTCGTACACACTAAAAGAAAATCACGGACAAACTGGGACAAACTGAGGTCAAATGATTTGATACAGTAATGTAATCAAATAAGATTACAATGTATTGTGTATGTGTTGTGTTTTATACTTTTTGAAATTTCCGTCGGTTCCGCCCCCATGCGTCGCGATGCTAGCAGGGAATGGAGATGGAACACACAGAGCATCGGGTGAAAGATCCGGACGCTGGATCTAGCAGGAGTACATCGCGGGATCATGGGGACAAGGTAAGTAACCTCTTCCAGGATCCTGCGTTGCAATCCCGAGTGTGGCTTGGGGTTACCGCTAATGGCACTGAAATTTCACCCCAAGCCACACTCGGGAATTCCGCCAGGGAGGTTAATGTCACAAGCTCCAAATGTATGCGACTGATCACAATTAGGGTTGCATCGATACTGAGTATTTACACAAGTACTCGTACTCTTGAAAATGCTCCAATACCCGAAACCGATACCTTTGTGGTGCAATTTGAGCCCATGCAAAATGAATGGGCTTAAATCGCACTGTAAATAATTGCATGCGATTTGAACAGGAATGCAGCTGAATTCCTGTCTGAATTGCATGCGGTTTCCCACACCGCTCTTGTGTGAAGCCAGGATTATCATTGATTTCAGCCTGGGTTCACACAGGAACATTTCAGCCTGGGTTCATACAGGAACAGTACAGAAAATCGCATGAGATTCGGACAGGAATCGCACCACATTCCTGTTCAACGATAAAAACCCAGTATTGGTGCAACCCTAATCAAAATACTTATATAATTTAGTTTGTAAGTAAGTGATATGTGGTAATATACTCCACCATTAGTAATATGGCACTAATGCACGCATGTTAATGCTTACGATTTTGCACAGTGCCACAAAGGAACAAGTGTGAATGGATCCTAAAGAGGAGCCTGTGTAGGGTAGTGGTAATGTAGTGGAATGTAAGGCTGCGTCCAGCTCTGATTGTTGCCCCGGCAATGAGGTTCCTTAACGTATAATTACAGAGCAGGGGCTATGTTGAGGGAGGTTATAGTTGTTGGTGTAGTGAGCAACAAGTTAAAAGGATAGTCAAAGTATGAAAAAGAGAGAAAAAGCAAGATGAAGACAGGGAAGGCATTGATAGGGCATCAGAGTAAGGAGTGGGGAGGTGGGTCGAGAGAATGAATCCTTGGCAGCAGGCAGTACCATAGGGGCCATTCATTGGAATGATCCACTTCAAAGGTCTAATAGAGAATGATCAAAGTTTTTAGGAAGGTAGTGTTTTAATCTATGGGATCCAGTTCTGCTTAAATTTTGCAGGCTTTGATTTGCCGCAGTGGACAGAAAGGTAAGAAGGTGGAATTGTGGTTTCAGGTTCAACTGAGCTTCTCTGGGTGATTTTCATGTACCCTTACCCTATATGGTTTACGCTATTTGATACACGTTGGTCCTGATCTTGGGACATTTCCACCCTGTATGCAAGAGAGTGTTTCATCCAAAGTGGGGTGGGATCATACACCATCGCTTAAGCAGTTTGTAGATGGATTCTATGACCAATTCATTTATGGAGAAGTGGGCTATGGTCTGCCATATCTGTTTCCAGTTCTCCTGGATCATACTACTCCTTAAGTCTCTCTCCCATTTAACTACATAAGGGAGATGGTTGGATGCCTGACCTTCCAAGATCGAGACATAGACATTTGAGATAGTTCATTTGGATGTGGGTTAATGTAAGCATATACACCTAAACTATGTCAATGTCTGCAGGGAAGAAGATTTTTTTTTTGATTGCTGGGCAGCAACATTTTTTGATCTGGAGGTATCTGAACATTTTCTGTGCTGGTGCTTTACATGGATTTTGTATGGATGGGACGCTAAGAACTCCTGTGAAAGAGATTTTTTAACCTTTTTCATTTTACGGATGTTATAAAACCTTGCACTGACAAGAAAGACTTTATTCTACCCAATTGTTTTTGATAATCTGTAAGATCTGTATTTCCCATAGGAAACATTTAAATCCTGTGTACATTCTGTCAGTGAGAGTGAAAAATCTGACTGGTTGCTATGAGTAACACAGACTGCCTGAGGCCGGACTTTTTAACATGTAGAATCTAGTATTTGCTTTTTTAACTTTCTAAAATAGGTAATGTATTTGTTCTTCAGTAAGTATTATATATAGTGGAGATATTTATTTCCTTTTCATTCTGTAACATACTGTATATGTATATCACTTCATAAATACCTGCAAAAAAGAAATGGAATCTTGTCCTGTCTGTTCGCACACTGTGAGAACAGACTTTCGTTGATGTCCTTTTTGATTTATGGAACTTCTGCCTCAAGATCTGGATCACTGTTAACATTCGTTGTGTTACCTAAGTATCATTCTTTTCAATAGGTTACAAAACTACTTTGTGGGGAACCATTGTCTTCTCTGAAGTGGGACAGATACATTTCTCATGCCGACCTTCAGTGTGAAAGAGAACCAGAAAAGTGGGCACTATCCATTTACAGAGTTAAAGGCGCAAAACCTGACTCTTGAATCATTGATAAGGCGGGTTTCTTAGCAACCGCATTCAGCTAACAGTGATAATGGCAATATAAACTCAGCCACTTAGCTTGACTGTTCTGTGAAAACCTTGGCAGACCATAGTACTTGAATATTTTATATCTCTTGTTGTCAGAACTACTTTCAGATTCTAAATATGGTGATGTTTGATCCACTTAATGAAAAATGACTTGTTCGTTTCTGAAATTATATACTGTATAATAAAAGTGAATGTTGCCCGGGATATACATGAACCAAAAAAAAACTATTTTAATTCATATTTTGATAAATACAGTCAGCTTCATAAATATTGGGACATCGACACAATTCTAGATTGTAAGCTCTAACGAGCAGGGCCCTCTGATTCCTCCTGCATTGAATTGTATTGTACTTGTACTGTCTGCCCTAATGTTGTAAAGCACTGCGTAAACTGTCGGCGCTATATAAATCCTGTATAATAATAATAATAATTCTAATCTTTTTGGCTCTATACACCACCACAATGGATTTGAAATGAAATGAACAAGATGTGCTTTAACTGCAGACTTTCAGCTTTAATTTGAGGGTATTTACATCCAAATCAGGTGAACGGTGTAGGAATTACAACAGTTTGTATATGTGCCTCCCACTTTCTAAGGGACCAAAAGTAATGGGACAGATTAATGATGACTCTGGGTGGGGATAAGAGTTACATTGTGGAGAGACTCTTCACTATCTAACTCTCATCCCCACCCAGAGTCATCATCCTCATCCATTTTCACAATGCAGCTCCATCATCATCATCTATCCCTCTAGTATATCCATTCATACCCAGCATCATCCATCCCTCACCACAATATATGCCCATCCACGCCCAGCATCATCCATCCCTCTACATAATGTATCCCCACCCATGCCCTGCATCATCCATCCCTCTCCAGGATTCTGGGTGTGGGTGGGCATACATTGTGGAGAGGGATGGATGATGCTGGGTGTGGATGGGCATAAATCGTGGAGAGGGATGGATGATGCTGGGTGTGGATGGATGATGCTGGGCGTGGGTGGGGATACATTGTGGAGAGGGATGGATGATGCTGGGCATGGATGGGCTTACATTAAGTTGTAAGAGTGTTAAAATAAATGTGGGTGCACGGAAGGACTCAGAGAGCGGATTCGGTGGGACGGCCAGTGGACGGGCCCTGGGGAATGTTGGTGGTCAGGCCCCGGGGGGGCCCAGGCCTAAAGCTGTGTAAGGGGCCCCAAACTTTCTGATGGTTGCCCTGCATAGGGATCAGGAGGACTCCAATCCTTTCCCAGGAGTCAGAGAGACTGCATGGGGCAGCCAGAGCGTGCATGTCTGCACAGTGCAGGTGCAGTCCGTGACAAAGCAGCAAGAAGCTGGAAAAGAGCAGAGGTACACAGAGTTTGTACAAGATCACTGAGGTGCTCTGTTAGATGGTCTGGATGATGAAGGCAAAAGAACTGAGCAGCGGTTTTGCTAGAGATAGCCAGGAGACTGAACCTCATTTAGGTTCGTGTTGATGGTGGAATCCCCTGTGTGGGAAACTGATTTGCTCTGTGAACCTTTTCTGGTCTGATAATAAAAGTAGGCCAGCAAGCCATTAAACAGCACTTCTGGAGAAAAAAAAGGGGAAAAATTGGGCGCAAAACCATATAAGCATGTGAATATCAACACATGTATCATATATTATATAAATCAGTCCAATATGAAAGACTTCTGGAGTGGACTGAACTCACTGGGAAGCACTACCACTGAGCAAACCTCCCCCCCATAACACCAAAATACATATACAATGCTGTAAAAAAGTATTTGCCCCCTTTTTGATTTTATTTTGCATGTTTATCACACTTAAATGATCATCAAACAAATTTTATTATTACACAAAGATAACCCGAGTAAATACAAAATGCAGAGCCAGTTTATTTGGGTGAGGTCAGGTGATCGCTGTTCTGTGCCACCTGGATGGCTGTCTGGGTGGACGTGTGTTGTGCTGCCCCGGGCTGCTAGGCCAGAGCCTGAGGCCTATCCCGTGGACATCTCGCTGCTAGGCTGTCTGAGGGCCTATCCGGAAGCAAGAAAGCAGAGTAGGTTTGGGCCTGAGGCTTGCAGTCCAACCAGAAGTAACGGTTCTGCCAGCCGAAGAACCTGTCGTGGTTGGAGGTAGAGGGGAAGCTGTCGCCACTAAGAGACCATCCACCTTATTACCAGGGACCACTGTGAGTAGCTGAAGCAAGTACCAGAGCAGTATTCTTGCCAACTGGTAATGGTGAAGAATTGGGAAACTTCAGCGAGTGTCAAGCCAGGGACCCAGCCAGTGGAGGTGACGCTTTCAGAGCAGCCTTGTGTGCCAAGCTAGGGACTGAGCAAGCCAGTGGGTGGACGCTTGAGGAGTATCTTGGATGCCTAGGGACCCAGTAGGGAAGCGGGGGTGACTCTTCAGGAAGATACTGAGAGAGAAGGTTGGAAGAGCTCAGGAGATCCAGTGGTAGTGGATCAGCAAGTCTAGTGAGAGAGACTGGAAGCTCAGTTGAGTAAAGATCTACAATAGGAAATTGTAGAGGAAGTGAAAGAGTTCATTGTAAACTGTTAGAAACTGTTCAACATTGTTGCCATAGGAGACAGCGTGTCTACACATGCAGATGTGGTGTCCGGCTGGGTGCCTTTCCCTGCATGGCTGTCTACCTATAGAAGCTTCGGAGTCTGCCAATTAACATTGCAGCTACTAAAGGGTGTCCTGGCCCTAAACCCTCTCCCACATTTCTGTTTAAGAGACAATAAATCTCTTTGCATTCAAGAAGTGTCTGGCGCCCATGAATCTACCCTGCATTACACCCACCATGCCTCGTTACCCACTCTACATAGAAGGATGTCAGCTCTCCCTGACTCTGGAGGCCACCGTTAGGCTTCTGGTGGCCCAGGACCTTGCTACAGTATGATGTTCTTGTTATGAAATGCTGTATTAGTTTTATGCCAGATGTAACAGGACACACACCTTCCAAAAAAGTTACATTTTTGTCTCATCAATCCACAGAATATTTGCCTAAAAGTCTTTGGGATAAACAAGATGTTTGGTAAATGTGAGATGAGCCTTTGTGTTCTTTTTGGTCAGCAGTGGCTTTGGCCTTGGAACTCTCCCATGAATGCCATTTTTGCCCAGTCTCTTTGTTATTGTTGAATCATGAACACTGATCTTACCTGAGGCAAGTGAGGCCTGCAGTTCTTTAGATGTTGTTCTGGGTTCTTTTATGACCTCCTGAATGAGAAGTCCTCATGCTCTTGGAGTCATTTTTGTAGGCCAGACACTCCTGGGAAGGTTCACCACTGTTCTGTTCCAAGTTATCCCCATATGTGGATAATGGCTCTCCCCGTGGTTCACTTTAGTTCCAAAGCCTTAGAAATGGCTTTGAAGCCCTTCCTAGACCGATACATGTACATTCAGTGGCAGCTGGTGCTCAAAATTTTTTGGGGGGCGCAAACAAACTGAAAAATACTGAACAAAAAAACATCAATTGCAGCCACTGTGCTATCAAACGCAGCCACTGTGCTATCAAACGCAGCCACTGTGCCCATCAAATGCAGCCACTGTGCCCATCAATTGCAGCCACTGTGCCCATCAATTACAGCTTCTGTGCCCATCAAAGGCTGCCACTGTGCCATCAAACGCAGCCACTGTGCCCATCAAACGCTGCCACTGTGCCCATCAAATGCTGCCACTGTGCTATCAAACGCAGCCACTTTGCCATCAAATGTTGCCACTTTGCCATCAAACGCTGCCACTGTGCCCATCAAACGCAGCCACTGTGCCATCAAATGCTGCCACTCTGCCCATCCAATGCTGCCACTCTGCCCATCCAATGCTGCTACTGTGCCATCCAATGCCACCACTGTGACCCCCCCGCCCGCTTGCCGTCTGCCCGGCACTTATCCTGTCTCGGTGGGGAAGCAGGTGACGGCGTGAGCGGTGTCCTCCGAGCGGTGTCCTCCATGTGTCTCCTCCCGTCCTCTCCTCCTGTCACACCGCTTGTCGTTTCAGCCAATCATGTGACGGGTAACAGACTCGAGCACCTGATTGGCGGAGAAGCGGTTCAGTGTTAGGACAGCGAGTTCTCATTCGGTGTTCTAACACACCTGGGTGAGCTGTGAGCGCCAAGCATGGCGCTCAAAGGTCACCTTTTTTGATGCCTATTAGAGCTTATGGCTCTAATCAGGTGCTTCCAAAACACCATCCGCCACAATAATTCAGGCTCTCAGCGTCTGAAAAGGGGCCGGGCGCCTGAACTGGGGGTGGCAGTGGTGGCCGTGGATAGATTCATGCAATGCATGAATCTATCCACTGGTCATATAGGGGGTGGCTTTATGGATGCACCGCCACTGTGTACATTACTTCTAATCTGTTCTTTAATTTCTTTAGATTGTGGTATGATGTGTGGCTTTTTGTGATCTGGCTTCACTATGTCAGACAGCTTCTATTTATGTGATTTCTTGATTCAACAGGTCTGGCAGTAATCAGGCCTGGGTGTGGCAAGTGAAATTTAACTCAGCATTCCAAAAAAGTATGGTTAATCACAGTTCATTCATGACTCAAACTGCATTTTTGATTTACTATCTTTGTGTAATATTAAAATTTTTTGATGATCTGAATCATTTAAGTGTCAGAAATATGCAAAAAAATAAAAAATCAGGAAGGGGCAAATACTTTTTCACAGTATGTCGCAGTGATCCATTGTCTAAAGGCATACTGTCCTTGCCTGATTTATAAATCTCTTTCAGGGATCTTCCAGTCTGTATTTCCCAATGTGAAAAAGATTTGGGTGGGCCACTAGAGCCACAGCAATGGACCCAAATCTGGGATACAATTACTCATGGCTCACTAAATTCTTAATTTTTGGAGATCAACTATACACTTCTCCTTGGGTGGAACATGGTATCCTCTAGAATAGCCAAGGTTGCTCAGGGCGCATCAGATGGCTTGGCTGGCACTTTGCCATGTGTTTGAGAATTAAAAGCTTTTGGAGAGGGTATTCTAATTAGTTTACACAGTTTGGGGGCACAGCAACCCTAAAAATCCCTACGAAGCCTCGTTAAAACTATAACCTCATCTCATTTACCTATAACCAGTTTAAAATTAGTGTCTTTTATCTTCACAGCTGCTAAAAAAACCTTAGTGAGAACATGGAAATCTGGAACTCCCACTGTCACGCAGGTGAAACAAAAAAAACTCATGGTATTTATTAATGAAATTTGCCTGCTATCCTACACAACAAATAGTTGGCCAATCAGTGGTTCGCCCTGCGCATAGGGACCTGTGCTGATCGAACTCCAACATCCTACCCTGCTTTATTTTCCTGCTGCTTGCTTCTTTGCTTTCTTTAATTCTCAAAAATATATATATGCACCAATTTACCTGCTCTGAGTCTTTTATCTTTGTTGTACATATTTTTATCTTTTATTGTCTTGATAATAGTTAGAAGAATGTGCCTGCCATGGGATAGAGGCCGACTCCATCATTTTATCCAAAAACGTTGTGGGGAACAGGTTATTCTAGTAATTGATGGTTCTTCGTATTACCTTTATACCAATAGAGCCCCACCTATCAGGAATGTACAGTTCATATGAGGTACTTGAGTCTAGCAGTTAATTGTTTTGTTATGACTGTATAATATATTCACATCTGTAACTCCTCTTTATATCATACGTCAAGATATGTACATCTGCATGATCAAAGAAATGTTGAGTATTTGTAATTGGGCAATATACTACTTATTTAATAAAAATGTATTAAAAATATACCTGTTGATCCTACCAGAAATCCAGTGAACTCTTATCTTTCTGTGCTCTGTGCCTCTGCTGTACTGAAATCTCAAGTAGTGTTATCAGTCCTGCCCAGTTCTTTTCTGTGGATCACAGATCATTCTCGCTGAGAAAAGGAAAGGGGGGAGGGGTGTTCTACGGTCCTAACACACTTCCTGTCCTGGGGAGAAAACTCTGCTCCTCCATAGATACAGTGCAGTGGGTGAATCTTGTCACCTTTGAACAGAAAGTGTTAATCCTAGGCTTAAGCCTTGTACACACGATTGGATTTTCGTCAGGGAATTGTGTGATGACAGACTGTTGGCCTAAAATCCGACCGTTAGTACGCTCCATCAGACAATTGTTGTCCAACTTTCCGCCAACAAATGTTGGATGGCAGGCTAGTAAATTTTCGGTGGACAACGTCCTGTTGTCAGATTTTCCTATCGTCTGTACACAAATCCATCACACAGAAGTCCAAAGTACAAACACGCATGCTCGGAAGCAAGGACGAGCCGGAAATGGTCGGTCTTGTAAACTAGCGTTCATAATGGAGATTTAACATTCGTGAAACGGAAAATTATGAATTGTCGAAATGCAGCGCACAATTCTCTTCTTCTTTAATGGGATAATAATGAAGCTGCTTTGCTGGTGATACTGATGGAGTTATGGCAAACGTATTTTAAAATTATTTTGTTTTCTAGTGATATCAAGAAAAATATTATTGGGGGACGTGTCCAAGATGGCGAGGTGAGCGACTGCCTCTAACTAGAGCTCCGCTGGGAAAAATCACACTAACCTGGATCCAGGCTCTCTTTTTTGCTGAAAGTGACCTCCACAACCCCTGAATGAGATGCAGATTGTCCGGAGCATGTGCCAGTAGAGGAAGGAGACTCTGTTTTCCGACAGCTGAGGAGATCCTGCCGTCTCCCCCTCCCGCACACGTGGAGACCCGCGCCAACAGAGGCTCGCTTAAGGCCTCCCAAATGGCGGACATGGCAGAGCAGGAGGCCAGGCCACCCTGGCTCGTGGAAGTGATGGCTGCTATCTCCACATGCCAATCCACCTTAACGGCGAAAATTGAGACTGTTCAGCTAGATATGGGCCTGATGGGACGTGGACAAGCTGCGGTCTCGCGTGACAGAGACCGAGCAGCGAATCGACACTGGAATACAGAGCCAAGGATGTGGAAAATAGAAACAGGAGGAACAACCTCCTCATCGTCGGTCTGGCGGAGGGAGTGGAGGGGCCCCATCCGACCACCTTCATTGAAGATTTGCTACGTTCCCTTCTCCCAGATGCAAATCTGTCCCCTCAATAGGTGGTGGAGAGGGCTCACCGTGTGCCACTGAAGCCAGGACCCCCGGGATCCCCACCAAGGACATTCATACTCAAGCTCCTGAATTTTAGGGACAGGGATGAAATCCTCAGAGTGTCCCGGGCCATAGGAGATCTGCGCTTCCAAAATGCTAAGCTGCTTATTTTTCCCGATTACACAGTGGAGACCCAAAAGCTTCACAAATCATTCGACCAGGTCAAGGTAGCCATGAAAGCAAGGAACATTCGATACAGTGTTCTTTTTCCAGCACGCCTAAGAGTCCAAGATGGCGAATCCACGCGCTTCTTCACCACCCTGCAGTGTGGCTTGAATCCCTGCCAAGACCCAGCTGAAGTATGAAACCGTGAGTTATACCTCCCTGAATACACGGTTACCTCTCTGATTCCCCCCCCTTTTTGGGCCTGATAGCTGCTGAATCTCTCTCCCCCTGCACCTGTGTCACCCTATTGCTCTGGGCAGTCTGTGGGCCGGATGGGGGCTTCAAATGGGGCGAGTATTCCACTGATCCCTAGACTTACTGTATACCATACTTTGCCCTCATTAAGGCCTTGGACACAGAGATACTGTTGACTCATGATGCTGGGGGTGACTGCTCGGGGAGAGCCGGGGGGGGTCCCTATGGGGGGGTTTGGTTGCACCTTTTGTGCACGGTTATGATAATTTGCAACAAGTGTCTGCGCCCCTGACAATGTCAGGAGACTGAGACTGCATACTTCACCTGCGTGTTGTGGTGAAGTTCTGCACATGTAACGCTGTTCATCATGCCTTGGATTATACTTTGATCCTGCCTTAGCCTGGAGAGGTACTTGAACGTCACTACTTGTATCCTGGTTGTACCTGACACCCCTCCTGGGCCTCTGAACTGTCCCGGCGGAAGCCATGGAGCAAGACTTGATAGCCCCTTGATGCACCCTCCAGACTCCTTCTGGGGGGGCAATATGGCCACTTGCACAGGCCCCTCACTTGATGGCCGGCGAGCCATAAAAGGTTATGGGTTGCAAGCCCTCCTCAGTTTCAAGAGGGTGGGTGGGGTGGGGGGATGGGATGTTGGCCCGTTGAAGGCTGCTCTGTTATCGGGGTTACTGTTTGGTTTTATTTTCAAAGGTTTTTTATTTTGTTTTCAGGAAAATGTAATTTCAGCATTGCATTATGTTCAGTTGTGTGCACCCTGGGTCTGGGAGATAGGTCCAGGAGCCGAGTCCAATTACCATCCTAAACCCCATAATGATTTTATAATCCATGTCTACATTTAATATCCTTTCTTGGAACATCAGGGGGTAAAACTCACCGACCAAACGCTCCTTAGTGTTCCAATTTATTAAATCTTATAACCCCCACATATGTATACTCCAAGAAACACACCTCATGGGGAGCAGAATTCTCTCACTTAAAAAACGTGGGTGGGGTACCATTATCACTCCACACATTCTAGCTTTGCCAGGGGGGTCAGTGTATTGGTGCATAAAACCCTCCCATTATGGCTCTTGGACCTGGCCCTTGACCCAGATGGTAGGTATGTCATAGTATATGCCACAATTTACTCACTGACCTGGACAATTGTGGGTTTATATTTGCCTCCACCAGTCTCCTCATCTCTGTTGAACCAAATAACATCCAAAATGGCCGAATTTGCCACTGATAATAGTGTGATCCTGGGTGACTTCAACCTTGTCCCTGACTTGGCCATGGACCGGTTGAAGTCTGCGGGTCATCCCTGTTCTGGCTTAGCCGAGTGGGCGGACACCTAATGGCTGACAGATGTGTGGCGGTGGAGACACCCTCATACCCATGCTTACCCGTGCCACTCGGCCTCTCATAGGACGTTTTCCCGTATAGATCTGGCATATGTGGGGGGTCCCGTCCTGCCGAGAGTCACAGACATACGAATACTACCCAGAGGAATTTCTGACCACTGCTCCTGACCCTGGACCCCTCTGTGGGCTCCTCTGCCAGACTATGGAGACTATCCAGATTCTGGATTACAGACACAGCGGTAGATAACCAATTCCACACTGAACTGACTGGCTACTGGGCAACTAACGTAGACACGGCTGACGCTCCAATAGTGTGGGATGCCTTCAAGGCCACCACGAGAGGACAGTACCAGACCATCATTGCCAGAGTCCGGAGAGAGCGTAGGGCACATTTGGTGAAATCTAAGAAAGATGCAGTTGCTGGTGAGGAGCTTTTTATGAGCAACATCAGAGATCCCACGGGGGAGCTGGTATCTTCCCCTGGGGGAATCAATCAGTGCTTTGCGGACTATTATAAAATCCCTCTATAGCTCTAGGGTAGACTACAGGGGGGGGGAACTGACAGACTATCTGGCAGACATAGATATACTAGTCCTTACATCAACCTATCATACACAACTAGATGCACCCATCACGGTGTTGGAGATCCAGAGAGCCCTTGAATCTATGCAGGCTGGTAAAACACCGGGACTCGATGGAATTCCTGTGGAATTCTACAAACATTATGAGGAGGAACTCACTGTCAGAATTCATGCCCTGTTTGCGGAATCGTCAAAGTCGGAGAGACTCCCCGAGACAATGCGGGAGGCAATCATAGTGGTGATCCCCAATCCAGGGAAGGATCCCACCCTGTGCTCCTCGTACTGCCCCATATCCCTTCTCAACATTGACGCCAAAATACTAGCCAAAATCCTGGCACTCAGGTTGAATTTGGTCATAACGGCCCTGGTGCACCCAGACCAGACTGGCTTCATGCCGGGTAGAGGAACTGATATCAATATCAGACGCCTCCTAACCCACATTGACAGGGCGGACGAGGGATCGACGGGAGTGGTGGCCTCACTTGACGTGGAGAAGGCTTTTGACTCCGTCGAGTGGGGCTACCTGTGGGAAGTTCTCTCCAGATTTGGATTCGGTCCAGACTTCACAAAATGTATACATATCTTATATAGTGGTCTCTTAGCCAGAATTAGAACCAATGGTTATCTCTCGGAGACGTTCCCTTGGGTCAGGGTACGAGACAGGGGTGTCCCCTCTCCCCGGGCTTGTTTGCCCTCGCCATGGAACCCTTGGCTATACGCTTGAGGGCGGAAGAGAGGATTAAGGGATTACAGATAGGCCCGATCACAGAAAAGCTCTCTTTATACGCGGACGACGCTCTCCTATATCTGGCAGACGCTTCTTCCTCTCTACAAGTGGCATTGGACCTTATTAACCAGTTCGGAAGATACTCTGGTATCGGAATCAACTGGGACAAGTCAGTCCTGTTCTCTTTATGTTCCACGGCACCGAGGGCCAGATTACATACGCAGCTTAAGTGGGTGGAAGAATTCACCTATTTGGGCATCAAAATTAGCGGCAACACGGGCGACTATATTGAAAGAAACATACAACCGTGTTGGTTGCTAAGTTGGTTGCTAAGTGTGCATGTGTAGCAAGTGTAGCAAGTGGCCCAAATAAAGGCCATTTGAGAACATATTATACAGATAAGAAACATAGACAACAGTAGTTCAAATGAAATATGAGTTTAAATAAAAATATTATTCAGGATCAGCTCCAATTTGCTGCCAAGACACTGCCCCTCTACCCACAAAATAATCAAGGTATTTTTGACGTATATCTTTGGTATTTTGGGAGGGAAATCCAGCACGTCCAGTTTCTAGAGCTGTCATCACGCCAACAGACGGCCGAGCTGCAGCCTCTTCAGCTGGGCCTGTCACTGCAGGGTCCGCATCAGTTAGCACTAAGGCAAGGTAGCTTCTAGCATTCCCCCATATAAATTTATGGAGTATACAGCAGCACAATACCACATGGTTGATTTTGTATAGTGCCAGGTTAATTGGTGTTAAAAACAGCCTGAACCGACTGGAGAGGATGCCAAAGGCGTTTTCAACCACCCTTCTGGCACAAGAGAGCCTGTAATTAAATATTCTCTGCTCTGGGGTGAGGTTCCTCATAGGAAACGGCTTCATAAGATGTTCCCCCAGAGCAAAGGCCTCATCTGCAACAAAAACAAAATTGAGGCCCTCAACATTTTCCTCAGCAGGTGGCAAGTTTAAGGTTCCATTCTGGAGCCGCTTGTAGAACTCTGTCTGCATAATGACTCCTCTATCAGAGTTGCGGCCCTTCTTCCCAACATCAAGAAACAAGAACTCATATGTGGCAGACACTACAGCTAGCAGGACTATGCTGCAAAAGCCCTTATAATTGAAATAACATGAGCCAGAGTTGGGTGGTGGGACAATCCAGACATGTTTTCCATCAATAACACCACCACAGTTGAGAAAATCCCACTGATGATGGAACTGGGGTGCAACGTCCTGCTATTTCTGTGGGTTGGAAGGCAACTGTGGATTAAAAAAGGAAAAAGAAATTACTACTTCTCCACATAACATTGCAAGCAGATTTGACACAAACATGCTTGGCCAACATAAGTATAAAACTTAAATGAGTGTTTAAAGACAAAAGTGTAAGGTCAACTTATGTGATTCCTCACCCCCTCTGGTGGCCCATTCTAAACATGTTATGGTGGGGGGGAGGTAATGGGTAGATATTTTGGGCAGGTAACCCTCTCCCCTTCCATGAGAGCTGTTTTCATAAATAACGTGTCATACTTTGGCCAGCCCCTCCTTACTTACACTATTGGCAGCCCAGTGGACAGGTAAGAAGTGTCATAATCATAAAATATGGATACACACTGTCCAAATTGCAGCACATTTTGACATTCAGAAATAACCTATCAAGATAATAGGAGACAAAAACTTTCTACGTTACAATTTGAAGGTAATCAGGCAGGCCCTTGCACTACATGCTTTGGTGAATTCATCCAGGGATACCACAAAAGAAGGATAGTGTGTATAGGTTTTGCAAAGTCAACAGATAGAGTATTTGTATCTGTTGACTTAGCATTTTTTTTTTTGGGGGGGGGTTGCAAATGAATTTGGGCCCCAAAAATGGCCTCTTGCATTCTGCCTGAATTGGAGGACAAAAATACATTTGGACACATTTTAGGGGGTGTTTAGGGTAAGCACAAAAATGTAGCTGACAAAAAACATTGTTAAGTTACTAAGATAGGTGTGTATGGGCCCAGGATAGCATGCTGGGGAGGTTAGTGAAGAAAAATATGCATGTAGGCCAAAAAAGGAGCAGGAAAAGCTTACAGCATCCATGAGGACAAAGAGGACATTCACAGCATATTACAATAATGTTAATTATGGAATCAAGAAACTAATACGATACATTAGCAAACATTAAATACATAGAATGTGATATTAAAGGAAAAAACGTACCCGAATATAGTCTTTCTGCAGAACTTGAATAATGGCTAAGCAGGTCTCTGGAATAATGAATCCCAGAGCCTGCGGGGTGATCCCAGTGGTAAACTTGAGGTCTTGGAGACTTCTCCCCATCGCCAAGTACTGCAAGGTGGCTATGAGCCTTTGCTCAGGAGTAATGGCATGCCTCAAGCATGTGTCCTGCTTCTTAATATAGGGGGTCAACAATGCCAAGAGTTGATGAAAGCAGGGGTCTGTTATCCGGAGATAATTCTGAAAATCATCCGGATTATTCTAATGGAGCTCTCACAACAAAGGCAAATTACATAATTGGTCAAGACTAAGCATCCCATATTTGGTCCAAGAAATCCTCCTCCTCCAGTTCCTGGACTGGACTTGGGTCAAAGCAATAACTTTAAGGCCAATAATAGCACATTCTCTCCTCTGTTCTGCAACATGGCTGATTGACAAACGGCCGTTCGAAAACTAACATAAAAGCACGAACTGAAAAGCACAAATCAACTCTCACCAAACTTCTACTAACACGAAATTAGCAGAAGGAGCCCAAAGGGTGGCTCCTGACAATTGAACTTCCTCTTTATCGACTTGTAGTATATCGAGTACGTCACTATGTTCGTGTTTGTTGGCCGACAATTGTGTACCGTTTGTATGCAAGACAAGTTCCTGGCACAGGAAAAAACTCTGACGCTTTGTCTGCCAAAAATCTGATCGTGTGTACGAGGCTTTATTCTTCCTGTTGCATATTTCATATCATTTAAGTTAATGAAAGGACTGAATGATGAATAAGATTTGGGGGCAAAGCTGGGCTGGGAACTTTAAGGTACTCAATAACAAGAATGTCATACTGTATATGCTTTGACATGTCAAAATAATTTGAGATTTTTGTATTTTCCAATTCCAAGAAAAGAAATTTATGGTAAATATGAAATCATATTTTTATACTAATTCATTGAGAGACACATTATTCAGAGACTATTGGGATGTCCAAAATCAGTCCAACTGAGGAGTGGAAAATGGCAATCAAACACTAACAGGCCCACACAATAACAATAGGACTGAGGAATCAAAAAGATTCTCCTGTCCTTTGTCCAGTCAAGGGGTGTTGATGAGGAGGGGCGGTATTTGGGTTCCTGGGAGCATCCTGACTGTTGGCTACTTTAGGGTGAGGGAGTCACAAAGCCTGGGCATTCTCAACACAACATAATCAAAAAGATTCTCCTGTCCTTTGTCCAGTCAAGGGGTGTTGAGGAGAAGGGGGTATTGGGGATCCGGGAGCATCCTGGCTGATGGCCACTTTAGAATGAGGGAGTCGCAAAGCCTGGGCATTCTCAACACAACAGCTTTTGTCTCCCCACTGCTGACAGGACAGTACAGCAGGGAGAGGAGAGAGAAGACCTCTGACTGGCAGTACTGGCAAGGAGGAAGTACCAGGGACAATGTAGAACACTGGAGGGGATCAGCAGGACCCATAGCAGGGAAAGAGAAAGATACTAGTAGATGACAGACAAAGATAAAGGACAGCACGCATGTGTAAATTATTCTGGAGGTGGTAAGGCAGGCTTCTCTGGGCCTCTTTGTTGCTCATTATCACTGCTGCTGACATCTGAAGTGTTGTTATTGCTTATACAAGCTATTGCACTATTTGGATACAAAGGCCATGGCATCTGTTACTGTGTACACAGTGAGAAGGCTCAAGTTTAAGCCCCTCCCACTGTACAATTATGCCACACCTACAATTTTCTGCAGCACACACGGCCTAATTGTTCTTTGTTTGCCCAAGGTTAAACTCCCCAGGAAAAAAAAACAAAAAACAGATGCAACGCAGGGCCAGCCAGAGAAAACAAAGTTTTAGAAAGAACCTCCATATGTATGTCGATGGGATACTTAAACACAAGCGCATCCTTTACGTGGATCATCAGTGCTTTATTAAGGTGTGATAACGATAGATCTGACTCCTCAAACAGGTATAGGGCTGTCAAATGTTTGACATGTGTGAGCAGCCTTTCAGGATTCTCCCAGTCCCTATAAAGGACATCTGGGACTAGCAGGTGCACAAAAAAGTTCTTGGTAGTCTGGTAGAAGCTGCACACTGTTCTTCTAATTTCAAAGGGGTACCTGTTACAGCAGGTCTGGGATCTCACATATTACGATACAAGACAGGGACAATGTAACTCAGGGTACAAGGCTAGGCCTTGAATACTCAAAGACAGGCTGCTGGTAGCAGGAGGGGTTCAAAATAAGGAGCAGTGGCAGGAGTGTATTACCACACACTAAATGGCAGGAAGAAGAGAGCGGAGCATGCATTTTCAGCACTCCACATAAGGAATCAATTCCTCAGTGTTAACCCCTTCCATGGTAAACTGACAAAAAAAAATTGGGACAATAATGGTGTCCATTATTGTCCCAATAATGGACACCATTATATTCCTTGGTTCACACAGACTATCCACAAAGTGAGCCTTCAGTGACTGGGTCACACCTAGTTGTGTCTTGTCTCTGGGTCTCAAAAGCGCTCCACAGCTAACTAAGGCAGGCCACAGACGGTGCAAATTTCTTTCCTGCAACCACAGGAATCCCTCCTGCCGAGCAATTGTCTTCTCCTGATGGTGGGGGTACGGGGTGTGGTGTGAGCGGGCGGGAGAAACCGAGAAACCATCCCCGCCGGGAGAAGACATTGATTATCACTAGTGGCTATAGTAACTGTTGGCGATAATTGCAAATCCGACAGGCTGGTTGTACCCAAGCTGATCGATCAACTTGGTACATTCAGCCTGCCCACTAATGCTTTGAATCTTGGCCATTTCCTGCTGAACCAGCTGACATTTAAACCGTGTATGGCCAGCCTAACACTATACGATCAAGTTTTAAAAGTGCCACAATGCGGAGCCCAGTACCGAAGGTTATTGCTAGCCCTGCAGTCATCCAGTCCAGTGATGTCCAGGTACCACCTCTAAAGCTATTGCTGAGGATATGCCGATCTGGACAGTAGCATATACTGTACAAACCAGCACAAACAGCAGGTAGAAGAATCTTTTTTTTTATCCAACAAAATTTTTTATTGAATTTTCAGAAAAAATGGTACAAACATTGTTTTCAAGACCATATGGTACATCTGCATATTACAGGTAGAAGAATCTTGATTGAAGTAAAAATTTATTTGAATGCAGAAAAAAACGCAGAGAAAAGGTGCCCACCCTTCTAGGACACTAGTACAAAAATGAGGCATGCTGGGATTCAGAGAGGTCCTACCAGACTGGTCACTGTTTTATTGTTTTCCAGTGCCCACATTCTCTTTTAGGCAGCAGTAACGTCCAAGTGTCTCTGAACCCTGCATCCCTCAATTAATGAAATAGATAGTCATTTTTAATATTTCTACGTCTATGGTTGGATCCAACCATGTCAACCCTAGACCAATCACTGCTGCTCTCCCTCCTTGCAAAGCATGACTGGTCTTATATCCACCACTCTGTAGTTTTCCACAGCTCCGCTCGCAGCACAGGCTGTGAATAGCACAACGGGGTCACTGCTACTTTTTCAGGGTAATATCTTGCTTTGCAAAGGTACATTAAGTGAATTTACATTCTTTGTAGTTATCGTGGAATATATTTGAATAACATTTTTTGTCTGGAGTTCAAAAGCAATTGTTCATGATTTCTAATGCTTTAGCAACCTAAACTTCACTTTCTTTAACTCAAGATCTTGTTTAAATCAAAATACTCTTTATTATTGTATTTATATACACCGCAGCTTTATGTAAAGGTAAAGGTAGGTGGATTAGGCTACCTAGCTAACTTCACCTTTGTAAATGTAAAGTATATGCAAAGCCACAATCTTCCCAATAGGACACAACCAGCAAAAAAAGCAAAAAAACTTGAAAGGGGTTTTAACCATTAATTTCCCCACTCCATTCAAAGGCTTTAAATATACTCTAAATAAGCATTGAATACAGCAGCTTGCAGCATAAAAGATTATTATTTTTTATATATATTCTTTGCTCATTTTATTGAGAGTCGCAAGATCATGTAATTTCATGTATGCACAGCTATATGCAATTCATAAACAATTGAAAGTCATTTTTCAGAAACTATGGAAAATCAAAATGTCAAGCACTGTGTAAGCTGTTTCCTGCCGTAAGAAATGTAAGTATTCTAAAGAAAGCATTTGGTGGGAGAAATGCTGAGGCCGTTATTGCTGTGTTTGTGTTCTGCAAAGTCCTAAGCAATAAAGGTCAGGTCAAAAAAAGTCTTATAAAACCATTTGATTATAGTACAATTTTTTAATAATTGCATTCTCTCATTGAAATCAATGAGATGAAAATAATAAGAAGAAGCAGCACAAGGATCCGATTAGTTCATGTGCTGACAAGAAGCATGCTGACCATGGGCGTGGAACTTTTTTCAGGGGGGGGGGCATCATTTTAAGGTCACCCATGCTTCGCCCCTTTTTGGCAATGCCATGAAGGGGAGGGTCTTGAGTGGGCAGTGCCAGGGCTGCGGCGGTTGGATCTAGATTTCTCTCGCCCCAGTAGGTCATCATTTTGGAATTAAAATGTTTGCCCTCATTCTGATGTGTACAGTGATATATGTGTAGGGCAAACACCATTTTCCTACCTAGGTGACCTAACGCATGTGTTTTTTTTAATGTATGTGTGTTTGGGGGGGGGGGGGGGTCGGGGGAGGCATCTAAAAATAATGTATTATTGTTTATGTGTCTATTTAAACAGTTAAAACTTTTTAAAATGTATTTTTTTCATGACTTTATTGCTATCACATAGGGAACCATTAGCCCCTATGTGATAGCATATAGGTGACTAGGTGGCAGGAGGGGGGGGAGGGTTGGCCCATCACTACGGTTGTGGAAGTGATCAGCCAACATTTGGATTTACAAAAGTACACACACTAGCCAGGAGTGTGTTAAAAGAACATGTCTGCAGCACGTTAAAAATCTGAAGCTCCAGCAAGTGGCTGGCGATTCAGATCCCCCCCCCTCCCATCCTGGCACCGATTGGTCTGATTGGGTCTGCCTGTCAGTTTTTCAGACGGACCCAATCGTGTGTCAGTTTACACCCACCTACATCCAATCCAACTCAATCTGCCAAAAACAAATGAAGGGGATCTGTCCCCCTCTGTCTGGGCAGATGGGATTGGAGGGCAGTTGGGTGTAAACAGACACAAGTATACACCTGACCACCCATAGAGCAGAGTGGGCTAGGTGGGCTCTGCTTAGCAGGGGATCAGCACACAGATCCCAAGCTGAGCAAGTGGATAGGAAGCAGATTCTGCCCCTCTGTCCCCATGTAATCTTCTCTGTTTTGCCCCCATGTCCCTTCCTGTCCCCATTTCTCTTTTTTCCTTGCACTCTGTTCCTATGTTCCCATCTATTCCTCATCTCTAGAGGGTCCCCATGGTGCATATGTCAGCGGGCTATCTTTTGCAAAGCAAAGCAGCAAGATTTACCTTTCATCTCTCCACTCTGTACTGATCCAGCTCCTGAGATTGCTGACTCCAGCCCCTAGTCTCACTGGACTCCTCCCCCACATCTCTTGTCTCCAGTTCAGCGGCGAATGTTGACTCTGTGCTGGACTGGAGGCTGAAATGGAAGCTAGTGTGACTTGGAGGCAGCAGCTGATGGTCACAGAATTAAGGCACGGTGCTGCATGTCACAGTGCGCGCTGTGTGACCTGTGCTGGGCTGGGTAAAGGTGTGAGCGGGGCTTGCGTCAGCATCAGCTTTTCATGAGGGACCCGTGGCTTTAGCACTTTCCCTCTCCTGGTGCCTTAAGGCTGCCTCTCCTCCTTCATGCTGGCACCCGTTCTGCACCTGCCCAGGATCGGCCTGGGCCTGGCCCCTGAGTGTCACACCTTGCTCCAGGGGGGGCACTAGCCCCCCCCTTGCCCCTACCTGCGGACGCCCATGATGCTGACATCATCACTGTACTGCTTATGCTGTCTAATCACAGGCTGGGGGCTGGTACATGATATCCTGGCTTTAGAGGAAATGGGTTGAATGATGCTGGCCTTCAATTAAACTGGCAGACTGAAGACATCTAGTGCTAGAAAAGAAGTACTACAGCAGGCAGCTCCAGACAAAAGGTGAGTATTGCAGCAACACAGCTGTTTTAGTCTATCTTTTAATGGGCTTTTTTTCTGGGATTTTTGCTTTTAAACCAAATCTGGGTGAATAATGTTATACATGTTGGCATTGACATTAGAGTCCTGGTTCACTATAATGACTCCCTGAAAAAATGTAAACCACAAATGCCATGGGCACAAGCCCTTATACTCGCTGAAATTTCCCTCATTGCTAAACACATTTTTTTGCAAGTAGTTAAATTAATGTTACCAAAAGAACTCATTTTGTTGCGCCTAAGAATGATTTTACTTCTAAGGTATCTGTTTAAATTGATTGCCCCTGAGAATAAAAAAGGCTTCCGAAGGTGTGAGCATTTAATTCACATCAAAGCAAGCATGCATGCAAAGGTACACGCTTAGCATCTTAATGTTTATCTTCCTCTGCAACCTGTTCATACCAGAGAAAGTAAGCTGTCTGCACTTCACAAGGAAGAATTATTTTAATCCTGGATATTATGTCATGACTTTGACAGCCAATTTTAGCACTTCATTCTCTTGCCTTCCTGCAGTACGTACAGGGAAGTGAGCTCAGGATTACTGTACAAGTTAAGCCACTTAGAATACATTTACAGTCAAACATTTACTAGAATTTCATTCATGTTGCTGCTAGAAAAGTTCAGCCACACTTTCTGCAATAGTTTGATTCAAAATGTGTTTCTGCTCCTTTATAATGAATAGATATGGTAGCTTTCGCAACTGAAGCAGTGTAAATGTAGAATTTCTATATTCTTCAGCTGCATGAGTGACCACTGGCTGCTGTGGCCAGCTTTGTTCAAGTTGGAAACCCGAGTGTCCATATGTCATTGATTGTTTTGAAGTTAATTTTCAAGGCATGCAATTCGAAATTCAAAGTATTGTATATTCTATGGTATGGGTACTAAATAAAAATTCACAGGGGTCCAATCAGTAAAATTTTCTTTCAGCGGAGGACCAAGTGTCATGTTGGTGCTATGACTCTACTGTGTGGGCACCTGTTAGTGTGAGGTCCAGGAACTGGAACATTTATGTGCTTCACACTTTGTCCCCATCACAGACCCCTCATTACAGATCCCCCTAAGCAAAGACCCCCATCACAGACCCCACCTCATCACAGACCCTTCAGCCGAGATCTCCTCCATCACAGACCTCTCATCACAGATCCCCCAATCATAGACCCCCCAATCACAGACACCCCACATCACAGATCCCCCCATTACAGCCCCCCATATCACAGCCCCTCCAATCATAGACTCCCTCATCAAAGATCCCCCCAAGCACAGACCCCTCATCACAGATTTCCCCTATCACAGATCTCTCATCACAGACCTCTCAGCAGAGATCCCCCATTACAGACCTCTCATCACAGATCGCCCAATCACAGACCCCCCTCTATCACAGACCATCCCATCACAGACACCCCCCATCACGGATCCCCCATCACAGACCCCCCAACACAGACCTCCAAATCACAGACCCCCATATCGCAGACCCCCATATCATAGACCCCCCTCATCAAAGATCCCCCCAAGCACAGACCCCTCATCACAGATCACCCCATCACAGATCTCTCATCACAGACATCCCGCATCCCAGATTTCCCCCATCGCAGACCCCCCTCATCAAAGATCCCCCCAAGCACAGACCCCTCATCACAGATCCCCCCATAACAGATCTCTCATCACAGACCCCCCCTCATCACAGACCTGCCTTGCTCCCTTGTTGTGCCCTTCCTTGAGGATGATAGCGGCAGCAGCAGGCAAGCAAGTTGGTGGCGGGGAGAGGACACTCAGGCAACTGTTTGGTGAGGCTGCAGTCTGGATAGGACTGTTACTGGGTCTGGATCTGGACCGTGCTCCACCATTTAGTGATACCTGTTATATGGGAAGTGTATATATTCGCCAGCACACCAAGGATCTACAACCACCATCCAAAAGTTTTCATTGCAGAGAAATCACATCACAAAGATAAGTACAATGTTTCGGAGTCGTGAAGGACCCCTTCGTCAGGCACATCACATGCTCGATGAAGGGGTCCTGTGCGACTCTGAAACGCTACACTTATCTTTGTGATGTTATCTCTCTGCAATAAAAACCTTTGGACGGTGACTGAAGATTCTTGGTGTCCTGGTGAATATATATACTTTCTTGATGTCTCCAGATCCAGTTGGTAATCGCTACAGCACCCACCATTGATGAGCCTTGTTTTCCAGCAACGTCTGCGATAGGAATATACACAAGACTGTTCTATGGGAAGGCCAGATCTGTAACGCATCAGGGACACTGACCCAGTGATGCTTACATTTGGTACCTGAAAAAAACATTTAAGAGGACATTAAACACTTGAAAGACTTGAGTCATGGAAAACCCATCTAGATATAAAAAAAGAATATATTTCATATTTATTTTTTGCTGATATAAAATGTAGTTCTTTAACACTGAGGCTTGGTTCATAAATCCAGTACAGGTTCCCGCATCGCATGTCTCCCGCAGGCAGTTCACACTGCCCTAAGTGAACTGCTGGCAGTGCTAATACAAAGTTAATGACACCCCCAGATTGGTTCGCGAATCGCAATGCGAACTGTCAATTCGGATAGGAATCAGATTGCATGGGTGTGAACACTCATGCGATCTGATTCTGGTACGGACCAAAAAAAAAGGGTCCTGCACGAGTTTGGTCCAAATGCAATGCAAATTCAGTCATACAATCTGTATGGCTGTATTCACATCACACAGACATCGCATGTGATTTGCACAGCAGTGCAGTGCGAATCACATGTGATGTGTGACATCGCAGTAGTGGGAACCAGCCCTGAGCCCAGGTTCATACTGAGCTGCGGGAATGAAGCTGCATGTGAGTCCCGATTTCGACCAAGAATTCAGAGACATCTGTGCAGTCCGAAATCGCAAAAAGTAGTACAGAAACTACTTTTTTAAATCAGTGCAGCGCTGCAGATGTGGCGTTGCACCGATTAGGACGGTGCCGTTGACGGCAATTGCCACCGATTTGATATGCGATTTGACATGTCATCAACAGCATCATTTTCTCATCAGCAGTAAAGCCTGTGGGAGAACTTTTTATTCTAATTTGACTGTACTATGAGGCTACAGGACCCCTGACCCTCTGTCTAGACAGTGCTAATTGGCCCTGTTCTGATTACATGCACCCTCCCAAGAAGAAAAAACCCTTTAGCAATACACACCAAACTGAGCATGTGCAGAGTGCCCTCAAGGCTCTGTACTGTCAGCAGATGGATTTGGGACAGTGGAAGAAGGGGAGGATCAGAGAAGACAGGATCAAACAGCCTTTTACACAATGCAGAGGATTAACCCCCTTTGTTCCACAGTGAGTGTAACAAGCATGCTTTACTGCATTTACAGACTGATTTTACTGTTGTGGGTTTAGTAACATTTTAAGTTTGTTATCCACTTCCAATATGCCTGTAAATTTGTGGTCAGTACAGTTATTTGATAATAGTTCAATAATACTGAATGCAAAAGAGCCCTTAAATAAAGGGCCAGTCCATCCAAAAATAATATAATTATTATAGGTTGATCCTGGTATGTTGATTCAACATTTGGCTTTTTGTGTCTTGGATATTTCTATTCACCTGGGGCTTTCCATGTTCCCACCTGCTTTTGTGTGTTCCAGAACTTTGTGTTGCATTCTCTAAACTATAAAATATTTTTAAAAAATCCAACAGACAGAGTGGAAATTACTCTTAATGAACACAGCAGATGTGCAGACTCCACACTAAAGAGCAGGTTTTTGACCCATACGGTGTCAGGACAATGTCAACTGGTTTAACTCTACAGCATCTACCAAAAGCCAATCAGTTGCCGGTTAAATGATCGTTTAAGAACTTAGCAGCAGTAAAGTTTTTGTTGCTTCAGGCGATCTTCCTAAAGATTATTTTGCATACAATATTTAAAGAATTCAAGAATTCAAACTGTAGCAAAGCTGCCACTTTATTAGCACCACAGGGTGTTTTGCTAAAAATAACAGTTAATCTTCATTTGCATGGTGATTAGCATGGTGATTTAGATTGCCGTCTACTTGTTGAATCTCATTGTAATAATCCTACATGACTTGACAGTTTAACAGATGAAACAGGAGTAGAGGATTCAGGAAGGATCAACCACTTTAAACAGAATTAAACTAAAGAGGATTTTATTATACGTCGGAGAAGAGGTTTAAATAGTTATCTGTTTCTAATTTTATCTCATTTATTGTCTTTGCATTGCCAATGACGATAGACATAATCTAAAATATACTTATCCTGGTTAAACACATGTGAAGTATTACAGT
The DNA here is from genome assembly GCF_042186555.1 of Aquarana catesbeiana. Lineage (NCBI taxonomy): Eukaryota > Metazoa > Chordata > Amphibia > Anura > Ranidae > Aquarana > Aquarana catesbeiana. The sequence continues at coordinate 199,118,878 of NC_133325.1, forward strand.
ATGCAGAGTTTAATATAAATGGACTTAAGACAAGGCTTAAAGGACGTCACTCATATCATCAATGCCTACAATGCTAGGATTTCCACTACTGTGTTTATCTATTTCTTTTAAAGTTTGAATGTAGACTGTACAATGGTTTACCACTCCTAACAAAGGCCACCAAAGACATGGTTGTACATGTAAACATAATTAAACAGCCTTAAAGTGTCTATGCTGGCTACTGGGTAACTAAAAATAGTTGCATCTTGCGACTACTCTTGTTTAGGCTAAAGGGATCTCCAGTGTTAGCTTATCATGTGTAAAAGAATAGATGTCCTTAGGCTGGGGACACCCAGGAGACACCTACAGAACTCTAAAGCTGGCCATACACTGAGTAAAGATCATCTAGTTGCTAATGAACCAGCCAAAATTCGATCATAGGATGGCCCTGTCAGCACTACTCCACCCGACATGCTTTGATTGAAAAATTGAAGGAGATGGGCAGAAATTGTTAGCCAAACAGTGTGTCACGGTCTGGAGTCAGGCTCGGAGGCCATTAGCTATAGCAGTGGAGCAGCACCCACCAACAAGCAAGACAGATATGCATGCAGGTCACCCTGGCTGATGACACGTGTTCACCTGAGGTGCGGGGTCCAAGTACTTACTAGTATTCACCAGAGATCATGATGGTAAACATGGGCTTTGCTGCATGTTAGTACCAGTTTGCGGTCCTCAGAATCGCCCAACCAGGAGGTGAGCAAACCGGAGTCCAGTAGAAGATAGGGATCAAGCAGAAGCGTAGTCAGTAACGAATAGTTGCAGGTTGGGATTAAGCAGAAGCGTAGTCGAGGAACAAGCCAAAGGTCGGAAACGAATGGGTATTGCTCTGGCTATTGTTTGACTGCCAGTGGTCAGAATACCTGAACAGTGCTTGCATCTGACCAGATGCGGGCACTGTGTCAGGCTCTGGACTTAAACACCTGGTACCTCTGCTGTGTCTGGCAATGACTCTGCTTGCTGAGCCATCTGAAATGCTGGACAGTTCCCTCGACAATTCTTGAATTATCCTGCCTTTAATCTTGTTTGCCTTGAACCTTGAGCTCTTTGCTCCTCCCATGAACTTCTCGATTTAAGCCATGTATCTGCACTTCCTATTTGACACATCATTGTGCACTCTCCAGCCAATATCTCACTTTTGTTTTTCCTGCTGCCCCTTCACTGTCCAATCAGCAAGATGTGGGTGGAGAGACTGAATCAATGTATTCATTACATATTTAAAAAGGGCCCAAAATACATCCCTGGGAATTACAGACCAGTTAGCCTAACATCAATAGTATGCAAGCTCTTGGAGGGGATGATAAGGGACTATATACACAAGATTTTAGTAATGAGAACGGTACCATTAGCAGTAATCAGCATGGATTCATGAAGAGTCGTTCTTGCCAAACCAATCTATTAACTTTCTATGAGGAGGTGAGTTGTCATCTAGATAAAGGAAGGCCCCTAGACATGGTGTATCTGGATTTTGCAAAAGCATTTGACACAGTTCTCCATATAACGTTTACTGTACAAAATAAAGTCCGTTGGCATTGACCATAGGGTGAGTACATGGATTGAAAACTGGCTACAAGGGCGAGTTCAGAGGGTGGTGATAAATGAGGAGTACTCAAAATGGTCAGGGGTGGGTAGTGGGGTCCCCCAGGGTTCTGTGCTGGGACCAATCCTATTTAATTTGTTCATAAACAACCTGGAGGATGGGGTAAACAGTTCAATCTCTGTATTTGTGGACGATACTAAGCTAAGCAGGGCAATAACTTCTTCGCAGGATGTGCAAACCTTGCAAAAAGATCTGAATAAATTAATGGGGTGGGCAACTACATGGCAAATGAGGTTTAATGTAGAAAAATGTAAAATAATGCATTTGGGTGGCAAAAATATGAATGCAATCTTTACACTGGGGGGAGAACCTCTGGGGAATCTAGGATGGAAAAAGACCTGGGGGTCCCAGTAGATGATAGGCTCAGCAATGGCATGCAATGCCAAGCTGCTGCTAACAAAGCAAACAGAATATTGGCATATTCAATCATCAATAATTCTCCCGCTCTACAAGATTCTGGTCCGGCCGCACCTGGAGTATGCTGTCCAGTTCTGGGCACCAGTCCTCAGGAAGGATGTATTGGAAATGGAGCGAGTACAAAGAAGGGCAACAAAGCTAATAAAGGGTCTGGAGAATATTAGTTATGAGGAAAGGTTGCAAGCACTGAACTTATTCTCTCTGGAGAAGAGACGCTTGAGAGGGTATATGATTTCAATTTACAAATACCATACTGGTGACCCCACAATAGGAATAAAACTTTTTCGCAGGAGGGGAGTTTAACAAGACACGTGGCCACTCATTAAAATTAGAAGAAAAGAGGTTTAACCTTAAACTACGTAGAGGGTTCTTTACTGTAAGAGCAGCAAGGATGTGGAATTCCCTTCCACAGGCGGTGGTCTCAGCGGGGAGCATCGATGGTTTCAAAAAACTATTAGATAAGCACCTGAACGACCACAACATACAGGGATATACAATGTAATACTGACATATAATCACACACATTGGTTAGACTTGATGGACTTGTGTCTTTTTTCAACCTCACCTACTATGTAACTATGTAGGAGAGAAAATGTGTCATCCTCCTGGCTGTGCTGTGTGACAGATCTGTAAAACTGAGGATAAAGTGGGCAGAAATCAGAACCTTTGGCAGGTAAACAGTTCCCCTATATGCACTTCATTTATTTTTCTTTAATACCACGTACACACGATCAGAATTTTCATCGGAAAAACCTTGGATGGTTTTTCCGACAGGAATTCAGCTCAAGCTTGGCTTGCATACACATGGTCACACAACTGTTCTCTAAACTTTCGACTGTCAGGAACGCGATGATGTACAACACGTACAACGGCACTAGAAAAGGGAAGTTCTATAAAAATAAGGGAAAAAGATCACTATAAAAAATAATTTCTAAACATTATTATGGAGATCTGGCTTTAAAAACTAAAAATATTATTCAGGAGATCACAAGAAATAATAAAGAAATAAGTTTGTCAGAACTCTGTGTGAATATTAGCAGCAAAATAAACTTCATTCTTCTAGCATTATAAAGAAAAAAAGAATGCGCTGCATTAAAAGATCCAAAAATTTACAGCGTGACGAATATGCTATCTCCATTCCGAACGCTAGTTTTACCAGACCGAAGGCTTTCGTCCCGTACTTGATTCTGAGCATGCGTGTTTTTTTGCTTACATCGGAATTTTGCTGGCAGAATTTCCGATCATGTGTATGCGCCATTAGTGTTTTTTTTTAATTGACACACCAAGACAACATTTTTAATGCTAATATGTAAAATATAGTAGTGACCTTAAATTGGTTCTTCATTCTGTTTGCAAAAAAAAATAAAAGCCAGCAGCTACATATACTAAAGCTGCTTACTCTTAATATAATAACACTCACCGGTCCAGCGCCGTGCTCACTCGAATTAGTTCTTCGCCGGTCTTGGTTACCAGCACTAGTATGTTTACTGTGGGCAGTCAGCTGTGATTCCTAGTGGCTTCACAGCCAGCTGCCCACTGCACATTCCCGAGCCATGCCATGCTGTTTGAATGGTCCTGAAGCCTTCTGTGACATGTCCTAGAAGGTTGTGGGTTGTTGTTGGGGGAGGAGAACTGGGAGCAAGTACCTGTCAAAAACAGGTACCCGCTCCCCACCCCAAAAAAGTGCTAAAGATAGAAGAGGAGGGGAGGAGGATATAAATCGGAACTTCCCCTTTAGGGTGAAGTTCCACTTTAATAAAAGAGTCTGGCTTTATTAAAGTGGAACTTCACCCTAAAGGGGAAATTCCGATTTATGTGCTGTACTGTGCATGGTCCAGGGGCCTGGGTGGCAACCATGGCTCCCTCCATACTTACAGTGGAATGAATGTGGCTGAGCGCGCCCGCCCTGAGACTGGAAAAGTATTCATAAGATTACCAGACACATAAACCTGAAAAGAGAAAGTTAGTGTCACTACTACTACTACTACTACTACTACTACTACTAGGACTGGTAAGCTGCATGGAATTAAATTTGGATCAAGTTTAGAAAATAAATTGTCTAGTCATTCAGAAAAATTCCTTTGAGCAAGCCTATGATATCACTGCCTGCCTTACTGCCTATAAAAATTGTAGGGAAAAAAGGGTTGCTTTGGTTTAGATTGGATAAAACACTGCTTTATGATCTTCTGATCCTCCTCAAAAACAGTTTGGTCGAATTTTGGTGGTGGAAAAAAAAGATTGTAATTTGTTTTCCAGGTATTTAGAATTCATTTTAAGATTTGTGTTACAGAAGGCACTATTCTAAAATTCTGATACGTGTTAAATATGTTCCAGTCATATTTGGACATTTTAGACATTTTGTTTTCTAAACTTGATCTAAATTGAATACATTGCAGCTTACCAGTTCTTAGATGTAGGAAGGATATGTGTCAGCCACAACTGATGTGTTGCTGTGGTCAACTCATATACCAGTGTAGCGGGCACATACTTTTAGGTAGATGACCTTTCCTGGTAGTTTACTATGTCAGGTAAATTTAGACAGGCTTGTGCTATCACAGCAGGCCTGTTGTTGTTCATTTCTCATTTGAGTGGCAGGTAGTTTGTATGCTGGTCTCGGCCAATCATTAATTTGCTTGGTAATGCCCAGAACTCTCATATAAAAGCCGGGTCACATGGTTTAGAGGGAGGTCTTCCGGTTTGAGCGTGGAGAAGCCAGCCTGGTTCCCGGAGGGGAGAGGTTTTCCCCTCCGGGGAGCCAACGGAGCTCCCCCCTTGCAAGAAGGGTGGAGAACCGGTCTCCATGGAGGAAGAGACGACATCTTACAGCATGTAGTCACTGGTGTCGTTGGCCGCCCCTGCAGGGAGGGAAGCGGGCCATAAAGGAGAAAAGGAACTAAGAATCATTGCGGGAGAAGTAGCAACAAAGCGAAAGGAAACTGTGCGATCGATCGTTTATGAGTGGCATGGACTATTGATCACATGAGTGAAAGCCCAAGGGAAGGGTACTATCAGAGGCTGAGGGATGTTGGTACGCAAGTAAGATGGGCAGTGATGGCCTGTGACTTTGGGTTCAGCAATGCCCCGGGATTCCAATCAGTCGGGCGGGAAAAGTTACTCAGAGTGACTCTTTCTCGGCTCAACTTGGAAGTACCAAGCAGACGGGAAGTAGTGGTAAAAAGGTAGCGGTGAAGCTGCAAGCACACATATAGAGATACGGACTGTTCTTGAAAAGTCATGCAGATGAAGAAGTTATTCAGAGTGACTCTTTATCAATTATTCTCTATCAAATCTACTTCCATCTTCCCTGATTGAAGAAATCACACAAAGTGATTTCCCAATTTTTCCGCAAGTGATTCTAGTTTTCTCATAAGAGACCGTAAAAGATGATAATGTAACAAAAGAGCATCTCAAAAGAAGTACTTCTCCCATCCCAGTTCATGTTAATCAATAAAGCAAGAGAAAAAGCACTAAAGACTGTGTTTTATGAATCTATGGGTTGCAAGGGTTGGGTGGTAAACGTGAATTACGGATATAACAATTATTTAGCCGCTCTTTCGGGGGTAAGCGCTTCACCAGGATTCTACACAAAGAAGGTGCTACTGTATTTGAGGTGAGAACATATTTGGAGTTATTTCAATTTTTATTTTTCTGTTACGATGTTCAACACGGAATTGTGTTATTGAATTACATATAGATATTTGTAGATTAGTAAGTAGACCACTAGATGGAATTATATATATATATATATATATATATATATATATATATATATATATATATATATATATATAATTTAGCCTTGTTTAACCTATCTGTTGAACAACTGTTGAAATACTTCATCAGCCACACAGACATTGCATTGTTTTCAGTGAGTTAGCTAGTTCATCTAATTTCATTGTTAGAAAGAACAACAAAGCATAAACCATAGGTAACATCGCAAAGCAAGGAGTATGTAAACATTGTTCACATCTAGCCAATCTCTTAATTTTATATCTAAAAAATAATTGAAAAGACCACACATTCCCTTTAACCACTTGCCTACCAGGCACTAACACCCCCTTCCTGCCCAAGCCATTTTTCAGCTTTCAGCACTGTCACACTTTGAATGACAATTGCGTGGTCATGCTACACTGTGCCCAAACAAATTTGTTATGATTTTCTTCACACAAATAGAGCTTTCTTTTGGTGGTATTTAATCACTGCTGTGTTTTTTATTTTTTACACAAAAAAAAAGAACAAAAATTTTGAAAAAAAAATGTTTTTTACTTTTTTCTGTCAGTAAATTTTGTAACTAAGTAATTTTTCGCATTCACTGATGTGCTCTGATGGGTCGGCACCGATGGGCACTGATAGGCTGAACTGGTGGGCATTGATGAGGTGGCACTTATGGGCACTAATGAGGTGGCACTTATGGGCACTGATGAAGTGGCACTGATGAGGAGGCACTAATATGCCACACTTATGGGCACTGATAGGTGGCACTGATATGTGGCACTGATGAGCACTGATAGGCGGCACTGATGGGCACTAATAGGCGGCACTGGTGGCCACTGATAGGCAGCAGTGGCGGGCACTGATAGGCGGCACTGGTGGGCATGGATAGGCGGTACAGATGGGCACTGATGGGTTTTGATGGGCGACACTGATGGGCATTGATGGACAGCAGTGAGGGCAGCACTGATAGGTGGCACTGATTGCCAGCACTGACTGGCATGGCTAATGGGCACTGATTGGTGGCACTTGTGGGCAGTGGTGGGCACTGATTGCTGCCACTGGTTCGCACTGTATGCTGGAAATGGTGGGCACTGTATCGTGACACTATATTTCTTTATTGTAATCAGGGAACTGATGATCAGTGCCCTGATTACATTCCTAGATGTTCCCCTATGAGGAGATGCTGCTGACCGGCTCTCCTCTCCTCACACTCTGTCAGTGTGAGGCGAGGAGAACCGATTACCGGCATCTCCGTATTTACATGTGACTGGCTGTGATTGGACACAGCTGATCACATGGTTAAAGAGCCGCTGATGTGGCTCTTTACACAGATCGGGGTCGCGCCGTGTCCTAGCAACATGGCGTGGCCGCGATACCCTATAAGGATAGTGTGCAGTTTACTTCCCATTTTGGAAATACATACATTTTAGATGTTAAAGTTTACAACCACCTCTAGAGCTGTGAAATCATCACTATGCTTAAAAAATGTAATGTAGAGGCAGCTGATGGAAATTCTTATTGATGTAGGCATGCCACCAGAACTACATCTACCAAGAGCCCTTTCCCTAAACACAATGTGCTGGGACAGGCTCTTGGGTGTTAAGGCATTAACATTATATGCTGGGAAAATGCATGTGGAAAAGGACAGAAGAGGGTGGAGGACAAACATAGTTCTGTAGTTTACCATGCAGAGTTGGAAGTACTGGTTAGAATTTCAGTGCAGAAAAGCATTGGGTTGTCATCCCAAAAAAGGAGTTAGGAATACACTATATTTGTCAGATCAACCAGCATTTGTCTGTATTGCAGTGTTCTTTTTAAAGGTTAATACACAAAAATATGTGTATGAGAAATGTGCTGAATATGTTTTTTTTTACACTGATATTCACTAAATTAAAGGATGTTATTGTGATAGCTAAAGGTTCTAGAAAAACAGCTGAATATACATTATAAAGGATCAGTAGCTTACACATTTTTAAGAGCTATAATAAAGATGTGTTTGTATTTGGAGATGGTGCTGGAATTTCCACTACACAGAGGAAGTGTTTAGCTGCAGATGCAAAGGTCATTAATAGCTAGGGGTACTTTTTATCATCCTTTCTGATGGAATGATCATTTCCATTGAATGAGGTCTTGATTTCTTTTACAGAGTATAAATAAATCTATGCACTTATCTTTGATCTGTGAACCTTGCATTTTTAATCTAAAAAAAAGTGATATTACCTTTTATAGACAGAGAGTTAAAGCGTTTGTTAGCCCAAAACTTCATATTCCTGATATGTGCCTGCTGTACCATGTACTTATATGATAAAGTACCTTGTTCTCTTTGTATTACTTTCTTTTTGTGACATACCTGGTGTTCCTGCCAGTTTCTCTGATTTCCTATCAAAAACTGACCACACTAAGCAAGAGAACACACCGTGGTTAGTTTTCTAGCTGTGCTGGGAACTCAGTGTACGCTCCTCCAATGATCAGATTTTTCCTGACCAGGGACGTGCAGTCAGGGGAGGTAGGTGAGTCTAAGCCTCACCTGCCATGAACATAAAAGAAACCCCCCCCCCCCCAAAAAAAAACCCCATCAAGCTTCGAGGGTCATAGCTCAGTGACCTGGGGTCTCAGAGAAGTCCTACCCCACCACTGGTCAAAATTTAGGGCTCCTACGAAATATGGTTCCGGAGATAGGGGGCTCCTTGCGCATCCTGTCAGAAGCTACATACAGGGCGGCCAGTTTAAATACAAGCTGGCACACTCTGTTTGCAGCAGACTGAGAGGATGAGCTCACAGTGCCTCTCCTCACTTCTTGTCAGAGGCACTGAGCTCAATGGACAGCTTGGAGTCTTGGACCAATGCTAAAGTACCATTGGCCCAAGCTGTCCAATAAAAATGCTTCAGTGGAGGCACGCCTCTCCCTGCAGTGTCATAGAAGGGGGCATGTGTCTAAAAGACAGATATGATTTACCCACAATCCCATGTTTTTTCTCACACAGTTGAGAGGGAGAATGAGAATCTGCTGCTGTTGAAAAGGTACTGTTTTAATCAAGTTAAATCATATATTATTATGCTATATGTTAAAACCTTAATAATTTATTATTTATCTATTTACTGTGAAATTACTGGTTGGAAGTTTTAACTTCAAACTTCAGTAGTTTGTCCGTTAAGCCACCTGCTTGAGTACAGTTTTTGAAAATATAGTAAATTACCTTAAAAACGTTATAATAATTATTTGTATATTACTTACTTATGGCAATTATTCCCACTTCTCTCCTACATGTAAAAATCATAATTTGTTTGCTAGAAAATTAGTCAGAACCCCCAATATATATTTTTTAGCAGACACCCTACAGAATAAAATGGTGGTCGTTGCAACTTTTTGTGTCACACGGTATTTGCGCAGCAATTTTTCAAACGCGATTTTTTTATTCAAGAAACTGTTAACTGTTTCATTAATAAAAAAAAAAAAAAAAAAATTACGCTGAGTAAATAGATACCTAACATCTCATGCTTTAAAATTGCGCATAACCTTTGCTTCCCAAAGCTTGATTAAGTGGCATTGGTTGAGAATATTAATCCATGCATGTGTGACTTCAGTCCATGCTTCCTCTGGTCACAGAACCACTGTGCTTTGTGGTAAATCGCTGTGTTTTTACAGTTCCAGACTGTCATTTTTAATATTTTTCTCCTTGTTTGTTTTATTTATTGTTTTTAATCTAAATGGATGCTGTTTTTAAAAAAAAAGATGATGTAAAGCATATTTAGCTTATTGTTCATTTTATCACCCTCATTGTCAGGGTGTCAAACACACTGGGAGTATTTGGGGAAAAAAAGGTTTTGTGTAGTGTAACTTAAAGGTGTGCTTCTAGACAGTTGGTAAGACTGGTGTCATAAAGCATTATCTGTGCAACATGAGCTGTAGGAATTGTGACTGAATGCCTGACTTGCACACAGAGTTAATTAGAATGCGTCTACACAAAGGGGATTGGGTGTCAATAGAAAGGGTGCAGATCTTACCAAGGTAGTATTTAATATATCAAACAATACAAGTCACGCCAGTAGTGTTTTCATTAAACGTCTGTCCTGAATATGAGAGTGTGAGAATGTAATGTACCACTTGTTACTGTCATGAAATGTTTAATACAACCAAGGGTGAACATAGACGGGCAGATGTCTCTCCAAGGACGACAGCCAATAATTCACTGCAGCATTTGGACTTGCCATGATGATAATAAATGTGTGTGCAAGCTACATAATTACTTTCTCTGATCCATAGCAGGATGCCTAATATTTTGTTAAAATGATGACATAACATAGCTATTCCAAACCCTAGAAACTCCTGTAATAGGCTGATAATCACAAGAGTTGCTTGTAATTTCCACTACACAGAGGAAGTGTTTAGCTGCAGATGCAAAGGTCATTAATAGCTAGGGGTACTTTTTATCATCCTTTCTGATGGAATGATCATTTCCATTGAATGAGGTCTTGATTTCTTTTACAGAGTATAAATAAATCTATGCACTTATCTTTGATCTGTGAACCTTGCATTTTTAATCTAAAAAAAAGTGATATTACCTTTTATAGACAGAGAGTTAAAGCGTTTGTTAGCCCAAAACTTCATATTCCTGATATGTGCCTGCTGTACCATGTACTTATATGATAAAGTACCTTGTTCTCTTTGTATTACTTTCTTTTTGTGACATACCTGGTGTTCCTGCCAGTTTCTCTGATTTCCTATCAAAAACTGACCACACTAAGCAAGAGAACACACCGTGGTTAGTTTTCTAGCTGTGCTGGGAACTCAGTGTACGCTCCTCCAATGATCAGATTTTTCCTGACCAGGGACGTGCAGTCAGGGGAGGTAGGTGAGTCTAAGCCTCACCTGCCATGAACATAAAAGAAACCCCCCCCCCCCCAAAAAAAAACCCCATCAAGCTTCGAGGGTCATAGCTCAGTGACCTGGGGTCTCAGAGAAGTCCTACCCCACCACTGGTCAAAATTTAGGGCTCCTACGAAATATGGTTCCGGAGATAGGGGGCTCCTTGCGCATCCTGTCAGAAGCTACATACAGGGCGGCCAGTTTAAATACAAGCTGGCACACTCTGTTTGCAGCAGACTGAGAGGATGAGCTCACAGTGCCTCTCCTCACTTCTTGTCAGAGGCACTGAGCTCAATGGACAGCTTGGAGTCTTGGACCAATGCTAAAGTACCATTGGCCCAAGCTGTCCAATAAAAATGCTTCAGTGGAGGCACGCCTCTCCCTGCAGTGTCATAGAAGGGGGCATGTGTCTAAAAGACAGATATGATTTACCCACAATCCCATGTTTTTTCTCACACAGTTGAGAGGGAGAATGAGAATCTGCTGCTGTTGAAAAGGTACTGTTTTAATCAAGTTAAATCATATATTATTATGCTATATGTTAAAACCTTAATAATTTATTATTTATCTATTTACTGTGAAATTACTGGTTGGAAGTTTTAACTTCAAACTTCAGTAGTTTGTCCGTTAAGCCACCTGCTTGAGTACAGTTTTTGAAAATATAGTAAATTACCTTAAAAACGTTATAATAATTATTTGTATATTACTTACTTATGGCAATTATTCCCACTTCTCTCCTACATGTAAAAATCATAATTTGTTTGCTAGAAAATTAGTCAGAACCCCCAATATATATTTTTTAGCAGACACCCTACAGAATAAAATGGTGGTCGTTGCAACTTTTTGTGTCACACGGTATTTGCGCAGCAATTTTTCAAACGCGATTTTTTTATTCAAGAAACTGTTAACTGTTTCATTAATAAAAAAAAAAAAAAAAAAATTACGCTGAGTAAATAGATACCTAACATCTCATGCTTTAAAATTGCGCATAACCTTTGCTTCCCAAAGCTTGATTAAGTGGCATTGGTTGAGAATATTAATCCATGCATGTGTGACTTCAGTCCATGCTTCCTCTGGTCACAGAACCACTGTGCTTTGTGGTAAATCGCTGTGTTTTTACAGTTCCAGACTGTCATTTTTAATATTTTTCTCCTTGTTTGTTTTATTTATTGTTTTTAATCTAAATGGATGCTGTTTTTAAAAAAAAAGATGATGTAAAGCATATTTAGCTTATTGTTCATTTTATCACCCTCATTGTCAGGGTGTCAAACACACTGGGAGTATTTGGGGAAAAAAAGGTTTTGTGTAGTGTAACTTAAAGGTGTGCTTCTAGACAGTTGGTAAGACTGGTGTCATAAAGCATTATCTGTGCAACATGAGCTGTAGGAATTGTGACTGAATGCCTGACTTGCACACAGAGTTAATTAGAATGCGTCTACACAAAGGGGATTGGGTGTCAATAGAAAGGGTGCAGATCTTACCAAGGTAGTATTTAATATATCAAACAATACAAGTCACGCCAGTAGTGTTTTCATTAAACGTCTGTCCTGAATATGAGAGTGTGAGAATGTAATGTACCACTTGTTACTGTCATGAAATGTTTAATACAACCAAGGGTGAACATAGACGGGCAGATGTCTCTCCAAGGACGACAGCCAATAATTCACTGCAGCATTTGGACTTGCCATGATGATAATAAATGTGTGTGCAAGCTACATAATTACTTTCTCTGATCCATAGCAGGATGCCTAATATTTTGTTAAAATGATGACATAACATAGCTATTCCAAACCCTAGAAACTCCTGTAATAGGCTGATAATCACAAGAGTTGCTTGTAATTATTGAGCTGTCAGTGTCTCTGTCACCCCTAATTTGTACAGTTTCTGTAATGAAGAGAAATGCCATGGAACGTGCAAAAGATCACAAAAAAACTTAAAAATGTCAGAAATTGTATAAAGGAATGATAATAGGTTGTTGTGGATTATTGCGCATCGTCCTTAGTTTTATTGAAGAAGACCAAAACTATACACATTGGAATTTCAGTATGTTCTTATTAGATTACTCTGGAAAAACTTTGTTCCTGCCAAAACTCCTCTACTTAGAAGATGACAAGGGAATCATGGCTTCTATTAGGAAAAATACATCATATTTATCAGTTGTTTCTTTCACTAACTTTATTTCTTCCTTTTTTTTTACATTGTTGACTGATACTTTTGAGTCATATGTATCTCATAAGAATGGTTAAAGTGTTTCTATCATTAACCATTACAAAAAATATCAGTCACTTCCTTGAGATGTTTACAGTAAACATCTGCTACCTGCTCTAGGATTGTTATGCAGTTTAAGGTATATACGGTATATTTGTTGAAGGTTCAAAGAAATCCCTTTGTATCATGTTTTTTTTTTTTCCATGAGTCATTTATACAAATTTGACTTGAACTGATGCCTGCTATGTATTTCATATTCAAAGCTTCCTGAACATGGCATGCACATATACTTAAACAGGGGTGCATATTCCCATACACTAAAACGCTAATGGAAAGACCAAGGATCTAATCTTTATTATTTATTATTTATTATAATAAATGGTAGGATTATTGTGTGTGCTTATTTGTAAATACTATTAGAATGGAAGACTTGAGCACCCTTAACCCTCCAAAAAAGGACTAGGGGGATCACTAACTCTCCTGCCCCAAAATTGTAGTAACATGGAGACAGAGGTTTAGCCAAAACCACATTAAAAATGATAATAATATGTTATGAACTGAGTTACTGTGATATGTAAAGCATATGTAAAAAAAAGTCTTTCTACAGCAAAAACATTTTCTTAGCCTCCGATAGAATAGAGAATTTTTAAAACCCCTGTGTTTTTTTTTGTTTTTTTTAACAGGAAGTGAGAAGAAATCTCCCCCCAAAATGAGGGAAAATTCTTCTTAGCAGTTTGGGAAAATAACAGCCTTAAGGTAGTAAAGGCGTTTTTTCAGTTACACCTCCAGGTAAGCCTATAATAAAGCTTACCTGTAGTTACAGTAAAAATATTTAGCAGTGTTTAGTATTTTAGCAGCACCAGGGATGTGACCGGAGCATGCGCACTGCACTCTCAAAGGACAGCATGCCGTTCATGTATAGAGCCGTACCAGCGTCGTGACGTGACGTCATTGCGACTCGGCCTGTCAAACGCCCGCAGCCTGCGAACCCGGAAGGAAGACCAGTGAAGATGGAAGCCCCGTCAGCAATGACAGCGCGCAGCTGCAGGGCTTCGTTTTCAGGTAAGTCTTTCATATTGTGCTAGTATGCGATGCATTCATTTGCAGGGAGATTTTTTTTGTGTTTTTTTTTTTTTTTACCGCTTTAAAGTTTTGAATTTCCCTTCACTTTTTGCCCCAGTAACAAAAGTCACCAGGACAAATAGAGAGGGTAAATTTTTCCAGTACGGACATTGACAGCAATAAAGACCTAACAGGTGCTCTAAAACTTTCCTACTGTTACCAAAGATATACAGTGTAAGCTTTGGCTATACTTTAAAGGATAAGTTCACCTTTCTAAAAAAAAAACAATAAATGCACTTTTTTTTTGCAGGTAAAAAAAAACATTTGCAATCATTATTTTTATTATTAAGCGCCTGCAAAGCATTTCACCCATGATCAGCAGATCACGGGCAAAGTTTCTGGCTCCTGTAGACAGTCTGTGTAAATGTCTGCCTGTATCTCGCAGACTCAATAAACTACTAGAGCTCTCACCAGAGAACTACAAGCTGTCAGCCGCAAAGACTGTCAGTACTCATAGCTCATTCATTCATAGAACTCTGGGAGCCCTGCACGGCTGCGTTCTTTTCAAATTGTGACAGCGGGTGAGGGAGAAGATCCCCGACCCACTGTCACAATTAGAAGGGGGATCAGGTAGAGGCTGCAGGAGCAGAAACATGTTACATGTTCCACTCCAGAAATGGAACATGTAACATGTTCCTATACAATAGGTGAACTTATCCTTTAAATGTTCAGAAATCAGAATAATTGTATTGATATAGCCATTTAAAAGAGCTAAGAAACTTTTCATTACAGAAATGTTCCAGTAGGTATAAAAATATGTTTTAGTTAGCATTTATAGACCATTCGTTTTAGCTTAGTAAAGTATAACAGCTTCCTTCCAATCAATATTCCATTGTGCATAGGAAATTGAAAAAGTCTGCAGATAACCATTAAAAGTGGACAGTTTCAGCATAGTGCTCAGCCTCTGAGACCTTAATCAGTATTTCTGTGGAAGAATTGATAACAATAATGAGAGTTTCCACCAGTGTATATCAGAAAGTAATAGGGTTTAAAAAAGGTGAAAGCAATTGCTTCTTTGACCTTTGATTCAGCCTAACACTTAGCATTGTGCCATTTCAAGTTTAATTACTAGCAAAAGATTTTTGGAATTTTATAAACTTACAGTCAGTTACAGCACACCTGGAAATCAAGTATAATCTATTTTATACGATGTGTTTTAATGACTGAATATGACGCATTTTATTTCTTTCTAAAATATGCTTGAACAAGAAATAAAATAGACATAGTTGTCAAAGGGATCCTGTTGTCAACAAAAATCTTGTCTTTAGAATATATGAGCATTTAACATTATATTTACATTATTAAAACTATCTTGATGGACATTCAAAAGCCCTGGGATGCTGTTGTCAACAGCTCCTGCAGTAATTAGGCACTTGTAAAAGAGAAGAAGGCTGTGATGTGCTAAAAGGGGGGAGGCTGTGCTAGGAAGTATTTAACATATTGATTTTTCTGTGCTGTTACCTTCAGTTTTTAAAGTTGGAGACGTGTGTTGTTAACCACTTGTCTGCCAAGATAAGTTTTTTTTTTTCATTGTTTGCACACATGTTAAAATTGCAACTTTTGCTAGAAATTACTGTAACCCCCCCCCCCCACACACACACACCCCAACAAAGTATATATTTTTAGACTTCTTTTTTTTTTTTTACTTTATTGCCATCACAATAATGCTAGACTCCCAATACCTCCCCTGTCCTAGACTGCAACTATTTCAGCACAGATCATCCTGGAATAACTGCATTCTTGGCTACAATAAATGTTCCCCGAGTTCCTCCTGCACTTGCTGGAGATGGAGTTTACTGCCTCCCTGGTGGAGGGGGGTGCCCCTTTGAGAGCTCCATAAAAGTAATTGGACAGCTTTAGAGCCACCCGATTACTTTTGTCTGAAAGATTTTTACCTGCTCTTGTGTTAACCACTCCCCTACCCCACTGTTTAAAAATTTATCTTGGTAGACAAGTGGTTATTCACTCTATTTTCTTATAGTATATTCACACTGGCTTTTCGCAGCACATTTTTGCCTGCAATGGATAATATGGACAGCGGACAGAGCTGTTCACATTTGAAAGGCATGTTGCATTTGCAATGCTGGGTATTGCTGTGCAGCAATGAATCTACATGTCGAGTCTGGGAGCAGTTGAAGCTTGTCAACTCCTTCCATTCAAGTCTATGGTAATGTACCATAAACACGCCTGTAGCGTTTACAGTGTGTTTACAGGACATTCACAGCATGTTTTACAAACATTTACCAAATATCAGTAAGGCCTGTTTCACTTAGGCTTCAGTTTGAATAAGAACAGTGTGAACAACAGAAAGCTTTTTCAAAAGCAAAAACAAAGCTTCAGCACCTTTCAGCTCCAGTTTGTAAGAGCCCTTTCATAAAGCATTAAAAATAGGTGGTGGGGTCATGTTTTTAGCACTTTCTGACACCTATTAATGTCACTCAGAATTGTGGGAGGTGTTCACATTGCAGTGATAGCGTTGCCTCGCGTTGTGGTGAGGTAACAATAATGCTGCCTGCAGAGTTTGGCAGGAGTTGACACTTTGCAACTGCCTCCATTCACTTTTATTGAAGCACATCAATGTGTTTAAGGTGTGGTTGCAAAGCGTCAAAAGTTCCCATTTTACCCTGTACAAAATAAAACACACAAATCACAGGGCATTTGAGGAGTGTTGCCTGATACATTATGAATGCCTGTACAACACATCCAAAACGCTCATTAGGGCTATAGGTGCATTAATACGCTTTCTATGCATTAAGGTAAAAAAAACCTCCTGTGCCTGGTATCCCCCCCAGCCACCTTCCTTATACTTACCTGAGCCCCATTGCAAACCGTGCTGTGCATGAGAGCAGCTGGTTCTGTTCCTTCTCACAGGGCAGAGCAATCAATCAAACTCCATGATGAGAGAGTGTAGGGTGGGAGTGAGTCTGCACGAGTGTCCCTATAGGAAGTATCTTTCTATAGGGGCACTGGATGACGAGGAGGAGCCAGGAGCGCTGGACCCGAGAAGTGAAGGATCAGCTCTGTGCAAAACTATAACACAGGGCCGGTAAGTATAATGCCCCGTACACACGATCAGAAATTCCACCAGTGTCAGAGAGGTTACCTGGTTGGGCGCCGGTGCGCGCCGGGGCGCGTTGGTGCCCGTGTCCCCGTGCGTGCTGGGGCGCGTGTTCCGGGGGCGCTGGCGTGTCTGGTCTGACCGGCCGTGGCGTGCAGGGTGGCGCCCGGGCGGATGTGCGTACGCGCGTTCGCCTATGGGCGTTACCGCAGGCGTGCCCGGTGGCATTGGCGTGCACGCCAGCATCGGGAGCGCACTCGGGCGTGTGCGGGGGCGCGCGGCGCTTTGGCGAATCGGCGTACGCACGTGCGCGGCGTTTTGGCGCCAATCAGCTTATTTAAGTCTGCCTCTGTCCCTGTTCGGTGCTGCCTGATCAAATAGCTCTGTGTCTTGTTCCGTGATCATCTTGTGTTCCTGTATCTCCGTAGTGTTTACCCGTTGTGACCCGGCTTGCCTTTGGACCTCCCTTGATTGCTGCCTGAACCCGACCCCGGCTTGTCTGACCTTGTTTCTGCCTTCTCCCTTGTACCATTGCTGCCAGCCCGTTGCCGACCTCTGCCTGTGTGTGACCAGCCTGATTAGCTCCTGCTCAGCATCTGCTCCATCCAGCCCTGAAGCTCTACCGGTTGCTTGCCAGACCATCTTGCTCCAGGACCCTAGCTTCAGGCCCTCATACCATTCCGCACTCGTGGGCCTCCTGTCTACTCTACCAGGGGCCCCGAATCGGATACGTAAGGGAGCCTACCCTCTGCCCAAGCGGACTCATCTGTCTGGTAAGTGTGGGACCTGACAACCAGCAAAAGTCCGATGTGAGCTATTGGTCGGAAATTCTGACAGTGTGTATGCCCCATCGGACTTCGGAATTCCCACCAGCAAAAGATTGAGAGCAGGTTCTCAATTTTACGTTCGGAAAAAGTTTGATCGCAAATTCCGATCGCCTGTACCAATTCCGACGCGGAAAATTCCTACACTTGCTCGGAAACAATTCGACGCATGCTCTGAAGCATTGAACTTCATTTTCTCGGCTCATCGTAGTGTTGTACGTCACTGCGTTCTTGACGGTCGAAAGTTCAGAGAACTTTTGTGTGACCGTGTGTATGCAAGCCAAGCTTGAGCGGAATTCCGTCGAAAAAACCATCCAAGTTTTTTCCAAGGGAAAATTTGATGGTGTGTATGCGGCATAACATGTTTATTATTTGATTAGAAAAATAATGTAGCGTTGCAAACATTTTCATAAGAAAAAAAAACACTTATATGAAAAAAATGCGCCGCGCCTAGGGGTGTAACTGAATAACTGTAAATCTAAGTACAAATCATAGATAATAAAGAGTGCAAATCAAATAGAGCCTAAAGCTCTGATCACTTACTAAGATCACCTGCTGTGTGAATCCTAAAGCTCTGATCACTTACTAAGATCACCTGCTGTGTGAATCCTATGAACAAACACACTAACAAATAACTAGTGCAATAAAACACAAAGTGCAATGTGCATAGAAAAACGTAATAAGATAAATATACAATCCACAGTGATTAAAATATAATCATTCCTAATAAGGTGTATATGCTAAAAAATGTTACACATATGTAGATCCACTGTGAATAAAATGAAAAAGAAAAAAAAAAAAAAAAAATTAAATAAAACAATATATATATATTCGTAAAGCACAAACAGAGTAAATCAATCACATGCATGGGCGAATTGAAACTATAATCGCCCTAATAAAGGTGTTCAAATCACATCCGTGAAAGAATCTTCCAATCCAGTAACATAAAGTGACCAAGTTCAAATAAAAGTCAGTGTAATGGTGATGGTTCAAAGAAAAAGTTCCGGTTTTGAATCAAACGTGCCCAAAGAAAAACATGCTGTGAAGTGCCTTGGTGACCCCCAATGTGATTGCGCTCACCTTGGAGCGTGTGACACAGGTTTTAATTGTGTCAATACACGCTTTTGGAGCCACCCCTGGGCTCAGTATTAGGTACAGCTGATTCCCACACTAGATTCTTTATGGCTCCACTCACATCAGACCATATAAAAGAAAAAGGCTAATATAGTATAATACCGTAGGATACTTTTATTAAAATCACATCCAATCCCCACATGGGGTACTCACATTTATAAGGTGCTCATGTGCACCAAACATAACATAGGAAAAAACGGCTGTGCGGCGTGCTGCGGGGTGTGAGAGCTCCACAACCCAGCTCTGTGCTGATCGCTCCGTCCTGGCCCCTCCCCTACGCGTCTTCGACACAGGGAGTCACGTGTCTTCATCAGGGGGATGGAGCTCTCACACCCCGCAGCACGCCGCACAGCCGTTTTTTCCTATGTTATGTTTGGTGCACATGAGCACCTTATAAATGTGAGTACCCCATGTGGGGATTGGATGTGATTTTAATAAAAGTATCCTACGGTATTATACTATATTAGCCTTTTTCTTTTATATGGTCTGATGTGAGTGGAGCCATAAAGAATCTAGTGTGGGAATCAGCTGTACCTAATACTGAGCCCAGGGGTGGCTCCAAAAGCGTGTATTGACACAATTAAAACCTGTGTCACACGCTCCAAGGTGAGCGCAATCACATTGGGGGTCACCAAGGCACTTCACAGCATGTTTTTCTTTGGGCACGTTTGATTCAAAACCGGAACTTTTTCTTTGAACCATCACCATTACACTGACTTTTATTTGAACTTGGTCACTTTATGTTACTGGATTGGAAGATTCTTTCACGGATGTGATTTGAACACCTTTATTAGGGCGATTATAGTTTCAATTCGCCCATGCATGTGATTGATTTACTCTGTTTGTGCTTTACGAATATATATATATTGTTTTATTTAATTTTTTTTTTTTTTTTTTTTTTTCTTTTTCATTTTATTCACAGTGGATCTACATATGTGTAACATTTTTTAGCATATACACCTTATTAGGAATGATTATATTTTAATCACTGTGGATTGTATATTTATCTTATTACGTTTTTCTATGCACATTGCACTTTGTGTTTTATTGCACTAGTTATTTGTTAGTGTGTTTGTTCATAGGATTCACACAGCAGGTGATCTTAGTAAGTGATCAGAGCTTTAGGATTCACACAGCAGGTGATCTTAGTAAGTGATCAGAGCTTTAGGCTCTATTTGATTTGCACTCTTTATTATCTATGATTTGTACTTAGATTTACAGTTATTCAGTTACACCCCTAGGCGCGGCGCATTTTTTTCATATATCATTTATCGCACGGTCATGAATACGTGATCTGCGCCTGCAGCCGGGTAGCTGTTTGGTTGAATTTCCATTAAGGCACTGGATAATTGTGGCTCGCAGGATTTTTTTCCATAAAAAAAAACACTTGGCAGACATCTGGGGTATGTTTCTTAATGCCTGATAAAGCAATAGGCATTGGTTTGAGTAATGCCCCGTACACACGGTCGGATTTTCCGACGGAAAATGTGTGATAGGACCTTTTTGTCAGAAATTCCAACCGTGTGTAGGCTCCATCACACATTTTCCATCGGATTTTCCGACACACAAAGTTTGAGAGCAGGCTATAAAATTTTCCGACAACAAAATCCGTTGTCGGAATTTCCGATCGTGTGTACACAAATCCGACGCACAAAGTGCCACGCATGCTCAGAATAAATAAAGAGATGAAAGCTATTGGCTACTGCCCCGTTTATAGTCCCGACATACGTGTTTTACGTCACCGCGTTCAGAATGATCGGATTTTCCGACAACTTTGTGTGACCGTGTGTATGCAAGACAAGTTTGAGCCAACATCCGTCGGAAAAAATCCTAGGATTTTGTTGTCGGAATGTCCGTTCAATGTCCGACCGTGTGTACGGGGCATAAGTGTTAGAATTTTTTACAGGTTTGAACTTACTCTCAAAACTGACTGAGGTACTGTTTGTGACAAAATGTTTATCGGTGTTTGGTTTGGGGTGATTGTCAATGACTTAAGAGAAAATTCATCTCTCTTCTAAATTTTCTTTTTTTTAAATTATTTTTTATTGCATTTTTCAAGACAAACAATACATACACAACTCAAAAACTGTGGTGCCTATGCAGGGTATCATTCACATCAAATGTTGAAATACTATAATTGTATTAGTACTTGTACTGTCCTCCCTAATGTTGTAAAGCGCTGCGTAAACTGTTGGCGCTATATAAATCCTGTTTAATAATACTAATAATAATAATAATAACAAGCTAAACCCATGGATTGCTTCTTCTTGTATCTATTTAGAGGTCACTTGAAATATCAGGTCCTCTCCCCCAGTCGTAACCAATAAAAAAAAAAAAAAAAAAACTCAATACTTTCTTATTCTCCTTGTCAAAAGAAGTTTATTGAGTATACAATGTTATAAAGATACATAAAGTAAGTTTACAAGGATCTATAAAGTAAGCTCATTGTTTTACAGTAGGGTTTATAAAGGTAAATATCATGCAATTTCAAATATTAAACATTGGGTTCACGTAAACCTAAATTAAAGATATATATCATTTCCTTAGTTACTTTTGTAGGTATTTAAATGATTTATACCTACTATACATATTGTTTACAAGTAGAGTGTATATAGGTCAAATAAATTCTGATAATGAGCTTTAATCGTAAGGTGGAGAAAAGGAAAGAGAAAGAAGAAAAAGGGTTGAAAGGTAGAGGTATGGTCCACAAGGTTGTCCCGCTCGTCAGTTTATTATTCTTTTTAGTTCTCTTTGAAGCCTTAGAATGGGTGTCTCTGTAAGTCATTTAATCTGTTACCATGGCAACAGGACAGAGTCATTGAAGTTTGAGAGGAACTGTTGTTTTATCCAAGGATGCCAAAGTTTTTCAAATTTTGGAATTTGATTTTGATCGATGGCTACCATCTTAGCATGGGACATTGTATTATTCATTCTTGATTTGTTTCTGCTAGTACCAATGTAGGAGATTTCCATGCCTTGGCCACTGTTTGTTTTGCAGCCGTTATTAGTTGGATCATAAGTTTGAATTGAGAGAGTGTTAACCATTCCGGTTTTAGATTAAGTAAAGTTAAATATGGATCTGGTTGTATTATTTTTTTAAATATTTTAGATGCAATCACAAAGACTTCCTTCCAGAAGGTTTGGATTACTGGGCACGTCCACCATATGTGTAAATATGTGCCTATTTCTGGGCATCCTCGAAAACAAAGAGCTGAGGTATTAGGTGAATATTTTGCCACTCTAGTGGGTACAAGGTACCAGCGAGTTAGGACTTTATAATTTGTCTCCAGTGCTAAGATGTTGGGTGAAGATGACTTAGATGTGAGCCATATGTTAGACCAGTCCGTGTCTTCTAAAGTTCGTCCCAGGTCCTCCTCCCACCTCTGAACGTAAGAGGGTCTATTAAGATTTGCTACTCCATATAATTGATTATAAAGTGATGAAATTGTACCTTTAGCAAATGGATCTTTTGTACAGATTGATTCAAAAATGGATAATTGGGATAATGGTGTATCCCCCTTTAGGAATGGTGTATAGAAATTTTTGATTTGGAGATATCTAAATATCTCAGAGTTTGGTAGATCATATTTTTCTCTAAGCGATGGGAATGAAAGGAATGATTTAGATGCTATGAAGTCATTTAGTGTCTGAATGCCTGATGTTGTCCAAGCTTTAAAAGAATTTGGGTAGATCCATGCCGGATAAAAGGCCGGATTTCTGATAAAAGAAAGGAGAGGATTGTGTGGAGATTGTAACTGATATTTGGTTTTTAGTTTATCCCAGAGAGATAAGAAGTGTTTAGTTATGGGATTATGAATTTTAAAGCGGTCTTTAGGATCAAGCCATAATAAATTTGATATTAATAGAGGGTCATTTTCTGAAGCCTCTATAAATACCCATAATGGGATTTCCTGTTTTGCATGGTATTTGGACAGACTGGCCAAATGTGCTGCTCTGTAGTAGTTAGTAAAATTAGGGTATCCCAGGCCTCCTTTATTTTTGGGAAGATGTAGTGTGTGTATAGGTATACGTGGTTTAGAAGAGCCCCATATAAACGAAGTTGCTCTTTTTTGTACTATTCTCAAAAAATAGGAAGGAATTGGAATAGGGAGGACTCTGAATAGATAAAGCAATTTGGGTAGAATAGTCATTTTGATTGCATTAATCTTCCCTATCCAGGATAAAGGAAGTTGCGACCATTGTTTTATTAGATTTGTGATCTGTCTTAATACAGGAGGATAATTGGTTGAGAATAAGTCAGAATGAGATGCTGTTAAATGAATTCCAAGATATGGGATTGATTTTTCTGCCCATGTGAATGTGAGTGCAGCCCTAGCCGGGATCAATTCCATGTTTGTGAGTGAAATATTAAGCACTAGGCATTTCTTAGGATTAATCATAAGGCCGGATAGGGCTGCAAACCCATCAAGAGCTGGTATTAAGTTAGGACCAGAGACCTGTGGTGATGATAGAAAAAGTAATATATCGTCTGCAAATATACATAATTTGTGTGTAATACCTCCTACTTCAATGCCAGTTATAGTTTGGTTTGTTCTGATGTATTGGGCCATGGGTTCGAGTATAAGGGCAAATAATAAGGGAGATAATGGGCAACCCCGTCGGGTACCTCTTTCGATATTAAAGGCTTCAGATTTGTATCCAGCATATTTTATATAGGCTTTGGGTTTATTATATAATGCTTTGATCCATGTTAAATAGTGTGGTCCAAAACCCCATTTTTGTAATGAATATTGCATATATTGCCAGGATACTGTGTCAAATGCCCTCTTAATATCGAGAGATAGAAAACATAAAGGGATTTTCCGTTTTTTAGCAATATGTGCCAATAACACTGCCCTGCGTATATTATCGCCTGCCTGTCTATTTGGCATGAAGCCTACTTGATCTCTATGTATTAATTTTCCTATAATGCTATTGAGGCGTTTTGCTATTATTTTTGCTAATAATTTAATATCGAGGTTTAACAGAGAGATAGGCCGATAATTCACACAGGAAGTATCATCAGAAAGGGGTTTTGGGATCATACAAACAATTGCCATTAGTGTTTCTTGCCGAAAAGAATGTCCATCTAGAAGTTTGTTAAAAGTTTCAGTGAGAATGGGAGAGAGTATTTCTGAGAATGTTTTATAGTATAAAGCCGAGTAGCCGTCTGGGCCTGGTCTTTTGTTAAGTTTTAGGTCTTTTATGGCGTTAGCAACTTCATCTATAGTTATAGGCTCATCCAAACTGCTTTTTTGATTCTGAGATAACTCAGGTAAGGTTATTTTTGAGAAGAAGGATTCAGCCTCTGTAGGATTAAATTCATTGTTTGTCTTGTATAAAGTTGCGAGATGTGAGTGAAATTTATGGACTATTTTAACTGGATTACAAGTGTAAACATGTTTTGATAATTTCAAACGTATTGGTTTGAAAGATTTGTTAGTTGAATTTAATGCCCGAGCCAAATATGTACCTGGTTTGTTTGTATTCATGTAGAAATTGTGTTTGGAGCGTTTGAGGGATTTATCAACTGACTCAGTGAGAAATAGATCGTATTCCAATCTAGATTTTTCCAGATGAGATTTTGTACTCTGAGATGGATTATCTTGAAATGATATGTAGGCTGCATTAAAATTGAGTTCTAGTTTTTTTGCTAGATTTTTGCGTTCCCGTTTAAATAGTGCCATTTGTCTTTGTATTGTACCACGCAAGACAGGCTTATGAGCTTCCCACAGTGTTATTGGGGAGATGTCTGTTGTATTATTAATTGATATGTATTCCTTTAAAGCTTGTTCAATGGCCATCTGATGTAGTGGGTGTTTGAGCATTATGTCCGGTAAGTACCACGTTGGGTCATGCGCTTTTGGTATGGCTGAGGCTATAGTAGTGTATACTGCATTATGGTCAGACCACGGAATCGGAATTATATCTGATGCAATAATTTCTGGTATCATTCCTATTGTTAGAAAAATATGATCTATTCTGGTGAAGGTTTGATGAGGGTGCGAGAAATAAGTGAATTTCTTTTTCATTGGGTTACTTTCTCTCCATGAATCTACCAGATTGTATTTGGAAAGAAGTTGAGAAAAAGGTAATCTAGAGGTTATTTTGGATGGTGTAAAAGGTGATTTATCTAGAAATGGGAGGAGGACCTGGTTCGAATCCCCACACATTATCACTGTTCCTATTTTGTGTGTATTAATCACTTGTAATATATGTGAGAGGAATGGTGTAGGTTGTTTGTTAGGAGCGTAGTAGGAAATCACCGTGATTGCTGTATCCATTATATAACCCATGAGTATCAGGTATCTACCTTCTGGGTCTTTAATTTCTGATGATAAGGTGAATGGTGTGGATCGGTGAAATGCAATTAGAGTTCCCCTTTGCTTGGTACAGGCAGAAGCCGTGTAAATTTGTTGATAAAAAGGAGAAATATATTTTGGAGTAGAATCTTTGGTGAAGTGTGTTTCTTGGAGGCATACTATGTGAGCCTTCTTGTTATGGAAAGTACGGAAGGCTTTGGTCCTTTTTTGAGGGACATTTATTCCCTGAACATTCAGGGAAAGTATATTCAGTGGTGCCATGGCAATAGATCAAATAGTTTTGACTTACTTTTTGTTATGCAGAGCTGACTGCGCAGATCAACCTGTGTGGACTGAAGAGATGAATAGATAGAAAAGAAACCAGTGAATTCTGGAGTAAAGAGTAAACAAAAAACATATGAGATTAGATGATACATTGTATAAATTATTTTTTGCAAGTAATCACAATTTACCCGTGAAAGAGAATAAATATCTCTCTCAGGGGAATAAGTGCCTTCGTCACACTCCCACATAATATGGTTGGGAGAATGAGGAGGGCTAATGGGGGTACACGGATCTTCCGCTTACAGGAGAGAAGTGCTATGTCAAAAGACATCAAAATGATGTTTCATTAATTGGAGTGCAGAATATAGTTTTTGTTGAAATTATTTATTCCAGGGTGGTTGTATATGGTTAGTCTTGCCCTAGGCTAAATAATTCAGTTATAAAGGTACTGTTAATAACTTTGGTATTAATGAAGATAGTTTGAATTATTTTGGGATTTTAACCCTTTTAGAGTAAACAATTACATATTTTATTCATACGTAACTGTTTAGATATGTTAATTCATAAAATTGAGGTTGTATTGCTTCAGATTAGAATAAACAAAAACATAATTCTAGGAACTAGTTAGGTAATAATATATTTGTTTTAAGAAAAGAAAGAAAAAGCTTCCATTACTTCTGGATTATTGAACATATTTGTCCTAAAAAGTAATAAATCTATTGTTATTACCTGATAATATATAACTGAACAAGAATTTCCTTATTTCACTTATATATTCTAAGGCTATATGAATCAGAAGTAATAAGAAATATAACTGGAATGTAACATGATCCCACACAGTGTGTGACTATCAGAATGCAGTTACATTCAGTTATAAATATAGGTTTTTTATAGAGAACCATCTCTTAGTATAATAAATGAAGAGATATCAGGAATTAGGATGTCAGTCCATTGAATCTTCTTGGTCCATGGATGATGTGGCATAACGGCCTCTTTTGTGAGAATGATGATTCCCATTTTGTTCTGAAATTTTCTGGGTGCTGCCTGAAGGTGAAGATGATGCCATTCTTCTGCGTGTGGGAGTGTTGCTGCTTGTGGGTTCTGTCAGATTTAATTTTAAAAGGGTTTGTTGTAGTTCATCTGCTGATCTGCTTCTGTAAATTGTACCTTGGTAGTTAAATCTGACTGAAAAGGGGAAGCCCCATTGATACATAATGTTGTGGCGTTGCAGTTCCATTAGTTGGGGTTTCATGGATCATCGTTTAGTAATAGTAAGTTGGGATAGGTCAGCAAAAATTTGATAATTGTGTCCTTGAAAATTAAGTTCCTTTTTTTCTCTTGCAGCAATTAGTATTTGTTCTTTCGTTCTGTAATAATGAAATTTTGTGATTATATCACGTGGGGGTCCATCTTTCTTTTTGGCTGTGAGGGCTCTGTGTACTCTGTCCAGTTCTAAACGTTCAATAGGGATATCTGGCTTTAGTTCTTGTAATAGAGCAGTAATAGTAGATTGCAGGTCTGTCACAGTTTCAGGTATTCCCCTTATGCGTAAGTTTGAACGTCTGGCTCTATTTTCTTAATCTTCGAGCTTAGTTTGAAGTATTAAATTCTCTTCTTTTAATTTTTCCAATTCTGTTATATTTTCTTGGGTTGTAATTTCAATTTCATCCATTTTTATTTCTAAGGCTGCGGTGCGGTTTCCCAGCTCTCTTATTTCTTTGGTTAGGCTTTTTGTTATTTGGTCTGAGGTTTGTTTTAAAGCCTTATGAAGCATCTTTTCAAATTGTAATAATATTACTGGGGATACTGAGGAGGCTTGTGGAGAAGTTTGTGAGAGGATTTGTTCTGTATCTGACTCAAATGGAGAGTCTTGCTGTGACATTTTCTGTCTGTGAGAGCGCCCTGATGCTGTATCTTGTGAGGTGACTGGAGCTGCTTCAGCTGTAGTGAGTGCCTGTGAGCTCTTTGTGAGGTGATTTTTATTTCTGCCACGGTTTCCTCCCAGTACCATATTTCCTGCCCAAACTTTCACAGTTTGTTCCCTGGGGCAAAAAGGTTCAAATGGATACCTTTTGAGCCTGCAGGCTCCGCTTTGTCCTTCTCTTCTCTCCTCAGCGGTGTGGAGCTCTAACAATGCATGTCTGCTCCGCTAGGCTCCGCCTCCTGTTCCCCCAATACTTTCTTATTCTCAACCCCTATCATATTGATTAGAGACTCAGCAAGCTGTTTCCACTTCATCCAATCATGCACGCCAGAATCTATAGTACTTCATCGGGCACCCTCTATTACAGTATGTGTCTTTATATAGAGGAAGGTTATTATTAACCAGACTTTTCCATTGTGTCAATGAAGGGGGGGGTGGGCTTCTTCCATTGCATGGCAATATTTTTCCGGGCATAGAATAGCAATAACCCGACCAGTGTGCGTTTTGCTATTGTTGGTACAAGTGTTTCGATTAGCCCTAAAAGACAGACTTCCATGGCACGTGGCAGTGTAGTTGATGCGACTCTGTTTACCATGTCAAGTACCTCACTCCAATATTGCTGAATTTTAGGGCAATGCCAGAAAATATGAGAGAAATCTCCTGGGGAGATTCCACATCTCCAACACTCTGAGGGATATGTAGGGTTCATTTTAGAGAGCCTATGTGGAGTAAAATACGCCCTAAGTACTATCTTAAATTGGATCAGCCGATCCCGCATAGAAACTAAGGAGCTGAAAGGAAAATCCCAGACATCATCCCAATCATCATTGTCCAGCGAGGGTATGTCAAGCTGCCAGCGAGACCAGAGTTTATCTAGAGGTGGGAGAGACACACAGACCAAATGCGCATATAGCTGTGAGGTAGGTTTCTCTGCACACTTAGTTCTGAGTGTCCTCTCCAGCCCCGACTGAACAATGATGCAGGAAGCGCGTGGAAACTGTGCAACGAAAGTATGTGACAGTTGGAGATAACGAAATTGGTAATGATGAGGTACGTTATACATAGAAGAAAGGTGTGAAAGGGGAGATAATGACGTTTGTGACACTATGTGAGAAAGGATTTTTATACCATATTTGGTCCATGCGAAAGGGTTTTTTGGCACACATCAATAACACTTCATTTATGCTATATTTCATTACACAGACCCCATGCTTTTGGCACTCATCAATAACATTCTATTTATGTTACACTTTAGCACATGGATCCAATCAATTAGTTTTTTTCTTACACTACCCCTTTGCAAGGTGAGGCATGAAAATATAGAGCTTGTTTAACCACCTCAATACAGGGCACTTACACCCCCTTCCTGCCCAAGCCATTTTTCAGTTTTCAGCGCTGTCGCACTTTGAATGACAATTGCGCGGTCATGTTACACTGCACCTTAATTAAATTTTTATCATTTTTTCCCCACAAATAGAGCTTTCTTTTGGTAGTATTTGATCACCTCTGCGGTTTTTATTTATTGCGCTATAAACAAAAGAAGAGGGACAATTTTGAAAAAACACAATATTTTTTACTTTTTGCTATAATAAATATCCAATTTTTTTTTTTAACAAATTTTTTCCTCAGTTTAGGCCGATATGTATTCTTCTACATATTTTTGGTAAAAAAAATTGCGATAAGCGTATATTGATTGGTTTGCGCAAAAGTTATAGCGTCTACAAAATAGGGGATACATTTTTTAGCATTTTTATTATTTATTTATTTTTTACTAGTAATGGCGGCGATCTGCAATTTTTATTGTGACTACGATATTGCGGCGGACACATCGGACACTTTTGACACATTTTTGGGACCATTCACATTTATACAGCGATCAATGCTATAAAATTGCATTGATTACTGTGTAAATGTGACTGGCAGGGAAGGGGTTAACACTAGGGGGCGCTCGAGGGGTTAATGTATGACCTAAGGAGGTGATTCTAACTGTGGGGGGAGGGGACTGACTGGGGGAGGTGACCGATCGCTGTCCCTATGTACAAGGGACACGCCATCGGTCTCCTCTCCTCTCTGACAGGACGTGGATCTGTGTTTACATGCACAGATCCACGCTCCTGCTCTGTTACCCGGCAATCGCGGGTGCCCGGCGGACATCGCGGCCGCCGGGCACGCGCACCGGGTCCCGAGTGACGCAGTGGCTCGGGAGGGCGAGGACGTCATATGACGTCCTCCCAGAACAACAGAAGCCTCGTCCAGCCGTCATATGACGGTGGGCGGTGGCTTAGCGGTTAAAGTGATTTTTTTTTTTTTCCATCAAGCACTCCATACACTTAGTTCAACCTATCATATATTTACATATCACAATTTAGATTAAAAAATTATTAAAATATGAGCAATAGGGATAATATTAGTCGAAACCACCCTATTAAATTTTTTCGAATATCAAGCAGTCTGGCTATATAGGACCATATGGAACACCCACCCGACACCCGCTGACCACATACTAATTTTTACAAATATCAAATTACAGGTGCCTCTCCCTACACCTTCCCCACTGGGTCCAAATGCGTGGCTCCTTGTAAGCCCCGTGGACTACGGACGCACCCAGAGGTGACAGAGGGAATGGGCAAACATTGTGGGACCACCACACGCAACGGTTTTTATTAATTCAAACTATGCGACACAAGCCCACTTTCCTATTCCCAAATGGTAAGTACTTCTCCATATGTATGGTGATGTACTTTCAAGACTTTCAAAATATCACAAAATTAAACAATATTTTTACCAAACATGGTTACTAAACATTGTTTCAAAAATATTTTGCTGCTTTAAAGCCCCCCAGGGGAAACTTTTCCACTAATTTTGCAATGCATTTTGGGGTGTGCAGCTGTGTCAACTTTTGCATGTGTTACTTCATTTTGTTGTATGTTGGTATATAACCTTCTGAGGTTGACATCAGTGGATCTGCGGGGCATAAAGCCAGTTTGATCCGAATCAATGACTGAAGGTAGTAGAGGATATAGTCGTAGAGCAAGTAATTTGGTCAAAATTTTAAAGTCGTTATTTAGCAATGCAATTGGCCGGTACGAGGCGCAAGAGGTTGGATCTTTAGGGGGTTTGTATATTAAAGTCAGATATGCATGATACATTGAGTCGGGCAGTTTGCCATCTTTTAAGCATGTATTATATAGCTGGGCCAACAGGGGTGCCAGGGGGTCTCCAAGCGACTTATAAAAGTAAATCGGGAGGCCATCTGGCCCCGGTGCCTTTCCAGTGGGGAAGGATTGAATGGTGTTCAGAACTTTCAGGGTCGTTAATGGCCTAACTAGTGTCTCACGCTCCTGGTCTGAAAGCCAGCCCAGTGCCAAGGTATCTAACAGGTCCCGTAGCCGCTCAGGCTGAAAATCAGAGGGCAGCGTGGAGGTATACAACTTTTCGTAAAAAGCAGTAAATGTTTGCAGAACCTCCGAGGGGGGAAGTCACCATGTCCCCATCAGAAGTCCGCAGGGTGGAGACAAGCGTGAGTGGTCGGTCATTCTGCGCCAATAGGGCCAGCAGGCGACCATTTTTGTCGCCCTGTTCAAAAGTTCTCTGTCTGCTCCTATGAGCTTCAAGTCGTGTGACCTCTGTCAAGTGAAGATTCAGTTCTCTCTGAGCTGCCATAAGTGAATCAAGTAGAGGTATGATTTGTCACCGATTGTTGTAAAAGTTGGGTCTCCTTTAATTGTTTCTTTTTTATTATTATTATTCAGGATTTATATAGCGCCAACAGTTTACGCAGCGCTTTACAATATAAAAGGGAGACAATACAGTTATAATACAATACAATACAATAGGATTAAGAGGGCCCTGCTCAGAAGAGCTTACAATCTAATAATTATGGGCAATAGATGAGATATATTGTCCCCTCGTATACGCTTTAAACGCGTCCCAAGTGACTTCAGGGGAGGAGGACCCGGTGTTCCGCTCTCAGAAATCAGCTAACAAAGGGGGTACAATTTCAGTTAGTTCCGGATGGGAGACCCAATGAGCCCCAAACCTCCACAGTGCAGCGCTCCGGGATGTAGGAGAGCGAAGCGTCACTACCAGTGGGCTGTGATCAGACAGTCCACTTGGTAAATAAGATGCCTCCAGCACATCTGCCAACAATGGGGGATTTGAAAAGGCCAGGTCTATACGGGATGCAGTTTTGTGGGATGCTGAAAAACACGAGTAAAGTCTGGTTGCTGGGTGCTTCCACCTCCAAATCTCTTCTAGGCCTACTGCCTGAGCCCAAACAGAGAGATCTGTGCAATGATGCTTTGGTGGAGCAGGTCTATCTAAATCTGGGGACATGATAGCATTAAAGTCTCCCATAATTAAAATTTTCCCGAGGCAAAACGGTGCAATCTTTTCCATAACCACATATAATATTACAGGTGAGAAAAGCGGAGGGATATACATATTGATGACAATATACCTGTGAGACCAGAGTGTAAATACAACCATAGCAAATTTACCCTGTAGGTCCGTGCACACCTCTTCAATCAAACATGGGAAGTTCTTGTGTATAAGGATCGACACCCCCCTTGCATACGTAGAGTACGTGGCATGTATAGCCCTCTGTATCCACATTTTTTTCAATGTCAGGATTTTGCTGCCCATAATATGGGTCTCTTGGAGAAGAATGAGTTGGGGGGAGTGGGATTTTAGCTACTGGAAAAGGAGAGCTCGTTTGAATTTTGATCCAAGACCTCTGACATTCCAGGAAAGGACCGTGAAGGAATCAGCAAATGGATTAGCCATCTATGTTAAAAGGTAAGAACCAACTAGGATGCGTGGGAGAGCGAACCAGGAAACAAACCACGGGCAGCAAAATCCATGCACCGAAAAAGAAAAAAGAGAAAAAAAACTTTAAAACATCTGCAAAAAAAGCCAGGCATGATGTCCCTTTCCTACTATGCCCCATCTCTCTTCCAAAACAAGGGAGAAGGCTGGGGATAGTTTTACCCCTAAACAAAAAGGAAACCTTAGAACTATAGTGACAACCTTAACTCGGTGCACTACACTAACATGCCAGTCCAAAATCAGAGGGTAAACCTCCGTTAGTTCCTGTAGCTGGTGAGGCTCAAATAACAGGTAGCCCGGAGTGGATTATGACCATCCACCAGAGTCTACCTACAGGGAATATATGTGTGAGTGGTGGTCTTCGGATCAATGAAAGGGGGGGGGGTCCCAGGAACCAGAGCGCCTGGGGAAGGATCACCGTTTAGGGGTCAAAAACAAAAGTCTGTATAGTAGTTGCTGGAGCTCCTCAGGCTAGTTTTAGTTCCATCAGCAAGGGTATAGAGTAGAAGGTTAGGA
The DNA here is from genome assembly GCF_042186555.1 of Aquarana catesbeiana. Classification (NCBI taxonomy): domain Eukaryota; kingdom Metazoa; phylum Chordata; class Amphibia; order Anura; family Ranidae; genus Aquarana; species Aquarana catesbeiana. The sequence continues at coordinate 199,151,712 of NC_133325.1, forward strand.
TGATGGCGAAGTACAGCAGTGCAGAAAGATGTAGGAGCAGATAATGGATTGTGCTGGAAGTCAACAGGGGAGCAAAAAGGAGGATCATTATAGGAAGGTGAGGTATTCAACTGGATCCAGCAATCCGTAAAGCCATCAAAGTTCCAATTGTTGTTATGACACTAGCGGGTATCCAACCACGCCGCAGCAGCCTCGAGGGTGTCAAAGAAGCGGGTGGTGTCACCATCAGTGATCCTCAGCCTGCTGGGATATAGAAGGCCAAAACGTATACCTTTTTCTCTGAGTTGGCGTCTGACATCTGTGAAGGATTTGCGGCGCTGCTGCACCTCTTGAGAGAAATCTGGAAAGAAAGACAGTCTGGTGTTTTCATATTTGATTTCCGGCATGGTTCGGGCCGCCGCCAAGATACGGTCACGATCCCAGTAGTTTAGTACTGCTGCACCTCTTGAGAGAAATCTGGAAAGAAAGACAGTCTGGTGTTTTCATATTTGATTTCCGGCATGGTTTGGGCCGCTGCCAAGATACGGTCACGATCCCAGTAGTTTAGTAAGCGTAGCAGGAAGGGACGTGGAGGGGCCCTGTGGGCTCTTTCCACTACAAAAGTGGGTGGCATATTACCCAGATTAAACAAGGTGGATAGTAACTGTTCAGTGAACTCCGCTGGTCTGGGGCCCTCAGCTCTCTCAGGTAGACCAATTATGCGAATGTTGTTACGCTTGAGGCGATTTTCGGTGTCTATGGCTCGTTCCTGGAGCGCCTTCACCTGGAGCTGCAGGGCTCTCACCTCTCTGGAATCCGACCGGATTGCATCCTCCACCGTGGAGACCCTGTCCTCCACCTCGGTTATACAGGATCGGAATTTGTCCATGTCTTGACGGATGAGACTGACATCCACTGTTAGGAAGTCTATCTTGGCAGTCAGGGTTTCTTTGCATGCCGTGATGGCCGCCAGGATCTCTGCTCCCGTGGGGGACTCCGTAGCCCCTGACTCCGCAACTGTTTGTGCGTTCGTCACCATTACAGCCGCCAACTGGCGCCCGGACAATGCGGCCACTGACGGAGTGGTGGGAGAAGTCTTTTTTTTGGGATGTGAACAACGGGTCTTGGGAGGGCCCATCCGGAGTGTATTCTGCCCTGAAGGAGGGCTTTATGCTTGGTGAGAGACAGCAGGAAGGAACCAGAACACAGGGAGTGGGACAGGAGGTGCACAGGATCAGGGCTTACTGTGAGACACAGCCTCTGCAGGGATGGTGACTTAGGGAAGGCAGCACAGTATCTATGGGGGACAGTACCTGTGGGTGGAGGATGAGCCAGGCACCGCAGGCCGCAGGATAGCAGCGGGCCTCGGGCGCCCGGAATCTGCTCTTATGGATCCCTCGGGTCCCCACACAGTCCAGCAGCCTCCCGGGGACCGCCGCTACAGGTGCGGATGTATTGGCCTCCTCCCGCTCCGCCGATCGCGGCATCCGAGCCCGGGGATACTGGAGGCTCTGTAGGCCTCAAAATGGCGGCGAGCCTGGGAACAGTCCCAATGAATCCCCCGACGGTCTTTGCCCTCTACACTGGGCAGCCATCTCCGGGGAACAGCCGCCACAAAAAACGGACGAATCGGCCGCCCTCCGCTCCGCCGATCGCGGCACTTTAGCCCGGGGATGTTCAAGGCCTCACAGGCCTCAAGATGGCGGTGGCTGCTGCTGTGTGGAGCTGGCCGCGGCCCAGTAGAAACTCAATCGGCCGGCCGAGCTTCACGATTTTCCCAAGGGCTGATGTGGATGATGTCCTTAATAGGAAAAGAAAACTGAAAGAGTGTGTTTTACAAATTTTTTAGGTGCTCCCACAATAAAATTTAAAAAATGTGTGATCCTTCCCCAAGAAAGCTTGTGTACTGCACATTGCTTCTAAAACACACAGACAAACACACAAAAAAAGCTAAAATGAACATGTTTAACATGTTAAGCATGTTTAAAATCACCTGAATATTTGGTACTTTTTCCCCGAAATCGGGAGCTGAACTCGCACTCAGTGTGAACCTAGGCTTAGACTGATGTATTATTTTTACCAAGATATGATCAAATATTTTAATACATTAACTAATGTAGCAATTCGTCCAAATATCTACAATATTTCTGTTCTGTGAGGGTCACCTATAAAGGCATAAGCCTGCTTTTGGCAATAGGCCTGCATGGGCAAAGCTCCAGGGTAACTAAAACACTTTCACTACACTTTATTAGGAAAGGTTATAGGTTCATATGTCACTACTGTTTTTATCGAAGAACTTCCCTATATGATGCCTTGCACTACCCATTATCTCTGAATATTTCAAAAATGCTGCAAGGCAGGAGAACAATGCTCTGGCCTTAGGTCTCCTATTTTATTTTTCTGGTCTGTGTTATATTTTAGTTACACTTTAAAAATATCTGCATATGATCATAGATTAACAGATCGTAGCATTCCCACAATTATTCTCAGCGACATCAACATCCCTGTTAATACTAACACTCCTGGCACTTCTAAATTTCTTAGTGTAACCTCCTCATTTGACCTGAAGCAATGGGTACATGCTTCTACTCACTCTGATGGCAACACCCTTGACCTTGTATTCCCCTACCTTTGCACTCCTTGCAACCTCTTCAACAATCCTTTTCCTCTCTCTGTTAACCACCTTATTAGTTTTGCTTTCTTCTTGTCTTCCTCCACCTATCCCTCCAACCACCTAACAATTACCCATAGAAGCGTTTGTCACTTCAACTCTTCTCTATTCTGCTACTGACAATCTAGCCATTTCTGTCTAGCCAATCTCTAACCCACATCTTCAATCTCTCCCTCCCTGGCATCTTCCCCAACTCTCTAAAACATTCAGTAGTCACCCCCATACTTAAAAAGCCCTTCTTGGACCCCACCAATCTTATCAATGTATGCCCCATCTCCTTGCTCCCCTTTTCCTCCAAACTCCTTGAACACCTGGTCTACAACCACCTCTTAAAGAATAACCCTCTTGATCCCCTTCAGTCTGGATTTTGCCCTCAACACTCCACAGAAACTTCTCTCCTAAAAATCACAAACAATTTACTAACAGCAAAAACCAATGGACACTCTTCTGTACTCCTACTTCTGGACCTTTCGGCTGCCTTTCATATAGTTGACACCCCCTCCTCTTCAAAAAACGTTACTCCTTTGGTCTCTGTGACTGCGCCCTTCATTGACTCTCACCCTACCTATTCGACCGCACCTTCAGTGTCTTTTACAATTCTGCTTCCTTCTCTCCTCTTTCTTTCTCTGTCGGGGTCCCCCAAGGTTCTGTTCTTGGACTCCTCCTTTTCTCAATCTACACCTCCTCCCTGGGCTAGCTGATGTACTAATAAAACAATTTTGCTTATAATCACTTTGATGTATAAATTTGACTCTTTTGCTGCACAAAAGCCCTTGTGAGAACCTATTGCAACCTAGCTGATAGCCCCCAATGGCTTTCAATATCATTTCTATGCTGACGACACCCAAATTTATCTATCTACCCCTCAGCTCACAGCATCAGTCTCGTCATGCATCACTAATTTATTGAGTAACATAATAGTCTGCATGTCACACCACTTCCTCAAACTTAATCTGTCCAAAACGGAGCTCATAATATTTCCTCCCCCACGTGCCCCTTCCCCTAACTTCTCTTTTAGGATCAATGGCACAAGCATTAATCCATCTTCGCATGCCAGCGTGCTGGGTGTAGTCCTGTTTTCGGCCCCACACCCAATCATTTTCAAAAGCTTGCCGCCTCAACATCTCCAAAATAGGCCCCTTCCTAACCAATAACACCGCAAAACTTTTAATACACTCCCTGGTTATATCTCGTTGACTACTGTAACTCCCTTCTCGTTGGCTTACCTTTAAATAGGCTATCTCTTATTCAATCCATCATGAATGCTGCTGCCAGACTCATCCATCTTGACAATTCATCCACCTGACAAACTACTCACCCAACAAGTTAAATTCAAAATACTACTAATAACTTTCAAAGCCATCCACAGCTTCGCCCCTAGCTACCTCACTAACCTTGTCTCAAAATAACAACCACATTGTTCCCTTTGTTCCTCCCAAGACCTCCTGCTCTCTAGTTCCCTTGTCACCTCCTCCCATGCTCGCCTCCAGGACTTCTCCAGAGCTTTTCCCATTCTTTGGAATTTCCTACCCCAATATGTCTGACTATCTCCAACTCTATCCACTTTTAGGCGATCCCTAAAATTTTTTCAGAGAAGAGAAACCTATCCTGCCTCCACCTAACTACTGTACTTTAATTTTCTCCATCAGCTCATCCCCCACAGTTATTACATTTTGTATCACTTGACCCTCCCTTTTAGATCGTAATCTCTAATGAGCAGGGCCCTCTGATTCCTCCTGTATTGATTTGTATTGTAACTGTACTGTCTGCCATCACGTTGTAAAGCACTGTGAAAACTGTTGATTCTATATAAATCCTGTAAAATAATAACAATGGTGGAGTCCATGTAACATAGTTTTATCATCCGATGATCCTGTATATATAGATCCAGTAGATCTATTATTTTTCCATTTTAGGGCTTGTTTAGACTTAAGATGCAAAGGCAGAGAATGGGGGTGTTCACTTTGCGCTACAAAAATTATCCCCCCTGTTGTGTTCCTCAGTCAGTAGTTCCACCAAACATGACCCCTTCAAGTGAATGGGGACATGCTGCAAACGCCCAACACGAGGTTGCAGCATGGTGGTGTTGCATTTACAGGGTTAAAAGAGCCGATGAGGATGTGACTTAACTGCCTCCTCATCACCTGTCAATTGGCAATGGATCACTTTCATGAGGCATGGCAATCTTGCTGTGCTTCTAAGCTGTCCAGCAAAAGTGACAGTTACAGGTTTGTGTCAAACCATATAAAATCTTTAGGTTAACCCCCAGACTTAACCTGCAAATGAGCAAGCAAAATGTTTGGCCCATTCGCAACACTCATCTAATGAGGAGGGAAGATCTGAACAGCCCCCCCCCCCTTCAACATGTCTTTCATCCCTCATCTTCTCCTTCCCTTTATATTGATATCTATTAACCTAAAGCGTCACCACCCCCCTCCCCCTTTAAAGATTTAACCCTAGTTAGGAGGGTTGCATTGGCCATTGTATAAAACCCCCTATTTGCATTTCTTGCTCCCCCAACCAACCCTCCCAAGCCAACCAAATACATTTTTTCTTTGTTCCAGAACCCCCCCCCCCCCCCGGGGTTTTTCAGGTTTTTTTTTTCTTTTCTTTTCTGTCCTTTAAATACACTCTTCATTACCTAATTATTTGAAGGTCATTATTAATTGCTTGATACTAGCAGCCTTCCTTGATTTGTGGCACTGATAGCCCCTAGGCACACAAACTGTTGTACCTGTTACATCTATCCAACTGTTTGTTGCAACACACTGACTGTATAACAATATGCTTGACATATTTTTGTACTGTATGTTCGAAAATTATTTTCTCAATAAATCTTGTTTGGAAAAAAAAACCTTCAGGGTGCTTGCATTGGTCAGATTTTTTTGTATGGTTTAAACATTTTTTTTCCAAATAGCCATTGCTGAGAAATGAAGATTGTACTTTCACTATGAGGGGTAATGCCGCGTACACACGGTCGGACTTTTCGTCTACAAAAGTCCGACAGCCTGTCCGACATACTTCCGACGTACCTTCGGCGGACTTGCGGCAGACTTTCTTACGAACGGACTTGCCTACACACGACCACACAAAAGTCCGACGGATTCGTACGTGATGACGTACACCGGACTAAAATAAGGAAGTTCATAGCCAGTAGCCAATAGCTGCCCTAGCATGGGTTTTTGTCCGTCGGACTAGCACACAGACGAGCGGATTTCGGGGTCCGTCGTACTTACGACGTAAAGATTTGAAGCATGTTTCAAATCTAAAGTCCGTCGGGTTTGAGGCTAAAAAAGTCAGTTGAAAGTCCGGAGAAGCCCACACACGATCGGATTACCAGCCAGCTTTAGTCCGTCAGCGTCCGTTGGACTTTTGTAGACGAAAAGTCCGACCGTGTGTACGCGGCATAAGTGTTATGAAGGTAAATATTCATTTTTTGTGTTAGACTAACTGCACATTGTTAACTGTGAATACAGCTAAAGTAGATTTTCAGAAAGGTTGGGAAACCTCTGGATACTATTCCACTCACTATGTTCCCAGGGTTCCTTCTTTTCTTAGGACTGGGATATTGTACCTAATATACTGTTCTGAGAATGTTGGGAGTCTATGAAAGATGAGAATCTTTTCATGTTACTACAATCAAAGAAAACTATCAAGCATGATATTCCAGAAGCCGTCAGTCTTTGTGTACATGGATTGTAACAATTATTAATTTGTGTGTGCAATGTTTCATTGTTTGAAGCTGGGACTGTGTGTGTTTGGTAATCAATTTCTATAGCACCGTAGAGATTTCTCATTATTTTGTAGTGCAGAATATATTGTTTTTAACAATTAAGACACCCATTAAAAATCTCAGCCAACATACGTTGCATCTCTGAGCTATTTCACACCTAAATAGTTAAAATGTATTTATTGTCTTCATTTCCCGTCAGCTCTTCGTACCGTCTAATTAACTTTCTTCCCTTGCAGTACTTCTGACATTCCATTACTGTACATGGGATTACCTGCCGATGCTTCTAATTACTAGCATATGGTAATGATGTAGCTTCTGTGGCTAATTAATACAAAATAAAAACTGCCTACAGTCACCCACAGGACGTGTCTAATTTAAATTGTCACGTATTAGAGGGATAAGAAGGTAACCCTGGTTGACCCTGATGTCTTAAACACTGAATTCTGTTTGACTCTTCATCTGCTAACTATTCTTTGCTCATTTTAACAGTGTATCATGGTCCCTATTTCCTATGAGCCATCTCTTAATATCAAGTTTAACAAAACTGACCGTTTTAATATCCCTATGGATTGGCTGTTTTGTCTTACTTTGAATCCTCAACAGGTTACTATCTTCTTTTTATGTGGTGCTTACCCATGGAGGGGCCACTGAGAATATGCAGGCTACCAGTCAGTCACAAGCACAGTTCCATGCACACTGACAATAAAGACTCAGTCTAGGAGATGTAGTTTTAGAAATTTTTCCTGGATAACTTGAAACAGAAGAGGGGTTCAGGGTATTCCAAAATGATTAATAGGAGGACAAACTTCTAGCACAAATCCTTATAGCTGCAGACACACATGAAAGCCCCACAGTAGGTCTTACTCACAATGTCTCAGGAGCTGACTGCCACACAGTTTCCATAGGTAGTTCCTCAGTGAGAGAGATACAAAGATCCTTCTCCAGGCCAGGACTTCAGGACAGTGCCCTGCAGCAAAATCCTTTACCAAATACCCAAAACAGAGGCCTCCCCAAACATTTATCACATCCCCAGCCACCTTTTTGGTGCCCACTTCCAGGGATTGGCTGAGGCATGATACATATTCAAAGCTGAATATTTGATCCTCCTTGCCCTATATTCTGGAAGCCCAACCAGACAGAAATAGATCACTGCTCCACTGACTACAGTGAGGCCAAAAAACAAATTTAGCCTAACAACCTAACTAGCGAAGGGTGGTACAAAAAATACTTATTTTTACATAAGGCCAATGTTTGGAAACCCTGTTGGATGTTTTTTTCTGCTTGTAATACGTCAAATGACACCACACTGACCTCATGTAACCCATTTTAAGGGGTGGTGAACTGCACAAAAACAAATGAAGAGAAAAGCCAGCAGTGTTCCAGAAGGAAAGTTTACTGGAGTCTCATATCAATAAAAAAAAAAACAAATTAAGGGAATACAATAAAGTATCTGGCAGTATGATCTGTGTGGCCTGTGCCAGATTGAAAAAGCCCTGCTGCCCGTTACAGTAGCTTTGCCAAAGGATGCAGTTCAGTTGGTTTCTAAGGTAGCTCTACTTTTACAAAGTGTCGCTATTACTGTATCAGATTCAAAAATAATTACCTCCAGTTCATACTGTAGATAACAAAACTGGAAGTAACTAAGACCATCTGTAAGCTGGCATACAGAGACAGGCAGAGTGCCTGTCTCTGTACGATGTGTAGCAGGTGCCATGTTTACCATTTCTACCCCCTTATCACTTGTCACTAGGTGTTAGTATGATGTCAGCTTCATAACTAGTGATGCTAACAGTTATTGGAGGCACAATGGAATTCTAAAGTGTGTCATAGACAGTCTTTATGAATTGCACTGATTATTTTTTCTGATATGGGACATATCAGTCATTTTGGAACATGGTTGGAATGCTGGCTTTTCTTTACATTTAGCTGTTTTTTTGCTGTCTGCATGCTGTTGCAGAGATTTCTCTTCACCTCCTGTTGTAGAGATTTCTACTGGCTATTGAACTTCCTTTTTCTAGTCCCGTTGTAAGTGTTGTACGTCACCGCGTTCTTGATGGTCGGGCTTTGGTCGGACTTTGGGCTAACCGCGTGTAGGCGACACCGTTTGAATGGAATTCCGTCGGAGTTCCGTCAAAGAAACCTTCGGAGTTTATTCCGATGGCAAAAACGGTCGCATGTATGTGGCATAAGAATCAGATAGGCTACTTTACAGGAATGTCAAGGCGCAAAACCAACTTAAATCTTTGGCCAAGGGTTGACTATACTTTTATGAAGTGCAATATTTTTGTGACCTTTCTCTCTTTCTTTAATTGAGTCTTAAGTGGCAGCCACGTAAGGACATTACAGGAAAGTGCTAATAATGAAGATATGCAGCAAAATAACAATCCCTGTAGTACTCCTCCAGCTGAAAAGTTTAAATTATTATTCACAGCACTCCCACATACTGACAGTGCAAATCTTTTATCAATTTAAAATAGCTGCATTTGTCACATTTGCCTTAAGTTATAGAGTGATACAACCTGCTGTAAGTCACTTTTCCAAATGACATACAGACTGTATATATTTATAGAGCGAGGGACAGAATATCACTTATTATTGCTAATAACTTGTCAAAATGTGAGTTAAAACACGGTAGCGGGGCAGCGCATTTACAGCTAAATTATTACACATATAGATTATTCCTATGTTCAGCTTCTCCTGTCACAAGCTAGACATAGAGAGGCATGGCACTGCTATAGTGCTCATTTATAAATACCAAAGCATATGCTATAGGCTCCAATTTTATGATTATTTATATTTATTATTTATATTTTTGAAGTTAAATATATTAATTGGAAAGCAATACCATCACTAAATTAAGCATGCGGGCCAGCTAATACAATGTACATTTGGTGAATCCATGGACAGTAAATAGCATAGTCAGTGCTTTGCTAAACTAAAATCTAGGCAGCAGATGTTCTTTTTATTTGGGTCATATAGTTTACTCTACCTTATATTTCTGCTGTTGATGGAAAACTATCACAAAGGGAAAGGAGAGAAGGGCAAAATGTATCATAATTTATGGACTGCCTGTTTTTGGCTAACCGAGGAAACTTTTCGGCAAACCCTTATAGACATTTAAAATCCTGACGCTATAGTCAAGCCACAGTCTTGACCATAATTTAGGTTTATTATTAGAACAAGTTTAACCACTTACAGACCAGAAGATTTGCCTGCTTAACCGCTTCAGCTCCGGAAGATTTTACCCCCTTCCTGACCAGAGCACTTTGTGCGATTCGGCACTGTGTCTCTTTAACTGACAATTGCGCAGTCATGCAACGTTGCACCCAAACAAAATTGACGTCCTTTTTTCCCCACAAATAGAACTTTCTTTTGATGGTATTTGATCACCTCTGCAATTTATTTTTTGCGCTATAAACAAAAAAAGAGCAACAATTTTGAAAAATACGCAATATTTTTTACTTTTCTGCTATAATAAATATCCCCCAAAAATATATAAAAAAAAAATATCTTTTTTCCTCAATTAAGGCCGATATGTATTCTTCTACATATTTTTGGTAAAAAAAACGCAATAAGCGTATATTGATTGGTTTGCACAAAAGTTATAGCTTATACAAAATAGGGGATAGATTTATGGCATTTTTATTATTTATTTATTTTTATTAATAATGGCAGCGATCTGCAATTTTTATTGTGACTGCTACATTATGGCGGACACATCGGACACTTTTGACACTATTTTGGGAACATTGTCATTTATACAGCGATCAGTGCTATAAAAATGCACTAATTACTGTGTAAATGACACTGGCAGGGAAGGGGTTAACCACTAGGGGACGATGAAGGGGTTAAGTGTGTCCTAGGGAGTGATTCTAACTGTGGGGGGGGATGGGCTACAACTCACATGACAGCGATCACTTCTCCCTAAGACAGGGAGCAGTGATCTCTGTCATGTCACAAGGCAGAATGGGGAAATGGCACTTCCCCTTTCTGCGGCTCCGTGACACGATCATCGGGAGACCAGCAGACATCAAGCCTGCGGGTCCCGCGGGCACAGTCACGCTGTACGTGGAGGGCGCGCATGCCCGCTAACCCCACCGATTAAAGGGGATGTACAAGTATACCCATTTTCCCACCACTGCCATTGTGCCAACGTATATCGGCGTGCAGCGGTCGGCAAGTGGTTAATGACCAGACTTTTTTTTGTGATACGGCACTGTGTTGCTTTAACTGACAATTGCGCGGGCGTGCGACGTTGTACCCAAACAAAACTGACATCCTTTTTTCCTCACAAACAGAGCTTTCTTTTGGTGGTATTTGATATCCTCTGCGTTTTTATTTTTTTGCGCTATAAACAAAAAAAGAGCAACAATTTTGAAAAAAAACAATATTTTTTACTTTTTGCTGTAATAAATATCCCCAAAAATGTTTTTAAAAATCACATTTCTTCATCAGTTTTGGCCAATTTATATTCTTCTACATATTTTTGGTAAAAAAAATCACAATAAGCATATATTGATTGGTTTGCACAAAAGTTATAGCGTCTACAAACCATGGGATAGATTTATGGCATTTTTATTATTATTATTATTTTTTTACTAGTAATGGCGGTGATCAGCGATTTTTAGCAGTACTGTGACATTGCGGCAGACAGATTGGACACTTTTGACACATTTTTGGGACCACTGACATGTATACAGCGATCAGTGCTATAAAAATGCACTGATTACTGTATAAATGTCACTGGCAGGGAAGGGGTTAATACTAGGGGGCGATCAAGGGGTTAAATGTGTTCCCTTGTTTGTGTTTCTAACTGTCGGGGGATGGAACTGAGTAGAGGAGGAGACATATCATTGTTCCTAGCTAGTAGGAAACAATATGTCTCTCCTCTCCTCACAGAACAGGGATTTGTGTGTTTACACACACACGTCCCTGTTCTAGCTCTAGTGATCGCGACCGCCGGCCACACGCATCGGTTTACCTGCCGCACAGCGGACGGGCGCGTGCCTGCTATAGCCATCTAAAGGCCGACGTACAGCTACGACGGTTCACGGGATCGTGCCGACCTGCCACAGTATAATGAAAGCGGCTGGTCAGCAAGCGGTTAATAAAGCAACGTTTAAAGAGGAACTGCAGTCTGCTCACATAATTTGTAATAAAAACACCTTTACCATTCTGAAGCTTCCCTCCAACCACTTTGCATATTATTTTATACATACTGTGATTCTGTACTTGCTAAATATACTGCAGAAATCTCCCTCGACTGAGTCTGGCTGCATCCATTTTAACTGTGGGCAGTTGAAGCTGCTGCCTGTTCACTTCCTGCATTTACACAGACACACAGAGGCACACCTCCAGCTCTGCAGCCCTGCAACTCTCATTGGCCCTCTTATGACTCATCCCCCCTCATTTCCTGGCAAACTCTCATGAGAGTGAGAGAGGGAGCTTTGCATGATGTCATAAGCCTAGGCTTTTTATCAGACAAGAAACAGAAAGTGGGCTGTATAAGGTATTTACTGGCAGAAAAAAATGTTTTACTATACAAAAAGGGCAGAAGATTTAATAGATGGAAAGTTGAAAAAATAACTGAAGGTCCGCTTTAAATATAATATTTATTTTCATAATGACAGTATCAAACTTTTCTTGCTATCAGGATCCTTTACATGTCATTCTTTGTATGCATTGTGAGGTTTCCAGTAACACCCATTTACAACAAGGAGTACCAAAAGACTCATTAGGTGCAGAACAGTGTGCAGACACTTATCCTTCTATAAAAAGATGGACGCTATGATGGTCTTATGCCTTGTACGCACGATCCGAAAATCGTATGAATAATACAATTTTCAAAGCAATCGTATGATAATCTGATCATTAGTGCACAGCTTTCGATAACCGATCAAGACAGTTTATCCAATATTTTAGATCGGATAAACACGAAAAATGTTCTCATACAATACCAGAAAGTCCGATTTTCGTTTTTAATCACTATAGTCTTCTGGAAATACAGTACAAATACACTACAAGACATTGTATCAGTTCTGAATTTTTATTGTGTTGTACGAAAATGTTCGTAACTTTAGCAACCTGTTCAATTTCCACTTGCAACTTGCAAGCAAAAAAAATCAGACGATCTTTAGTCAGGGACCAGAATGTAAACCCTGCACCTGTGGTGTATCACTGCCTTCACCACCAACACTTTCCCAGAAAGAGTCAAGCGCCTCAACTTCCAAAATTCTAACTTCTGGGATATTTTCCCTACCACCTTTTGGACATTGCACTGACTCATTATATCCCTTTGAAACTGAACCCCCAGAATCTCAATAGTTTCTGTGGTTTTTAAACGAGCTTGCGCCGTACTACAAGTCCCACTTAACACACACACTTGGCTTTTATTCCAATTGACTTGTAAGCTAGACATGCTCCCAAACAGTCTTAATTGCAGCTCAGCTCTACTCAAATCCACTGAAGGAGAACAAAGGAACATAACATCGTCCATGTAACACATGGACCTCACTCTTACACCATACCCCCTGGAACAAAAAATCCGTAAATTTATCTCTTTGCATGTGTCGCAAAAGGGGCTCCATCACGCAGATAAAAATAATAGGTGACAAGGGACACCCCTGTCTTACTCCAGAACTCACTCCGAAGGGATCAGACACTTTACCATTTACCAGCACCTGACTAGTCATACTGGCATATAACCCTTTGAGAGCCACCAGGAACTTGTCTGGGAAGCCATCTGCTCCAAGACCCCAAACAGAAAAGGATGAGCCTTCTTAAAGCGGGGTCCACCTATCTATCGTTTTTTTTTTTTTTAGTTCATTCACAAACTTTTCTTCTCAGCATTACATACTCACATATTGTGTGTAATATGTCTGCCTGTGTCAGATTTCGTCGGAAAGAATAACTTATATTATTCACTGCAGGCGGTTTCCATCTTCATTGTGGGCATTTGAAGCCCACAAGCATTTATTTCCTGGATTTGGTGAATGCTGTGCTCCCAGCATTCACTGCTCGTTCCCGCACATGCTCAGTGGCATCCTGGGAAGCCTGAGACTAGCTCCCAGGAGTCTGGGAGAGGCTAGAAACACGCCTACTCCCACGGGAGGAGAACCAGGAAGTGCAAAGAAGAATAGAAAAATAAAAGGTAATTACGGCGATTTAAATTTTTTTAAACGGCATGTCAGCATCTAGGCAAGGAAGAGAATACATACAGATATTGTTCAAAATTTGGGTGGAACCCCGCTTTAATATCAATACCGACTACAGCCAGTGGGAGATTTTTAGACTGGGCATAAAAAATCATGTCTCTCAATAATGTCAAATTGTCCGTAATCCTTCTCCTAGGGACTGCACATGTCTGCTACTCTCCCACCAGGCTTCCAACAACCTGACTAAGTTGGCTCGCCAGCAACTTTGATATCACATTATAATCCACGTTCAGCAGAGTTATTGGTCGCCAGTTCTTCAAGTCACAATCCTCCCCCTTTTTGTATAGTAAAGTAACCACTCGCTCCTTCATTGATGGAGATAAATTCCCAGTCTCCACACAATACTTTACCACCTCCACCAAATGATCCTTTAGTATTGACCAAAACGTAAAATTCTACAGGGAGTCCGTCTTTCCCTGGGGTTTCATTCCTTGGCATCCTTCTCAAGTTCCGCTCCACCTCCTCTTCCGTGACAATATTCTATAGGGCTTCTGCATCCTTACTTCTCAAACTCCCCCTCAAGACCTCGCAATACTCTATAATTTCCTCTTTAGTAGTCCCTGATTGTTCTTCATACAGTTTCTCATAGAAAAGCCTCACCTCCTTCACCACTTCCTCCCCACTCACTTCCCCATCTTCTGTGAGCACACTCTTTATCACTTTCTTTGCCCCCAAGCCTTTTTAAAAAAGAACCTGGAGCACTGTTCTCCTTCCTCCATTTCTTGCACTTTTGCACTAAAGATAATTTGTTTCCCTTTTTCCTGTAGGAAACAGCTCCTCTCCTCCTGCATCTTCCCCAACTCCTCCTCCACCTCCACACCCATTTTTTTACATCTTAATAGCAGGTGCAATCTCTGCACCAGGGCCTTTTCTCTCTCCCTTCTTTGCCTTGCTCTTTCCACTCCTGCTTTCTTGAAGAAGCCACTTATCTGTACCTTGGCCCAGTACCACCACTGTAGTATTCCTTCAAACTCATTTTTCCTTCTCACCAAATGTGCAAAAAAACACCTCAAACTTGTCACACACCTCATCCTCCAAAATCATGGTGTTCAATTTCCACAATCCTCTCCTGAAAGCAACCCCCTCCTCCAACACAAAGGTACAAGAGACCATCTTATGGTCAGAAAACACAAAAGGCCTAGTACCATAGCTCTTCACTGCCACAAACTCAGATAAGAAAAAAAAATAGATCCTCTAACTGACCGTGCCCCCATCAGAAAGGTAAGTATGAGAGATACCACTCCCCTCCCTTTCCACTAATGCATCCTTTAGCCTAAAATCAGACACCATCTCATTTAATAGCCTGGATGAAGAATCCAGCCTTCCCTACTCTCCAGCACCCCTTCTATCATTGCTTTCCTAATGCAATTAAAATCCTGTGCTATAATCATAGGAGTCCTCCCAGGTAAGTTTAACTTCAGAGTACTAAGAAGTTAATTTCTCTCTCGTTTATCTGCAGGAGCGTGGCAATTAAAGAGTCTGAATCTACACCCCACATATTCCAGCACAACCAGTAACAGTCTTCCTGACACAATCACCTCTTGTGACACAATCACAACCTGCAGGTTTTTAAAAAGCACCCCCACACCTTCACATCTTGTTACACAAGCTGGAGACCATGCACTCCCCCCATGCCTCCATTCATGAGGCTCTGGAACCCTCTCCACTCCACATTCTTGCAGGCACAAAACATCTGCCTTACATTCTGACAGGCTGTCAAAAACAGCAGCCCGCCACCAACGAGACCTCACACTCCGCACATTTATTGAACTGACGGTTAAGGCCATAAGGAAAAGGAAAGAAATTCTTTCAGCCATAGTAAATCTTTAGGAAAGTCATTCCATACTCTTATATCCTCTTCCTTGCTTATCCCGGCTTTCCCTCTACCATCTCTTAAGACCAGGAGAACTTGCGGACTCTAGCTCAGAGTCCACAGATAGGGCGATATGGAGTGACCCATCCCCACTCTCAGAGTCCACTCCTTCAATTCTAGCTTTCTTACCAGAAAACTCCTCCCCCTCCACTATCGAAGGCACAAAGCGCTGTCCACACTCCAAATTTTCTTCCTCTTCTGCCCCGTCTGCTTCATCCATCTCTTCCTCACTATCCAACAGATCCCCAATCAGCCGGGACACACTCCACCCTGACCCAGAGACCGAGGTTTCTGCCCCACTTGTCCCTCCAACTTCTTCTGGCACGTCATCCTGCTGCATAAACTCCTCCTCTCTTTCTCCAGAAGCTCCAGGTGCCACCCTTTCTTTTACGCCCAGTGAAGGGTCCCCAGTTTCAGAGCCGGCCACTCCAACCTCCACTCCAACAGTAGAAGCCGAAGCACTAGGACGGGGCACACCAGACGGGGCCGCATCATTATTTACTTCCGCGGGTCCCCATGGTCCCCCTCCCCACATCACCATCATGTCTCAGCCAAGACTTTCCCTTAGCGTTAAGCACCCTTCGAATCTTCTCACGCGACATAAAGTTTATTTTGCTTTGTGGTATTCACTGCACTGTCTCACAAAATGGCCTGCTCTTCTACAGATGTCACAAACCTTGGATTCAGTACAGTCACTTGCAGCATGTCCTGCCTGATTACAAAAGCGACACACTACTCCCTCATCACAGTCAGTGCTCATATGCCCATATTTAAAACACCTTCGACAGTACTTTGGCTGTCCAGGATAGAAGAGAAAGCCCCTCTCCCCTCCAATAGTAAAGACAGTAGGGGGTCTCCTCACTCCACCAATAAATCCCTCATCCTTCCTAAAATACCCAAAAAACCTGTACTTCCCTGACCAAATACCGTACTTATTTAACACTTTTTCTCCTCCTCTTAGGTCTTCACAGTATGTCTTCAGGAAAGCCCACACTAAAGCCGGATCCGCGAAGGGATTAAAAAAGATGGACCGTAATCACCTTCTCCTCCTGCATGAACAAGGGTTGAACCTCAAACAGCTCCAAGATCTCAATTTTCTTTACCTTTGCCTCTTCAAAAATCCTCCAGCACACCTGGGAAGACCCAAAAGTTATATCGTAAGTCTCCTGCTGGGGAAAATCCTGCAGACACATTAGGTATCTCTTACCTTGACATCAAAGACATCCATCAGAAGCTCCACAACGACCGTCCTTAGTGTCACCATCGTTTTTGCATCTGGCTTGACCAAAAATTGCAGCGAATTGTGAAGACCTCGACCCACCATAGTGATGCAAAACACCACAATCACCCTCTTGTGACCTCTAGCAGCGTCCCACTCAATAGCAGCATTGGGTGTACCAAAAAAGGAAACATCCCAAGGCCAAGTGGAACTGGTGCCTTCAGTCAAAACCCTCCAACCATGACACAAAGATCGCTGCCAAAAGTCCGAGAAGCGATTAGCAGTTAAACTGTTAACCCTAACCCTATACTTGGTCTGTTAGTTATACCATTGAAACTTGTTGAAGAGGAGAGGGAGAAGTGTTCTGTAGTCCTGTTATAGGGTGACAACATTGCTCCTCCATAAATACAGTATGGTAAGTGGGCAGTAACACCCTACAACATGAAGTATGTTATTTGTAGAACAAGCAGGTGAAAAAAAAGCAAAATAGCCTAAAGAAAAAAATGCAGCCACCACATCTAAGCACTTGTAAGATGCAATATATCAATATATCAAATTTTTGTTCTTGGGTTTGATAAATGTAACCACTTTTTGTCAAAAAATCTGGGATGACTAAATTATGCTCTGGAAGCAGATTATAGATGTACTGTCCTGACCTTCCCATAACCTTACTTTTATAAGTTTAGATGGTACATTTAATCATTTTTATTTCCACTAATTTCAGGGAATGGGTCAAGCTACAGGTCAACTATGTAAACTCTTAAAACATCATGAGAAGAAATGTTATACGAGCCCGCTCCCATCCCCTGGGGAGGTAATATTGCCTTATGTAACAGACATTACTCCTACATAGGTATTCTCAGCAGACAGTGGGCCAGAGATTAACTCCATATTCATTTTATCGCACATTGTTTTCTTATACAAATCTGCTTTTCAATCTCCACCACTTCCTACGTGCCTGCTCAGCATTTCTCTAGAATGCCAGTAATGCGCTGCCCTTTCATAGCTGTTTGGACGAGGAATGCTTTGTTGTTCTTTCTAAGTAATCTATTTATAATAAATAAGATATATTGATACTGCAAAGTACAGTCAAAAGTCATGTGCAAGTTCACCCGATACTTGGACTGTAATTTGTTCTTAAAAGGCTTAGGAAATAATCCAAGAAAACAGGCAAGGCTGAAAACCATCAAAGATGTTTTACAGGGTTTATTATATTTTTATATTAATTGTTCTATGTAATGTTTTATCGTGATGTTAAATGTTTGGCCATTTTATAGCATGACCTTATCATTAATTTTCTGTAATGACATTGTAAAAATCAGCCAGGTGTTTGAGTAATTTGCATTAATAATTATATACTAAAGCTGTAAGAAAAAAAGTGTCTGTTTTGCCCATGACAGCCAGTAATACTTTTTTTTTTTTACTGTTTTTACAGGTTATAAAATGAACAGCTTAAAATAACTGTATAAAAATTGATGTAGCAATTGATACTGGCATTTGCTGGCTAGCTGGGCTGAGTTCTGGAGATTCTGTTTTATACCCTTGCAGTAACATGTCTGCCACCTGTACACTTACTGGTAGTTACTTTTTTCACTAACTACATTTAGTAATTGCTGTCAATATTGCAGCGGTTCAAGTGCAATAGGAACACGCTTGAAAGCCACTCCTTGATTATGATGTGTCACCTCCACATACATATGTATTGGTGGATGTACTCAACCAACACCTCTTGTCACCTTTGTTGGCTATCAGGCCGGAGTGCTGAGAAATTTTTTCATCTCCAGGTGCAAGTTGGATAACTGGTTCTATATTCCAGGCTGTATCTCTGCTATAAGTCAGCAGTTCTGACAGCACTGTTGGCCACAGGCAGTTGAATACAAAATCTGCATAGCTTTTTCCACTGTCCTTAAAGTGTTACTAAAGTCAAATATTTTATTTTTACCTGCTCTGTGCAGTGGTATTGCACAGAGTGGCCCCGATCCTCCTCTTCTCGAGTCCTCGGCGGCGATCATGGCTCCTCTTCTTCTTTTAAAGTGGAGTTCCACCCAAAAATTCAACTTCCGCTTTAAGTACTCGTGACCCCCTGACATGCCACATTTGGCATCTCTTTTTTGGGGGGGGAATGTGTACCTGGTGTACTCAGGTACCCAGCTCCCACTTCGTCTCCTGGCACTGCGGCGCCTGAAGGAAGTTCACCTCCCCTCCTCCCTCCCTGCAATCTTCTGGGACATGTGACAGGCCCCAGAAGATTGCCCGGACATTCATAACGTGCAGCGCCACTCGCACATGCGCAGTGTGCACCCGGCTTTGAAGCCACAGGGGGAAAGAAGCGAGGCTTTGGGCGGCTGCTTCACTGAACCATGGGACGGGTGAGTGTCTGTTTATTAAAAGTCAGCAGTTACACTTTTTGTAGCTGCTGACTTTTAAATGGGTGGAACTCTGCTTTAAGGACTACCATAGCCAGGCGCTGGGTATGGGGAGAGCGTGGTCTGCGCTATCCTGACCTGTGTGTCTATGGAGGTGCACTCCATAGACTTACACAGCGGGACTTAGGCCCGCCCCCACTTCCTCTTAACTGCATCTGATTGACAGCAGCAAGAGCCAATCTTCTGCTGCTGCTCGAATGCAGTGTAAAGAGGAAAAGGGGGTAGAATAGATGCAGCCATGCACAGCGCTGATCTCTTCTCCCCTCTCTTCCCCTTCACACAGTGGAAGGGGGGCACAGAGAAACTGAAAATGTTGTTTACCTTAATGCAAACAATGCATTAAGGTAAAAAAAGTTTTTAGGTTTAGTAACGCTTTAAAGGGGTTGTAAAGGCAGAAGGTTTTTTATCTTAATGCATTCTATACGTTAAGATAAAAAGCCTTCTGTGTGCAGCAGCCCCCCTCAGCCCTCCTAACACTTACCTGAGGTCCATCTCTGTCCAGCGATGTCCATGAGTTTCTCAGCCACCCTAGATTCTCCTTCCTGATTGGCTGAGACACTATTGGCTCCCTCTGCTGTCAATCAAATCAGCTAGCCAATCAGGGGAGAGAGGGACCCGAGAAGAGGAGGATCCGGGCTGCTCTGTGCAAATCCACTGCAACAGAACAGGTAAGTATAACATGTTTATTATTTTTATAGGAAGAAAAATAGACTATACAATCACTTTAAAATGATAAAAAAAACTTCTTGTTAACATTTATGATGATAATGGAGTTAACACATCTAATTTAGGAAGAGAATACACTGTCATTAAATTTTAGTGGAGATTTTCATTGCCCTCATCAACATAACCCAAGTGAGGTCATCCAAATAAGTACAAAAATACAATTTTAGTTGTTTCTCCATGCATTTACACATCCCTATTTCTTTCTTTCTTCTTTTACATCTTATACAGGTTAGACTTGACAACACTGCCCACAATGCAAATGAACTAAATCCTTTTTTTCTGATTTTCCACTGGCCTTGCCAGTTGAGGGCGGCACAGTGGTGTAGTGGGTAAGCACTCTGACTTAGCAGTAAAAAGGGTCACTGGTTCGAATCCCAACCACAACACTACCTGACTGGAGTTTGCATGTTTTCCCTATGCCTTCATGGGTTTCCTCCCATACTCCAAAGACATGCTGGTAGGTTAATTGGCTTCTGTCCAAAAATGGCCCTAGTATATGAATGTGAGTTGGGGAGCTTAGATTGTGGGCTCCTTGAGGGTAAGGACCGATGTGAATGTGCAATGTATGTATGGAGTGCTGCATAAATTGACGGGGCTATATGGGTCCCTTAAATAAATAATAATATAATAAATGAGCATCTTAATGAGACACAATGTACAGGGATAGGGACAAGTGTAGTCACTCACTCAGGATAGACTGGTGTCTTTATTCAACCTTACTAACTATGTGACTGACAACTGAAACAGCTAATAGAGTGGTAACAAGATTGAAAAAATAATTGAAATTTTGCAACTGTAATGCCGCGTACACACGGTCGGACTTTTCGTCTACAAAAGTCCAACGGACGCCGACGGACTAAAGCTGGCTGGTAATCCGATCGTGTGTGGGCTTCTCCGGACTTTCAGCAGACTTTTTCAGCCTCAAATCCGACGGACTTTAGATTTGAAACATGCTTCAAATCTTTACGTCGTAACTACGACGGACCCCGAAATCCGCTCGTCTGTGTGCTAGTCCGACGGACAAAAACCCATGCTAGGGCAGCTATTGGCTACTGGCTATGAACTTCCTTATTTTAGTCCGGTGTACGTCATCACGTACGAATCCGTCGGACTTTTGTGTGGTCGTGTGTAGGCAAGTCCGTTCGTTAGAAAGTCTGCTGCAAGTCCGCCGAAAGTCCGCAGGAAGTCTGTCGGACAGGCTGTCGGACTTTTGTAGACGAAAAGTCCGACCGTGTGTACGCGGCATAAGGCACACCTAGCAGCCTTTTAGAAGACAGATGTTCAAGAAATAGGATTCATTTTGAGTACATAAACATGCAATAAATAAATCAGCCATTTCAGTATAAGGGTTCTATGTATAAAAAATGTGCCATGTGGATGTCTTCACCAATCTCACAGGCACAGTAAATTACCACTGTATTGTTTGTAATATGATTATCTCCTATGAGTAACAACTCCATCTAGTGGCCATAATGCGTTTTTTGGGGAATTGAGGTATGTGAGATAAATACCGCATTATGGCCTCTAGATTGAGCTGAAGATCATAGGCGATAACCATATTACAAACAATACTGTCAAGTATCTGATCGGAGACTAAAATGACGAGGTTGACCTCTCTTGTATCTCCAGCCCAAGTCCTGCTGAAGGTGGAACAGAGGGTACTGAGGGACAGGAGGAACACGAGTAGCAGCAGGTGTTTATAGGAGTGCTTGCAGCATGAGATGCAAACCCTGGCAGGCTGGCAGAACATAAGTTCAGGAACAGTAGCTGTGCATGAGATCCAGAAGTTAAAGGGTCACGCCACACAGGCTGTGGGTTCCAGATACAAGACTTGTCAGAGCTGCCAGCAGGCTTGAGACAGGAACTCACTGTGATGAGCAGAGATGATACAGATGACAGCCCAATAGGCACTTGAACCAGATGTGAGAGCAGAGCTGGAAACAGCAGCATGGTTACAGGGATAACTGAGGTCAGCAGCAGGTGGGCAGCGAGGTACCGAGTCATAAGAAAGACATGTGGTTAAGAACAGAGCCGAGGTCAGGAACTGGCAACAGAGTAGAAGCAGGATTCAAGTTCAGGTCAGAGGCAAGCCGGGTCAGCAACAAGGGAACAAGCAGAGTAATTACATAACACAGGGAACAG
Source organism: Aquarana catesbeiana (assembly GCF_042186555.1). Lineage (NCBI taxonomy): Eukaryota > Metazoa > Chordata > Amphibia > Anura > Ranidae > Aquarana > Aquarana catesbeiana. The sequence continues at coordinate 199,173,695 of NC_133325.1, forward strand.
CTGGAAGACCAGTCAGCACTGGAGCATGAGCAGGAGCTACCTTAACTAGTGTGTCTGGCAACAACATGCATTGAGTGCGTGCCCGTGCGTGCACACCTGTGCGCATTCCTGTGCGTGTGCACATGCGTAGTTACCATTGTGCTGGGGATTCTGTGTGCATGCACATTTCTGTTAGCCATACGTCTGGTAGTCATTCTCTGACAAATACAATGATAATTTTTACACATCATCTAAGTGTTATCTTTAGGCTTATTCAATGTCGGGTTATGTACATTTACAGTTGTTTTTGAATGTGACATGCAGTACTACCTGAGAGCCAGAGACAAATTCATAGCAGCTTAGCTGCTTCTTACACAGGTTTCTTACACCCAGCCACTGTTCGACTGAGCATTTTCCACCCGTCTCCTTTGAAAGGATGTCGGGTGGTAAGGGTCTGATAGGACCACACACAAAGTGAATTTCGGGCAGTCCATCAGGATCTTGACTGAAATTTGCACATTGTAAGGTCAGTTTTAATCAAGGCACTTTTTGGAAAGAAGGGTTCAGTATAATGTTGTAGCACCAAAGCTAAGTTCACACCTTTGCTTCTGCATTTTTATGCATATTTTTTGCACTGCCATTGAAGTCTATGGGGCCAAAAATGCATGTGGATGCATGACAGCACAGCGTATTGGTGTGAATGGGCCTCCCGAAAAGAATGGAAATCCTTTTATCGTGTAGGATTGCATATCGAGCAACGCACATTAAATCGCACAATGTCATTGTGGCCTAAGGTCTAAAACATAATGGAACAGTGCTCTATGTTATGAAGGGTTAACTCAGGCACAAAATACAGGCACGGATTAAGAAAAAAAAAAAACTATATACATTGTAAAACTATATCTGAAATTTGTGGTCTGTGATTTGCAAGAAGCTATTTCACAAAGGTGTATGTGGGAAAATTCCACATTTCTGTGGAGAATGTTTAAAATTCCATTCATGGACTAGATCAATAAACCTATAAAGTCCACAATCTATTCTTTCATTCATCCTGTAAAATGTAATTGAATTGTGCTGAACATTTGTGCCATTCAGTACCAATCCAATAACCTGGCTTAATCTAAATGAATGGGTATTGTATAAAGTCATTAACATTAACATTTATATTGTTTTATAGAGAGAACAGAGCTATGTAAAATGTAGACAAACAATGAATTTTTATTGACATTGGTACATTTTAAGTGTATGCAAACCCTAAGAATAAACTTTTTATTTGCTTCTTTTTGTTCTGTTAACTATAATAAACACATTTTGGTATTTCTTAAAAATAAAAAAAACAAAACCTGTTGATCCAGTGAGCTCATAAGTGTCTGTGCACTCTGCCTCTTCTGAACTGAAATCTCAAACAATTGTATCTGCCTTCCCAGTTTTCTTCTATGAGCTACTAAAGACTTCCCATCTATGTAATAAAAATGAGGAGAGAGAGGGTGGGTTTTGTACAGGGGTAACTTCAGACAATGTTTTGGGGGTGCTGTGTTGGTGCTGGGAGTATAAGTAGTGAAGCAAATGCAGAGCACACAGCACGCCACCTGCCATGCTCTTGTATGCGTGGCCAAAAGTGGGTGTGGCTAAAGGTGGGTGTGGCCAAAAGTAGGTGTTTCTATATGATCTATGGCCTATTGTGTGTCACCTTTTCCCTTTTGTATAGACAAAATATGGAGTAAAATAAGCCAAAATGGGACCAGCAATGATAAAACCCAGCAAGTGTCAGGGCCAGCCAAAGCCCCTAGTATGGCATAATAATTAACCCCCGACACAGAAAAAAAATAAACACCCAGAACGACAGAATAATTAACTCCCAGCACGGCACAATAATTAACCCCCAGCTTGGCACAATAATTAGCCCCAAGCACAGCACAATAGTTAACCATCAGCATGGCACAATAATAAACCTCAAGCACAGCACATTAATTAATCTCCAATGTTGCACAATAATTAACCCCTTAGTGTACCACAAGAATTAACTCCTAGCATGGCACAAAATAAACCCCCACCATGGCACAATGACTCCCAGCCTGGCACGGAAATAAACCCCCAGGTTTGTGCATTATTAGCCCCCAGAACTATACAATAAGTAACCCCCAACATTGTATAATATCTAACCACCTGAAATATAGCAGTCAGTGTGTCCCTTTCATTGTGAAGAGGTCAGCACTATGTGCTGCATAGTGTGTGGGAGTCAGGACTGTGTACAACATTCTCAGTGACTAGAACAGAGCGAACACTATGTAGTACTAAAGTAATGCCACGCACACACGAGCGGAATTTCCGACAGAAAGAGTCCGATGGGAGCTTTTCATTGAATATTCAGACCATGTGTATGCCCCATCGGACTTTTTCCATCGAAAATTAAGACGGACTTAGATAGAGAACATATTCTAACTTTTTCCGATGGAACAAATTACTATTGGATAAAACGCTTGTCTGTATGGTGTTCCAACGCACCAAAGCGACGGAACAGTACGAGCAGTACGAGATGGAAGCTATTGGCTACTGGCTATTGAACTTACGTTTTCTAGTCCCGTCGTACGTGTTGTATGTCACGGCATTTAGATGGTCGGAATTTAGTGTGACCGTGTGTATGCAAGACAGCTTGAGCTTGAACTCCGTCGGAAAAACCTTCAGAGTTTATTCCAATGGCAAAACCGGTCATGTGTACAGGGCATCAGTGTAGGTACATTTCAGGTTTGGCTGGCAGCCAAGCCTGTGTGTTTGTTTGGGTCAGGGTTTGTGACTATTGTAAAACCCAAGTGCTGTTGCCCATAGCAACCAGCAGGAGATGCCTGCCAATATATTGCTGCCCTGCTTACCCAGTTGCCCCAAGCGTGACTGGGATGGATACTTGTGCTCAAACCTGCTATTCAGTGAACTTTTACGATGTGCTGTCACCCAAGGTAACCATGGCAGGTGACCGCGCACATTGCATACAAATATGTCCAGCGATCTGCTTCAAACTCCTGCTTTATACAGTAAAGTGTGCCTGGAAAAGTCCACTGTTGCCCGGGGTGATCGTGGTCAGCCAGCGGGTGCCTGCGGGTGCAACTGTTCTGAATATATTCCCTACAGTGAGACGTGGGCTAAAAAGCAGAGAGAGGCAAGATGGCTGAGTGTGCTTGTGTGTTTTCAGCGCTGGCCTGGTTGCCTGATCTTCAGGAGCGGACGCTGGTGGACACTGGTTTCAGGTTGGAGCATAGCGGGGCATTCACCCTCAGGATGATCAAGGGGATGGAGCGACTGTGCCTGCTGTGTCCAGAATGCCAGATACCGACCATGGTGGTCAGTGTCTGGATCCGGTGTAGGCACTGCGACGAGCCGCTTACCAGGCTAGTATCCAGTCAGCAGGGCCACATTACTACAGTCAGGACTGTGCAAACTGCAGCAGCAGAGGTCCTGGAAGGCCAGAGTAGGCCTTGGATCATCTGAGCAAGGCAGGGTTGAGTCTGAGCCTGGTGACTCCCCTGCGAAGACCAGTGACATGGGGGAAGAGAGAGATCTGCCATGGTCTGCAGCCTGGTCAGGGACCTGATAGCTGTAAGTACTGCCCAGCAGAAACCAGATAATGTCCCTAAAATGCCAGCTGATTTTATGTGCTCTGCTGACCCCACCTGGAAATGCAGGTGGGAGATGTGCCCTCAGGTAAGCCGAAAGGGAAAAGCGGAGACAGGGTCATAGATTGGGGTTCCCCCAGACTGCAAGCTGAATTCGGCCCTTGGAAGATGAGATAGCAGATTGGTCGTCACACTGTAGCTCAGATGAAGAGTGGGAGATGGGAGTCTCCCCGGTACAGGAGGAGATCCAGTCCGAGGTGTTAGATGTACCAGATCCTGCTGAGGGAACCGGAAAAGCTGCAGGAACCCTGATCAGTGTGCAAAAAAAAAATTTTTCTTTGACAGACCCTCCACCACCCAGACCAGAGCAGCTGAATTCAAGCTCAACCTCATTTCTATGCCTGGAGGACTGTTAAAATGTACAACCCAGGAGTGGTTATTGCCACACCAACAGCTGGGAGATTGTTGTCTGTGTTTTGTGGTTTTTCTGATTACTTTCGGGACTAGGCCGACCTGCCACTCTGATCTGTGCCAGCTGGATGAACACTTCCCACTGTTGAACTTTGGGGGAGGCCCAGGTCCTGACTTTGATTCTTTCAAGAAGCCTAATAGTCTGGGGAGGGGCCCCTCCCACCAGGAACTCCAAAGAGAACTGTTCATTCCACACCTTTTGTTTTTCTATTAGCAGGATCGTAACCCCCTACTAACAGAAAATATGTACAGTTAGTTGTTAGTGCTAGTATGGTTTTCTTTTATGTCTCTCTGTTGCAAGTCTTTAGCATGGATGGCTGTTCATCCTGCTCCAGGTGGATTCAAGAATTCCAGCTGTCCAAGGGCTTCCCTTGAGGGGGCGGTGCTCTGACCTTCCTTGGACATTTTCACTTAGGGGTGTACTCACTTTTGTTGCCAGCAGTTTAGACATTAATGGCTGTGTGTTGAGTTATTTTGAGGGGACAGCAAATTTACACTTTTATACAAGCTGTATACTCACTACTGTACATTGTAGCAAAGTGTCATTTCTTCAGTGTTGTCACATGAAAAGATATAATAAAATATTTACAAAAATGTGAGGGGTGTACTCGCTTTTGTGAGATTAGGTATGTGTATGTGTGTGTGTGTGTATATATATATGTGTGTGTGTGTCTGTGTGTCTGTGTAAATCCTGGACGTGAACAGGCAGCAGCTTCAGCTGCCCACAGTTAAAATGGCTGTAGTCAGACTTAGTGGAGTGAGGTTTCTGCAGCATATTTGGCAAGTACAGAATCACAGTATATATAAAATAATATGCAAAGTGGTTGAAGTGAAGCTTCAGAATGGCAAAGATGTGTTTATTACAAATTATGTGAGCAGACTGCAGTTCCTTTTTAGGTTCCTGAAGGCGCTCTTGATATGTTTTATCCCCCAGACCTTTCACCATTTTTGTTACCCATCTCTGGACTTGTTCTATCTTATCAATATCTTTTTGTAAGAAAGGTTTCCAGAACTGAGCACAGTATTCCAAATGATGTCTCACTAAGGATCTACAGTGGGGCAAAAAATTATTTAGTCAGCCACCAACTGTGCAAGTTCTCCCACTTAAAAAGATGAGAGAGGCCTGTAATTGTCATCATAAGTATACTTCAACTATGAGAGACAAAATGTGGAAACAAATCCAGACAATCACATTGTCTGATTTTTGAAAGAATTTATTTGCAAATTATGGTGGAAAATAAGTATTTGGTCACCTACAAACAAGCAAGATTTCTGGCTCTCACAGACCTGTATCTTCTTCTTTAAGAGGCTCATTGTCCTCCACTCATTACCTGTATTAATGGCACCTGTTTGAACTTGTTATCAGTATAAAAGACACCTGTCCACAACCTCAAACAGTCACACTCCAAACTCCACTATGGTGAAGACCAAAGAGCTGTCAAAGGACACCAGAAACAAAATTGTAGACCTGCACCAGGCTGGGAAGACTGAATCTGCAATAGGCAAGCAGCTTGGTGTGAAGAAATCAACTGTGGGAGCAATAATTAGAAAATGGAAGACATACAAGACCACTGATAATCTCCCTCCATCTGGGGCTCCACGCAAGATCTCACCCCGTGGGGTCAAAATGATCAAAAAGAACGGTGAGCAAAAATCCCAGAACCACATGGGGGGACCTAGTGAATGACCTGCAGAGAGCTAGGACCAACGTAACAAAGGCTACCATCAGTAACACACTACGCCGCCAGGGACTCAGATACTGAAGTGCCAGACGTGTCCCCCTGCTTAAGCCAGTACATGTCCGGGCCCGTCTGAGGTTTGCTAGAGAGCATTTGGATGACCCAGAAGAGGATTGGAAGAATGTCATATGGTAAGATGAATCCAAAGTAGAACTGTTTGGTAGAAACACAACTCGTCGTGTTTGGAGGAGAGAGAATGCTGAGTTGCAACCAAAGAACACCATACCTACTGTGAAGCATGGGGGTGGCAACATCATGCTTTGGGGCTGTTTCTCTGCAAAGGGAACAGGACAACTGATCTGTGTACATGAAAGAATGAATGAAGCCATGTATCGTGAGATTTTGAGTGCACACCTCCTCCCATCAGCAAGGGCATTGAAGATGAAACATGGCTGGGTCTTTCAGCATGACAATGATCCCAAACACACCGCCCAGGCAACGAAGGAGTGGTTTCGTAAGAAGCTTTTCAAGGTCCTGGAGTGGCCTAGCCAGTCTCCAGATCTCAACCCCATAGAAAACCTTTGGAGGGAGTTGAAAGTCCGTGTTGCCCAGTGACAGCCCCAAAACATCACTACTCTAGAGGAGATCTGCATGGAGGAATGGGCCAACATACCAGCAACAGTAACAGTGTGTGACAACCTTGTGAAGACTTACAGAAAACGTTTGACCTCTGTCATTGCCAACAAAGGATATATAACAAAGTATTGAGATGAACTTTTTTATTGACCAAATACTTATTTTCCACCATAATTTGCAAATAAATTATTTCAAAAATCAGACAATGTGATTGTCTGGATTTGTTTCCACATTTTGTCTCTCATAATTGAGGTATACCTATGATGATATTTACAGGCCTCTCTCATCTTTTTAAGTGGGAGAACTTGCACAATTGGTGGCTGACTAAATACTTTTTTGCCCCACTGTATATAAGGGATTCAGAACCTCCTTCCTCTTGCTGGTGACCCCTCTAGTGATGCATCCTAGAATTTTCGCACTGCCTGGTCACACTGTTTCTCATTTTGCTTCTGTACCCCCAATGTTGGCCAACACTGTACCCCCAATTTTGTACTCTCTCAAGAGATTCTTTTTGTCTAGGTGCATTATTTTACATTTAGAAACATTGATCTGCAGTTTCCACTGTTTTGACCAATCTTCCAGCCATGCCAATCATGTTCCATGTTACAGATACCTCTAGGCAGTGGCGTAGCGTGGGGGGTGCGGAGGGGGCTGTGGCCTGGGTGCAACATTTGGGGGGCCGGCTTTAGGGTGTCACTGCCAGTTCCGTGTCCCCCTAATGTTTACTTCCTGTGTCCCTGAGCTCAACTGCGGCTGGCGCCCTGTGATTCGGCGAATGGGGTCATGTGCGGCGGCGGGGCTGGCCTATCTGTGATCGTGACGGGGCTGGCCTATCAGTGATCGCGGTGGAGCTTGCCTATCTGTGATCATGGCAGGGCTGGCCTATCCATGATCGCGGTGGGGCTGGCCTATCTGTGATCGCGGCGGTGCTGGCCTATTCGTGAGCATGGTGAGGCTGGCCTATCCATGATCGCAGCGGGGCTGGCCTAGCTGCGGTTGCTCCTGGAGTCCTGTCTCCACCTCGTTGTGAACACCGCTGCTGTCTTCACCTCCTCCAGGCTCCCCCTCTCCTCTGGACTCATGGAAGCTACAAGCTGCAGGTGAAGGGGTGGATAAAAGAAAGGTCTGGTGTCAGCATAAGTGTAGTGGACAGTGTAGTGTGGTGTAGTGGTCAGTGTAGTGTAGTGGTCAGTGTAGTGATCAGTGTAGCATAGTGTGGTCAGTGTAGTGTAGTGGTCAGTGTAGTAAAGTGGACAGTGTAGTGGTCAGTGAAGTGTAGTGGAGTGGACAGTGTAGTGTAGTGTAGTATAATGTAGTGTAGTGGCCAGTGCAGTGTAGCCGTCAGTACAGTGTAGTGGTCAGTGTAGTGTAGTGGTCAGTGTAATGTAGTGTAGTGGTCAGTGTAGTGGTCAGTGTAGTGTAGTGTAGTGTAGTGGTCAGTGTAGTGTAGTGGTCAGTGAAGTGTAGTGGACAGTGTAGTGGTCAGTGTAGTGTAGTGTAGTGTAGTGTAGAGGTCAGTGTAGTGTAGTGTAGTGGTCAGTGTAGTGTAGTGGACAGTGTAGTGTAGTGGAGGAGGTAATGGACAGTGTGGCAGACAGTGTAGTGTAGTGGTCAGGTAGGTCAGTGTAGTATAGTGGACAGTGTAGGAATCAGGTAGTGTAGCAGTCAGTGTAGTGTAGTGTAGTGGTCAGGATAGTGGATAGGTAGGTCAGTGTAGTGGCCAGTATAGGAAGCAGGTAGGTTAGTGTGGTCAGGTAGGTCAGAGTGGGAATAAGGTAGGTCAGTGTAGGAATCAGGTAGGTCAGTGTAAGAATCAGGTAGATTAGTGCAGTGGTCAGGTAGGTCAGTGTAGGAATCAGGTAGGTTAGTTTAGGAATCAGGTAGGTTAGTGTAGTGGTCAGTGTAGGAATCAGGCTGGTCAGTACTACTGTAGTAAGGGAAGGGACTCAGGGAGTGCTAGAAGTCCTCAGGTTAGGGGGAGCAAATTACTTGCCTTGCCCCGGGTGCTGACAACCCACGCTACGCCACTGCCTCCAGGGATATCAACCCTATTACACACCTTTGGCTCATCAGCAAAAAGACATACCTTCCCCAACAAACCTTTAGTTATATCATTACTGTACATATAAATTAAATAGAACAGGACCTCGTACAGAGCATTGTGGTACACCACTAGTGACTGGTCTCTGTTTAGGGTGAAGCCCATTTACAACCACACTCTGGTATCTATCTTTTAGCCAACTACATATCCTCTGAACCGCCCAAGATTTAAGTCCTAGTTTGTACAACTTTTATATTAGATAATTATGTGGATCTGTATCAAACATTTCCTTTACAGAGGAAATAAAATTCCTAGTGTGTTTCATTATTCCCAATGTGGCTTACAGTGCAAGCTAGATGGAACTTCTAGTCCCTTTAGAGCTGAATTCCCCCAAGTTCCTGTGCTAGGGGTATCACAATTCTAGAGCATTTTTGTACAGCAAGCTCAATACAATAGAAAACAACCTTGAGGATTGAGTTACATGGGATCTTTTTTTCCAAAAACCAACGGAACAAAGAAAAGGCTATGTGCTGGATAAAGAATTACACACACATGATTTTTTGTTATAAGACAGCTTCTCCTTCTCCAGGTTTATATTTATTTTGCGTAATCAGGTACACATCAATCTACTCTACTGAATCAGTTACCCACTTTTTCTCCCTTCGGTGTGCAGTAAGGCTACAATCTAGAAGTGAAATCCCAAGGTTTGGAGTCTCAATAAACTGATTGAAGCTTAACATTCTAGTGCTGATGCCCTGGGAATTTTAGCTGAAACTACAATACTGAGCTAATTAATACCATAAGCAACTTGAAAGCTTCAAAGAAGCTCTGACATCATTAAAGAAATAATTCCTGCAGGGATAAAATCCTTTGAATGATTAATTTGGCCCCAATCCCTAGAAATGTATTTCTATGGAAGGTTGGCATATCAACTTTTTAAAATCCAGTCAAGAAGAATATTCACAATAAAAGAGACACACATATTCTGTGATTCATGCAACCTCTTGACATATATATATGAAAAATGATATATTGAATATTCATTTGTTATATAGTTTGTGCTTATTTATGGTTGTAATTTCTGGAAATAAATAACATTTATATATGTTCTCACTTTAAAACTTCTCATTGTTACCAAATTGAACAAAATTCTTTTCATAGACCTGACTTCCACCTCCTAAAACACTGCGAGAAACTCAAGGCCAGATGAAGACCTTTAAAAGCACTGATCCATATTTACGGGTAATATCTCAGATGTCTAGCTCCCCACCCTAACATCAAAGGCCTTATGACTGGTTGTGGTGTAGCCATTTCAACAGCCCCCCCCCCCCTCCCCCACCCATCCCAGGGAGATCTTGCTACTTCTTACCTGTTTGATCTCTTGTCCTTATTTCTTCTGTCTCTCTCTCTTATGGCCCTTTGGCCCTTCTCTACCCCCCCCCCCCCCCCCACACACACACCCTATTGTTTATTTTCCCTCTCAAATCCTGTTCCTTAAACATTCTGTCCTGTTATGCTATGAGACATTCTCGAAAATCACAGGACACACACTACGTCTATTTTTCTCATAGAATAATGATATGTTAATGTCTACCAGTTCTATCCAAGGTGTTAGGAATAGGACCATAGAACGGCTAACGCTTGTACAAACTTCTTTAAACAATTGGGCACTTAACTTGGTAAATCTGTATTTTATCCTATATGCTAAATAATTCTTACCACTATGTCTATAACTAGTGTATTCAATGTACAATGAGATGGATGTAATGTTTTCTCTATATACTCTACAACTGTATTGATACTCTGTGCAGAGACGTTATCTAAATAAAGAATTATATAAAAAAAAACTACTTCGTGCATGTTCTTAGTTTTATTATCTGTGCTTTGCTAAGTTAAAAACATAAAAATAAAATTATATTGAAAGGCATGCTCCGAAAACCTGGTCTATATCTGATGAGTCTTCCTGGAGTACTATCTTTCAAGACAATGTCAGGTTCATCTCTAGTTTTAACTTTTGGCTGAAAATGATGATTAGCTACTAGTAGGCTTTTCTTCAAGGTATTGCTTGTGCTGCTTACAAAGCCAATGCTGTTGTAAACCATCACATTGTTATATTATTAGTATTTTTATAGACATTTTTGTGGGAGTGTTACCTTTCATGTATAATCTTTGCCCCTTGGGACATGTAGTCCTCTGTAGCCCTGCTCTTTCTTTAGGAGAGTGGGAGCACTTTTCTTGGGGGGAGATGCCACGAGGCCCAAGGCCTGAGGATGATCAGTCCTGTGAACTTTGGTGAGTAGGTGAGCAACACAACATCCTCTCCTGAATAGAGTTAGCGGGACTTCTCTAACTCATTTAGAACCAGTCTCTGGATGTTATGCCATATTATGCAGACTTGAGCTTACCAATTATTTGGGATTGTAATGGACACAATGCAATCAAATGTTTATGAGCTGTTTTAAATACTGTTCAGTAAAGTTTCACAAAAGCCACTGCCTTGCCTCCATACTGACTATGGATGCAAGTGCATAAGAAAAAGTGACATTACTACATGCAATGTCATAGGCCCCTTACAAACGAAGTATAAAGCCTATACTTGGAAAGTGTATTTAGCAACTATCTCGGGTCAGGAGCAGGTGCTGGTCTGGAAACAACAATTCTGGTACTGAAGTGGTCCAATGGACACACTCATTATGATGATTGGGCTACTGTAATGGTGTTCTCTTTCAAAGCGCAGGACATACCTAGAGTCAGACCTAGAACCCTCGAGAATGCCTTGTGACATGAGTAGTGAAGTAATGTATGTTTCTGAACTGGCCTAATGGTGAAGATGTGTCAGCAATCTGTGACTGAAATAGCCGGTGGAATGGGATTTGGCTTTGCCACACCTTCCCTGCAAAGCTAAGAGGGTGACTGAGCTGAGGAGTGGCTTAACAACCTTTCCCCTGTGTTAGCTGCCCTATACTTAGGTGTAGTTCTCACTGTAGGCCAGCCTATTTCAGCCAAGGTGCCTTCAAGTTTCTTCAGGGGTGCTTTGACAAAATGTCTTAAATATGCCCCAAAAATGTATACAAACCAGGGGGTCGATCAAGCTCGCCTTTTAGTTACACAAAGCCACAGGTTTTCATTGTGCACCATTACAGCCTTCTAGCCGCTGGCACTCTAACAACCAATTATGTCATTGGTGCCTGCACAGCATCATTATGTGACCCTCCCCTGTCACTCTCCATCCAGGACTGGGATCACATTAGCTGAGTGAGAGACAGAAGCTGAGGAGAGAAACATTGGAACTAATCTTAACTTATCTTACTTATCTATGTGCAAAGGTGTGTTTTCCTTGGAATAATAATGCACCTCTAACACTGGGTGTCATACGTGTGTGGATATTGTCTGCATTATGTAACACTTTTAGTTTAGTTTTTTACATTTTAGAATGGATGCCTTAAGATGCATAATTTTAAAGAGTGTCTTAAGTGAAAAAAGGTTGAGAAACACTGCTGTAGACCACTGGCTGGGGGACTTGGCCATAGCGCCTCAAGTGTGCAATAAATTAAATCCACCTTGGCTAAAAGTTCAAAATTCTAGCATACAAATATATATTGTCTATTCATATTAAAGTGCACTCCGCTCTCTACTTGTGACACTAGTACAGTCTCTTTACCATCTGTCACATACAGTACAACAAAGGCCAGCAAAATGCCAGTGCTAAGAAATTTTCTACAGCTATAAACCAGGTTCACACCTGCCTTGGGGGTTTTGATTAGAAATGCAAGAAACAGAGAGAAAGTGTGTTACACAGCACATTTCTTTCTCCTTGATTCGGTTAGATGGTCTGTGAAAATCTTTCTGCAGTGAATTATACAGAACTCATATTAAAATAAACTTAGTAAATCTATTGATTTCCATACATTGCACTGCTTACTTGATAGCATTTATAGTTTATTAACTGATTTTACTTGTTACCTTTACTTATTTAGGCTTTAACATTATTATTTTAAAAATGTCATTAGAATAGGTCAGATATACTACGACACTACTTGCCTGGAGTTTGCATGTTCTCCCTGTGCCTGCGTGGGTTTCCTCCGAAGACTCTGGTTTCCTCCCACACTCCAAAGACATGCTGGTAGGTTAACTGGCTCCTGTCTAAAATAACAGCAACAGGATGATTGGGATTATAGTGGTGCCCATAATTATAAGGAATACATTTTGTATAAAAAAAGTTTTTATTCCAATAAAATTACAACAATATTGGGTTCAGTAAAAATCAGAGTATAGTATGTATCACATTAGTGGTTACTGGTGTCCATATATAGGAGATGATCAATATTAGATGTTATATCCCAACATGTTTCGCCAACATTGGCTTCTTCAGGGGATTTCAAAGGATCACCAATTTTCATAGAGCTCTAATAAAGATAAGATCATATGTCAAATCAATAATTATTCATACAACTACAAAAAACTTTATATTCACATATCATGGCTTATTTTGTACATTCTCCTATCAAACTCACCCAAGAAGACATAAAGGAAAATCGCCAATAGGGTCCACAGAAATATGGAGGGGAGGCTCTGTGCAATCACAGAGGACACATGGGGACCAGGCTAAGGGAACACAATAAGCAAAATAACTTCCAACATCAAATCGGGTATTGGACACAAACAATATATGTCCAATTTGTGGGCTAACATAGCCTCCACTATACTTACAAAACTCTGATACACACATGGATTAGTGCAGGGGCACCAGCACATATCTGCGATCACAGATACATGGTGCTACACATGTACATACACTGATCACTGTCAAGGAAGGGGAGATAAATGGTCTTACAGGCTGCATTATTATACGGACAAAATATATACTCACAAACAAAAACTACTGCACTTGAATAGAGAAACTTTCAAAAATCACACATCATGTCAGCCAAAACTGGACCCAATTGGTGATTTTCCTTTATGTCTCCCTGGGTGAGTTTGTTAGGGGAATGGACAGAATAAGCCATGATATGTGAATATAAAGTTTTTTGTATTTGTATTTGTCACGGAACGTCCCACACTCCGCTTGAGTGCTTCCGTCATATACCACTTCCTCCCAGTCTGTATACAGATATCCCAACCTCTCTGAGCACAACACAAGGCGACACTTGCTTGTTGCTACCAAGAACTCACTTTATTTAGAACCAGAATACAGTCTTATATACACAGAAGAAGATTACTCTAACAATACAAACGTAACCTAATTAACATGAGCTAATTAACTAATCCTTTATACAGCCTAGGTGACTGAGACATGACCTTTCGCCCAGACTTGTGGTCACCGAGTTTCACACAGTTATATCAACACAATGGCAGTCGTCCCGTCTCCTACATTGTATAGAGGACAATGTCATTAGCTCATTCAATTAACATAAGCACAGGTTGATGACACCAGCATCTCCTCACAGGATGTGTCCCAACAGAATGAATCCATTGAAAATCCAGGGCCCATAATCAAAAGGCAACAGGCTTGCATACAGTCCTCTCCAACAGCCTCTGTCCCGGCTAGGTCTGTGACAGTATTAATAATTATTGATTTGGCATATGATCTTACCTTTATTGGAGCTCTATGAAAATTGGTGGTCCTTAGTAATCCCCTGAAGAAGCCAATGTTGGCGAATAATGTTGGGATATAACATTAAATATTGATCATCTCCTATATGTGGACACCAGTAACCACTAATGTGATACATACTAAACTCTTATTTTTACTGAACCCAATATTGTTGTAATTTTATATGAATAAAAACTTTTTTTTATATAAAATGTATTCCTTCTAATTATGGGTACCGCTATAATCCAAATTATCCTGTTGCTGCTATTTTCAATTCAATAGAGATAAGGTTCCGGATATCATATTGTCACCAAATTTGCTATTGAAGCTGGCTCCTGTCTAAATTGGTCCTAGTATTGATTTGGGCAGAGATCCAGCCAAGTACCTACTTCTTCTCTCTGACCTCCTGAGACATTGATTTAAATGTTCCATGCTGGTCCAGCTGCAGAATGCTGATAGAGCATGCATTCCGGCGCTCTGGAAGCAGGAGTCTGCCCCCACGCTGTTGCAATGGTTCTCAAAAGTGGCTGAAATCCATTCCATGAATAACCTGTCTGCATCTTTGCATGGACGGGATAAAACATTTAGACAGAAGTAGCTTTACTGGACATTATTCACGTACACCCATGAAAATGGCAAGGTTCTTGCTAAGTAGTAGTGAGAGCTCCCTTCTTACATTTCCCTTTACCCCCCCTTTTTTTCTTCCTCTTTCTCCCCCCCCTCCTTTTCTATTGTTCTTTTTCTTTAACCCTTTTCTCTTACTGTTGGCTGTGGATTTTCCTTCCTGTTTGTATTATGCAAAATGGTTTGAACGAGATGTCAGCTGGCTACCATGAGCAGGCCTATGTTTCTGCTGGGTTATGTAGTATGTCTGATACCAGGACTAGAGATCTATGTCAGCTATCTGATCTTGTCATCTGTTTGTATTACTGTATAGACGTTATCCATTCTTGTCTAACCCTCAAAAAATACATAAATACAGAATGGTAAAAATAAAAAATAAAAAGGCAGATGAGGTAGTTCTGGCTCCTCCCACAGAACAAGAACTAGAAGCACTGCTAAGACTGGCAACTGAGTGCAGGGGTGACACCACTTTAAAATTTGAAGATGTACTGTATATTATTTAAACCTTCAACCTTGTACTAAACTTTAGCTTCAAAGACCATCTAAAGGCAAAACTTTCTATTATATATTTTTTTGTTTTTTTTGATTGATTGATTGATTGATTGATGAGGGAATAGAACCCTAGTCATGTTTTTTGTTGCCTGTGTCCCAATATGGAACATTATTATCTATTTGTCCTGGTAACCACTCTCACTTGGACATACAGTTGTGCTCATAGGTTTACAAACCCTGGCAGACCTTATGATTTCTTGGCCATTTTTCAGAGAATATGAATGATAACACAAAAACTTTTCTTTCACTCATGGTCAGTGTTTGGCTGAAGCCATTTATTATGAATCAACTGTGTTTACTCTTTTTAGATCATAATGGCAACAGAAACTGCCCAAATGACCCTGATCAAAAGTTTACATACCCAGTTCTTAATACCGCATATTGCTCCCTTTAACATCAATGACAGCTTGAAATCTTTTGTGGTATTTGTGGATGAAGCTCTTTATCTTCTCAGATGGTAAAGCTGCCCATTCCTCTTGGCAAAAAGCCTCCAGTTCCTGTAAATTCTTGGGCTGTCTTGCATGAACATGTTTGAGATCTCCCCAGAGTGGCTCAATGATTTTGAGGTCAGGAGACTGAAATGGCCACTCCAAAACCTTCACTTTATTCTGCTGTAACCAATGACAGGTCGACTTGGCCTTGTGTTTTGGATCATTGTCATGTTGGAATGTCCAAGTACGTCCCATGGCTGATGAATGCAAATGTTCCTCCAGTATTTTTTGATAATATACTGCATTCATCTTGCCATCAATTTTGACCAAATTTCCTGTGCCTTTGTAGCCCACACATCCCCAAAACATCAGCGATCCACCTCCGTGTTTCACAGTAGGAATGGTGTAACTTTCATCATAGGCCTTGTTGACTCCTCTCCAAATTAAGCGTTTATGGTTGTGCAAAAAAGCTCAATTTTGGTCTCATCACTCCAAATGACTTTGTGCTAGAAGGTTTGAGGCTTGTTTCTGTGCTGTTTGGTGTATTGTAAGTGGAATATTTTGTGGCATTTGCGTAGTAATGGCTTTCTTCTGGCGACTCGACCATGCAGCCCATCTTTCTTCAAGTGCCTCCTTATTGTGCATCTTGAAACACCACGTGTTTTCAGAGAGTCCTGTATTTCACCTGAAGTTATTTGGATTTTTTTCTTTGCATCCCCAACAATTTTCCTGGCAGTTGTGGCTGAAATTTTAGTTAGTCTAACTGACCTTGGTTTGGTTTCAACAGAACACTTCTTGATTAGAGTTTGAACACTGCTGATTGGCATTCATCAGTTCCTTGGATATCTTTTTGTATCCCTTTCCTGTTTTATACAGTTCAACTACCATTTCCAGCAGGTCCTTTGACAATTATTTTGCTTTCCCCATGACTCAGAATCCAGAAACGTCAGTGCAGCACTGGATGAAAGATGCAAGGGTCTGTCAGGAGTCCAGAAAGGCATTGACCTTTTATACACACACACTAATTACAAGCAAACAAATCACAGGTGAGGATGGTTACCTTTAATATGCATTCAAACCCCATTGTGCTAACTTGTGTGCATGTTATCAGGCCAAAATCACCAGGGTATGTAAAACTTTTGATCAGGGTCATTTGGGTAGTTTCTGTTGTCATTATGATTTAAAAAGATTAAACACAGTTGATTGATAATAAATGGCTTCAGCCAAACATTAACCATGAGTGAAAGAAATGTTTTTGTGTTATCATTTATATTTTCTGAAAAATGGCCAAGAAATCATAAATTCTGCCAGGGTATGTAAACTTATGAGCACAACTGTACATGGAAAAAAATCAAAAATTTTATGTTGTTACCAGAACAGGGATAAAGTGAAAATCTTACTATAAGGACACTTGCTTTAGTGATAACTGTCTAAAAGGCACTTATTTTAGAGAGAATTACTTTCACTTTCATTTGTGTCTAATAGACAGATCAAAATAGCTGGAATGGGACATGGATGACAAAAAAAGAAAAATCTACTTTATTCAAAACTAAAAAAACAAAAAAGTTTTGGTTTTACGTATACTGAAGTTACATGAACTATCATGGGAGATAAGTGTACTTTGTTAATTCCAGGGACAGAAAGTAAATTGGGCATGGAGTCATTTAGCTGACATTACTGCTGCATTTCTGTCAGTTTTGCCTTGAAAAAGACAGCATGTGGGTATGTGTAACAAATAACACATTACACTCACTGTACCTCAAGATTTCTTTTTGCAAGCTAATTCATGGATAAAATAAATATGAGATGTAACCCTTCCAGAATATTCTAGGGAAAACTGGGGACTTCCCGATCTGGAGACGCTTGCAACACATGTATGGAAAGTTTTTTTTGGGTAATCTTTTAGTATGTCCAGATATTCTTAGATGCCACCTACCAGTTCTGGAAAGAAATGGCTATATACCTGGAAGATCTCCCAGATCAGATGTTTCCACTCTGTTTGGTGGCAGTCATGCAGAAAGGCAATTTCCATGTTCTCTGCCTGATTCTCCAGGTTACTAAATGTAGTAAACTGGCATGGATCCATGTGGCTATTCAGCCTTTTCCTTATACTGCTCTGTATGCTTCACTATAATCTGTCTTTTCTTCCTCTCTGCAAGGTTTGGTTGTCAGTTCTACAGCTGGTCCCACTCCATGCATTTCTCATTGTAAGCCCCCCCAACAACCCTTATCCTTTCTCATTCTCTTTATTTTTTTCTTTTTTACAATACACATATTTTTCTTCTTCTATACAGGGAAAGAGAACACTATTTTTTTTGCATGTCCTACATAGGTGTTTTTTTCTGTCCTTGTACAACTCCATCTCATTGGCCATGCTTTAGCTACAGTATTTCATAAAAAAATGGTAACATTTTTTTATCCTTAAGCAGTTATAAAGGTTTAATTTTTTTTTTTCTTACAATAATAAACATGCTATAGCATAGTTGCCAACATTGAAAAAAAAAATATGTGGGACACTTTTTTGGCTGTAGGCGGAGCCGATCAATAATTAGGAGGTGGGGCATTCGTTTGTAGGCGTGGTCTAGTAAAAATAGTAGTTGCGGCGCGCGAAGCTGCGAAAAATGGGCGTGGCTTACGCGGAAAGTGGGCGTGGCTTATGTGGAAAGTGGGCGTGACCTGCATGAAAAGTGGGTGTGGCTTGCATGAAAGTGGACGTGGCTTAAATTGGCGTGGCTCAAGAGGGTGTGGTTAGAGTCTGAGATGAATGAGGGATGGAGAGGGAGAGGGAAAGGGGGAGAGGGAGAGGGGGAGAGAGGAATGACGGGACAGCAGCCCCAGGTCCTACACAACAATAGAAATATGTGTATTCTAGAAAGTTTAACAATCAGCAGATGAAGATACTCCAAACACCTGGTGTTAACGCTTCAATCATCCTGGCACCATGGTTGTTATGGTGTCAGGATCATTGAAGCGCATTATTTCTATTATTACATTGTAATATAAAATTAAATCATTCAACTCACCATAATGCTGAATCAGTGGGATCCCTGAGCGTGTCACTAGCCACGTCGCCTGCCACCAGCAGAGTCTGTCCTTGCATCAGGTGCCCCCGGCAGAGTCTGTCCTTGCATCAGGTGCCCCCGCCAGAGTCTGTCCTTGCATCAGGTGCCCCCGCCAGAGTCTGTCCTTGCATCAGGTGCCCCCGCCAGAGTCTGTCCTTGCATCAGGTGCCCCCGCCAGTGCAGCCTCCCCTCAGTTAGTGCAGCCCCCCCTCAGTTAGTGCAGCCCCCCCTCAGTGCAGCCCCCCCTCAGTTAGTGCAGCCCCCCCTCAGTTAATGCAGCCCCCCCCTCAGTTAATGCAGCCCCCCCTCAGTGCAGCCCCCCCTCAGTGCAGCCCCCCTCAGTTAGTGCAGCCTCCCCCCTCAGTGCAGCCCCCCCAGTTAGTGCAGCCTCCCCCCCCTCAGTGCAGCCCCCCCTCAGTTAGTGCAGCCCCCCCTCAGTTAGTGCAGCCCCCCTCAGTGCAGCCTCCCCTCAGTGCAGCCCCCCTCAGTTAGTGCAGCCTCCCCCCCTCAGTGCAGCCCCCCCCTCAGTTAGTGCAGCCCCCCCTCAGTTAGTGCAGCCCCCCTCAGTGCAGCCTCCCCTCAGTGCAGCCCCCCTCAGTTAGTGCAGCCCCCCCTCAGTGCAGCCCCCCCAGTTAGTGCAGCCTCCCCCCCTCAGTGCAGCCCCCCCTCAGTTAGTGCAGCCCCCCCTCAGTTAGTGCAGCCCCCCTCAGTTAGTGCAGCCCCCCTCAGTGCAGCCCCCCCTCAGTTAGTGCAGCCCCCCCCTCAGTGCAGCCCCCCCCAGTTAGTGCAGCCTCCCCCCCTCAGTTAGTGCAGCCCCCTTCAGTGCAGCCCCCCCTCAGTGCAGCCCTCCCTCAGTTAGTGCAGCCTCCCCCCCTCAATGCAGCCCGGCCCCCGCTCAGTGGAGGAGCGGCCGGTGTTCTGCCGAGAAAGTTCCCCTGGGCAATGGCGGACCCCCTGTACTGCGCAGGCGCAGCGCTTGTGCAGTACGGGGCTGGGGAACTGCTCGCTTCAGTGGAGAGGGGAGGGGCCGTGCAGCCAAAGAAGCCGCTTCATTGGCTGCACGGATTGAGCCCCCTTCCCCTCTCCACTCAACACTAGAGGCAGCTAGAGCGGCGGCGCCGGCCGCCATTTTGCTGGAGCCCGCTGCTCCAAAAAAAAAAAAAAAACAACATTCCCGATTTTCCTTATGGAAAATCCCGATTCGGGACACTCTCCAATCGGGACGAGGGTCCCAAAATCGGGATTGTCCCGGGAAAATCGGGACTGTTGGCAACTATGCTATAGTTACCTGCTTTGTGCAACCATGGCACTCCCTACACAGAGTTTACATGTTCTCCCTGTGCCTGTGTGGGTTTCCTCTGCATACTTCTGTTTCATCCCACACTCCAAAGACATGCTGGTAGGTTCATTGGCTCCTGTCTAAATTGACCCTAGTATGTGTATGTATAAATGTGAGTTAGGAACCATAGATTGTAAAGCCGCGTACACACGTGCGGAATGTCCAACAGAAAAAGTCAGACGGAAGCTTTTCATCTTTTATTCTGATCGTGTGTGTGCCTCATCGGACTTTTACTTTCAAAAATTCAGACGGACCTAAAAATAGAACCTGTTCTAAATATTTCCGACAGAACCAATTGCTATCGGGAAAACCGCTCGTCTGTATGCTGTTCTGACGGACCAAAAACTACGCATGCTCTGAAGCAAGTACGAGACGGAAGCTATTGGCTACTGGCTATTGAACTTCCGTTTTCTAGTCCCGTCATACGTGCTGTGCATCACCGTGTTCTGGACGGTCAGACTTTGGTCAGACTTTGGGTTGACCGCGTGTAGGCAAGACCACTTATATGGAATTCCGTCGGAGTTCCGTCGGAGAAACCTTCGGAGTTTATTCCGACGGCAAAACTGGTCGTGTGTACACGGCATAAGTTCCTTGAGGGCAGGGACTGATGTTTAAGTATAATATATATGTAAAGTGCTGCGTAAGTTGACGGTGCTATAGTACCTGTAATAAGTATAAATAACTACATTTTGAACAAAGCAACACCCCAAACCTCCTCTTCTGGGATCCCCTGTTGGCGCTCTCCACTCCTATCCTTCTCTGCTTGCCATCTGCTATAGCGGCACTCACATGGATGTATTCCTGAGTCAGGCTATGTGCGTCTATAGGCAAGCACAGCATGGCTCCACCTCGTCCCCCACTCCTTCCTCACAGGATATGATTGACAGTAGCAGCAGAAAATGTCTCTTGTAGAATGCATTAAGGTAAAAAAACCTCATGCCTTTAGAACCACTTTAAGCGTAATAGTGCTTTAGGATAAGTGCTAAACAGACACCAATTCTTATTTATCAGATATTTTCAGATGGATGTTATTTGGTACAAATTTTCAGACAGGTGTCATTTTAAAGAACATTTTAAAGACAAATCAGTAAAGTTCTTTCATGAGTTAGCATCACTAAGAATTCAGGAAAACAGTGACATAAGTACTAATGGATCCAATGGTATAAAGTTGTCTGGTATGCCAGGCATTAATGCATAATGCAAATTCTGTTTGTCAGATCCAAGCAAATGGTACTTTCTTGTTTAGTGGAATGATAATAGTGATGTGCCTACTTTATGCTTTATACAGTTTTTTTATTTCAATTGACCTAAGACATTTTAGTTTATTATTAGTTTCTTGTAAGAAAAGATAAGCAAAGAAAATTATTTAAGTGAAAATGACATATTTGGAATTAAAATACATAAAGCTGTGAAATAATAAGTCAATGCCAGAAACATATCTGACTGCAGAGACACAGTGATATGATTTCCCTGGCCATCTTCTGTGCTCTATTCAAGGCAGGCCATACATTATTCTTTTTTTTATCATTCAACCAGCGGGTAGAATGAAAAACAAAAATGACCCGATTCCCCCATCCACCTCAAATGTGTGAATCACTCCCACTGAGTCTTTGTATTCTGACAGCGGGGAGGCTTTCCTGCTGTCTGAATACACTGATCAGTGCTGACGAATATAGCCGACAGCACTGATCGATCAGGAAAAAAAACTCAACAGATTAGTTGCACATCAGTAGATTCAGTAGATCTACTTGTGTACAACCAGCCTGCCCATACATGGACTAAAATTTGGCTGGTCCCTGCTGAACCGGCCAAATTTTGATCCATGTAAGGCTGACTTAAGTCTATTCGGTCCTCACTGAACAGCAGCCAATACAGTTTGCAGTCTGATAAACTCTGCATATATTTACAGTAATCTTCTAGGATCCTGGAAATCTGGTTGTAAATTACCCCTTGTGGTCATGTGGTAGAAGCGTTTTGCAATAATTTGTGCTAGCCCAAAGTGTATTTTAGGGCATGGCAGACCACTTTTATTAAACAGAATAGAACAGTTCACACAGATATAGGCAGTGCTGTGTTTTGCCCTAGGCCAACAAGGCCCAGGCCTAGGGCGGCACTTTGCGGGGGGGCGACAAAAAGCCCCCCCCCCCGAAAACGACAATGGCGCCCTCTTCCCGACTCCCACACAGCAGGGCCACCATCAGGGGAGTACAGCTTAGGACTGCAGTGGCGTCGCGGGTGCGGAGGGGGCCAGAAAGCAGTTTAAGTAAGAGCCGTAAAGCCGTGATTCTCTTTCTGAATGGCCCTCTGCTGTGGCCAATCATGGGGAGGAAAACAGCGGGCAGGAAGCTGGGTGGTGGCACGGCGAAACCAATTAGAGCTGCTCTCTCTCTCTTCTCCCTTCGGCTGACAGAAAGGGGAGGGGGGCGAGCGGGGGAGTTCTCTGCTGCTGCTGAGTTCTCTGGAAAATGGAGCAGCAGCGCTGTGACAGGGAGAGGAGAGATGCGGGCTGTCTGTATATCTCCCCGCTCGCCCCCCACCCCTTTCTGTCAGCCGAAGGGAGAAGAGAGAAAAAGCGGCTCTAATTGGTTTCACCGCGCCGCCGCCCAGCTTCCTGACCGCTGTTTCTCACCCCATAATTGGCCACAGCAGAGGGCCAATCAGAAGACTCTGGGGGGCATCATGGGAAAAGTAATCCTTGAAGAGTGACGGCCCCAGTGTGTCCACAGACATCATGCTACAGCCCCCAGCATGCATGCACTCTGCTGAGGGGGGTGTTAGAGGAGAAAAAGAGAGTACTGTGCTGGGGGAAGCCAGAGAGGGAGCCACACTGTACCTGCACCACCAGAGATCCACGCTGTACCCACACCACCAGAGAGCCACGCTGTACCCGTACCACCAGAGAGCCACGCTGTACCCGCACCACCAGGGAGCCACGCTGTACCTGCACCACCAGAGAGCCACGCTGTACCCACACCACCAGAGAGCCACGCTGTACCCGTACCACCAGAGAGCCACGCTGTACCCACACCACCAGGGAGCCACGCTGTACCTGCACCACCAGAGAGCCACGCTGTACCCACACCACCAGGGAGCCACACTGTACCCGTACCACCAGAGAGCCACGCTGTACCTGCACCACCAGGGAGCCACGCTGTACCTGCACCACCAGAGAGCCACGCTGTACCCATACCACCAGTGAGCCACGCTGTACCCACACCACCAGAGAGCCACGCTGTACCCGTACCACCAGAGAGCCACGCTGTACCCACACCACCAGGGAGCCACGCTGTACCTGCACCACCAGAGAGCCACGCTGTACCCGTACCACCAGAGAGCCACGCTGTACCCACACCACCAGGGAGCCATGCTGTACCCGTACCACCAGAGAGCCACGCTGTACCTGCACCACCAGGGAGCCACGCTGTACCTGCACCACCAGAGAGCCACGCTGTACCCGCACCACCAGAGAGCCACGCTGTACCCGCACCACCAGAGAGCCACACTGTACCGCACCACCAGAGAGCCACGCTGTACCCGCACCACCGAAGAGCCATGCTGTACCCGCACCACCAGAGAGCCACGCTGTATCTGCACCACCAGAGAGCCACACTGTACCCGCACCACCAGAGAGCCCAGAGAGCCACGCTGTACCCGCACCAGAGAGCCACGCTGTACCCGCACCACCAGAGAGCCACGCTGTACCTGCACCACCAGAGAGCCACGCTGTACCTGCACCACCAGACAGCCACACTGTACCCGCACCACCAGAGAGGGAGCCACACTGTACCCGCACCACCAAAGAGAGAACCACACTGTACCCACACCACCAGAGAGCCACGCTGTACCCACACCACCAGAGAGCCACACTGTGCCCGCACCACCAGAAAGGGAGCCACACTGTACCCGCACCACCAAAGAGACAGCCACGATGTACCGACACCACCAGAGAGCCACACTGTACCCGCACCACCAGAGAGCCACGCTGTACCTGCACCACCAGAGAGCCACGCTGTACCCGCACCACCAGAGAGGGAGCCACGCTGTACCCACACCACCAGAGAGAGAGCCACGCTGTTTCTGCACCACCAAAGAGAGAGCCACGCTGTACCCGCACCACCAGAGGGGGAGAAAGATAAAGCCACTGCCAGGGTACAGACATGCTACACTACTGACTAGAGTCAGCCTGGGCAACCCAGAGTGAGCGAACGTCCAGCCGGAGGGATCACTGTTGCGATTTCACCGGGTCTGGTAAGAGAGCCTGTTGGCTATTATCCATTACTGTTCCCAGGGACTGAGCCATTAGGAAGCGCCTAATCTGATATCCTCTAGGCCTTGTTGACCGCCACAATGAGCTCCAACGCTGGGCCTCCAGTCAAAAAATTAAGGGGGGATGACGCAATTTTTTTACAGCTCCAGGTGACACCAAACCTAGTGACGCCACTGTCCCGGAGCCCACAACAAGTTCCGGCACTGAGCTTCGGTAACTGGCAGACAGAGTGGGCACCCAGGACATCTGCCACCTGGGGTCCCACAAGCGGCGATCGGCTTTCCGTAGCAGCCGCCACCTCTCTCCCCACTGTCAGCCACACACACTCCTCGGCTCCTCCTCCTTCTCGTCTCCAATGTTCTAGTGTACACAGCCAGGAGGAGAAGGAGCCACAGAGGAGGGACACGACTTCAGTGCAAGAGCCGCGCTGCTGCTCTGAGGTCTGTGTATAGTTTACAGTGGAGGGGGACACAGTAACTGGGAAGGGGGGCAGATAACAGATGCACACATGGATGAGGGGAGGGGGGGTAAGGGGATATGTGCTGGGTGCTTTGGGAGGGGAGAGGATATGTGCTAGTGGAGGGGGAGGGGAGGGGGTCTGATCCTTCCCTCCCAAAGCAACCAGCACATATCCCCTTACCCCCAAATGAAAAGATGCCGCATGCCTCTCTGTCCTCCTCCTGTGGTGTCCCTCTGTCCTCTTCCCGCGGCGTCCCTCTGTCCTCCTCCAATGAAGATGACAGGGCGGATCTTAAAAAGGAAGGGGTGTGGCCTTGACAGGAAGGGGTGGGTCATATTTAAATTAGGGGGTGCGCAAGCTCAGTCAGGCCTAGGGCAGCACAAAACCTAAACACACCACTGGATATAGGTTGCCTATGCAGGGGTTTCCACCACCAGCATGAACAGCCAACTGAAAAATGCCAAGCCACCTGGCACCCTTGTTAGCAGCACGCTGCTCTTCTTACCAGTCCCTATGGCTATGTCACCCAGCTCTCCTGGTCCTCTTGGCTCCTGCAGCCTTTAGTCACAGTATTCTGCTGCACAAGCCCACTCCTGGACTCTGGATAAGGGTTCCCCGTTTGCTAAAGCACTGTGTATCATGAACAAATGCAATTTTATTATATTAAATGTTGTTTTCACCATTTTTCCTGTTGCTGACCTCTAGCAGCCTTTTTGTAGGCACTTCCTGTCTAAATGCATGTTCTCTAGCAATGGTTTCATCACATTTCTCAGGACAGATTTCCTTGCAGCAACAGCAGAAGACTATGCCTGCACAAAGTGTGTTAAAAAGGTCACTTGTTGTCTTTATTGGAGGCCAATGTCACAGGGGGACACTAGAAGAGCACAGTTGTGAGACAGGGATGGATTGTTATCTCTTCTATAACAGTAAGTGCCTGAACAAGGATCTTAATGAGAGGAGAACCAAGTATAATTTTAAAGAAAGCTTCAGATTCAAAAAACGTTTGAAAATGACTTTGACAGTATTTTAATGCTTATATGATATGTTAGCGATTGTGTTTATATATCAATGCTTTTATTTCAATCCCTATAGGTTTACCGTTAAACAGATAAAATAGCCAGTAGGTCAGGCAGTGCTTGTACTATGAAGATGCATGTTACTTTGGGTATGGTCAGTTTTGTAGTTTACATAGATCCCAAGAATTGTGAGAAACTGCAATATTTTTAAATTAACCAAACTAGGTAACTTGCAGAAGATTTAATTGTTCCCTCTACGGTCAATGCCAGGTCATTCTGAACCAGCAAAGCACCCTTTATTTCTTTAGAGTGAGAGTCACTTTAAAGCAGACCTTACTGGCCCACCATATGCGTCTTACAAGCTTCCTTACTGGGGAGGGTGATGTCATGGTCCTGCCAGAGAGGATCTGGGAACACTGAGGGGGTCATATACTATAGCGCCAAAAATTTTTCCTACAGTACCAAAAAATAACTCTCAAAAAAGACCAGAAAGACTTCAACTCTCAGAAAGTCAGCTCTAATGCAAATGGAAAGCAGCGCTATTGCCGGCAATAATGCCTGTCAGATCACATATGCTGGAATAGTGGAAGTCAATGGGGCTCGAACCTGCAAAATCCAAAGTTCTCACTGAAGGTTTATATGCAAGTTCTTTGCCATAAAAAGTGTTTGGGGACCCGGGTCCTGCCCCAGGGGACATGTATCAATGCAAAAAAAAATTTAAAAATGGACGTTTTTTCGGGAGCAGCGATTTTAATAATGCTTAGAGTGAAACAATAAAAATGTAATATTCCTTTAAATTTCGTACCTGGGGGGTGTCTATAATATGCCTGTAAAGGGGCGCATGTTTCCCGTTTTTGAACAATCTGACAGCAAAATGACATTTCAAAGGAAAAAAAGTCATTTAAAACTACTCGCGACTATTAATGAATTGCCGGTCCGACAATACACATAAAAGTTCATTGATAAAAATGGCATAGGAATTCCCCACAGGGGAACCCCGAACCAAAATTAAAAACAAAAATGGCGTGGGGGGTCCCTCTAAATTCCATACCAGGCCCTTCAGGACTGGTATGGATATTAAGAGGAACCCCGGCCAAAATAGAAAAAAATGGCGTGGGTTCCCCCTAAAATCTATACCAGACCCTTCATTTTTGAAAAAAAATGGCGTGGGGTCGCCCCAAAAATCCATACCAGACCCTTATCCGACCACGCAACCTGGCAGGCCATAGGAAAAGAGGGGGGGCGGCAGAGCGCCCCCCCCCTGAACCATACCAGGCCACATGCCCTCAACATTGGGAGGGTGCTTTGGGGTAGCCCCACAAAACACCTTGTCCCCATGTTGATGGGGACAAGGGCCTCATCCCCACAACCCTCGCCCGGTGGTCGTGGGGGTCTGCAGGCAGGGGGCTTATGGGAATCTGGAAGCCCCCTTTAACAAGGGGACCCCCAGATCCCGCCCCCCGTGTGAAATGGTAAGGGGGTACAAAAGTACCCCTACAATTTCACAAAATAAGTGTCAAAAATGTTAAAAATGACAAGAGACAGTTTTTGACAATTCCTTTATTTAAATGCTTCTTCTTTCTTCTATCTTCTTTCTTCTATATTCTATCTTCCTTTGGTTTCTTCCTCCATCTTCTTCTTCTGGTTCTTTTCCTGCAGCCTGCCAGGTTGCATGCTCGGATATGGGTCTGGTATGGATTTTTTGGGGGGACCCCACACCATTTTTTAAAAAATTTTGGCATGGGGTTCCCCTTAAAATCCATACCAGACCTGATGGGTCTGGTATAGATTTTGAGGGGGACCCCATGCCATTTTTAAAAAAAATTTTGGCCGGGGTTCCCCTTAATATCCATACCAGACCTGAAGGGCCTGGTATGGAATTTGGGGGGACCCCCACGCATTTTTTTTTTAAATTTTGGTTTGGGTTCCTCTTAATATTCACACCAGACCCAAAGGGCCTGGTAATGGACTATGGGGGTATCCCCAGCCGTTTTTATCAATGAACTTTTATGTGTACTGTCGGGACCGACAATTCATTAATAGCCGGTGTCCCCCGGCGGATAAGGACCCCCCCTGTACTGCGCATGCACTGCGTTTGCACAGTACGAACGACTACAGAGCCGCCTAAAGTCTCCAAAGTTGAACAGCTGATCGTCAGCTCTACACGGCGCCTGCGCACTACATTCTGCCTTGAGTCCAGGTTCAAGCCCCACCATCCAAGCTAGAATAAAAATATGCCGAACGAAGCGAGGCCATGCCCAAAGCGTGGTGAGCAAAGCGAGCCCACGAGGGGCCCTGTTACAAGCGCCCTGTACAGCTGACTCACAGGTGTTCAGCTTCGGCTATTTTTGGCAGCTCGTACTGTGCAAGTGCTGCACCTGCGCAGTACAGGGGAGTCCTTATCCGGGGAACTTTCTTGGCAGAACACCGGCACTAGCCCTAGCACTTTTAAATGACTTTTTTCTTCCTTTAGAAATGTAATTTTGCTGTCAGACTGTTCTAAACACTGGAAACACGTGCCACTTTACAGGAATACTATAGACACCCCCCAGGTACAAAATTTAAAGGAATATTACACTTTTATTGTTTCACTTTAAGCATTATTAAAATCACTGCTCCAGAAAAAACAGCCATTTTTAAAACTTTTTTTGCATTGATACATGTCCCCCGGGGCAGGACCCGGGTCCCCAAACACTTTTTATGACAATAACTTGCATATTAACCTTTAACATTAGCACTTTTGATTATTCATGTTCGTGTCCCATAGACTTTAACGGTGTTCACACGAATTTTTGGTCTGTTCACATGTTCTGCTGTGAACCGAACAGGGGGGATGTTCGGCCCATCCCTAGTTATCATTGAGAATCATGGGGTACAACTTGTCAAGCAACTCGGAGGTCCAAAGTCGCCCAACTGTGAAACAAGTCATATATATTTTAATAGAAAGGAGCTCTCATTTATACTTGCATTTACATCAGCAGAAGAAATGCAGGAAGTGATGTGTGCACATGGGCCAGAAGCAAATGTGTGGGGATGCCAAACAAATCAATGAACCCCACTCACACCAAATCTAACTACCACATCCACACCCACATTGATTAAGCACAAGTACATAACATACCCTTATCCAGAAAATGAGCAGCATCTCCTCTGTGCTAAAGAGGGACCTCGCCATGTCCACCTAGATGGAGATCCTGACCAGCACAGGAACTTCCGGGTGATTACAATGACTTATTTTTGGGTCAGAAGGCGAAACCACACTCTTTTGATCGCTGCTGCGAATATTTGATCACAACCACAATTAGAATTTTATTATTTTTGTTTATTTGCAGATATGCAAATTTGTATTTCTACTTATGATATTTAAAGGCGTTCGATAAGAAATGGTGTCCCTGGGTTAGCAGCAGGTGAATGACAAAAACAAAAAGCCCAGTTTGAGCCCTGGTTCACACTGACAGAGGGAGGAAATCGTTCAGCTGAAATCACACAATTTCATTCCCGCATGTCAGTCCTGACTGCAGGGGGAATTTCAGAGACATCTGTGCATGTTTCTGCACTGATATCAATACAAATTGCACCCCAAAGTCACACCAATTAAAACAGTGCAATTGTCACCGCTTTGACACGTCAAATCGTACCAATGTGAACTAAAGCTGACACATACAACACTGCCTATCCACCATCTGAATTCATTACCTGCAATTCTCCACAGCTGTTAGCTGTGCAGAGGCAGAAGCCTAGGTTTACATTGAAGTGATTTGTGATGCAATTTGAGAGATCAAATCGCATGACTATTGGCAGCAATGGCACTGTTCCAATCGATGTGACACCAATTTTGTGGTGCCGCACCAATTTGCTAAAGTAGTTCCTGCACTACTTTTGCCGATTTCAGGTGCGACTTCAATAGACATCCGTGTATGAAGCCACACGGATGTCTATCAAGTAGTACCTGAAATCGTGCTGACCTTGCTACTTTGAAATCGTGCTACTTCAAGTGAAGTAGCGCGATTTCAAAGTAGCATCAGTGTGAACCAGGGCAAAGAGATTAGTTTTTTGGTGCACAAATACATATTGAAATAAAATAAGAGATATTGCACTTTCCCAAAACCACCACCCACAAAAACTAAAGAGAAAGAAAAGTAGAAGAAAAAAAAACACAACAAAGCTCAATAATGTACTTTTATTTTACCAGCAGAAAAAAAAAAAAAAAAATGTATATTCACTTACTAGCTTCAAAAAAATTTGGACAGGATATATGGTGCTACATTTAGCAATGGGATTTTAAGGGCCCTGGTCATAGGAGCTTACAATCTAAAATTTGACAAAACCTTAGAGTGGACACAGCTTTAATTTCAGTGTATAATGGACAACACATCACATTTTTATCTGCAAGATTATAGAAACATACTTAACAGTCATTCTTACAAAGCATTCCAACATAATATTACAAAAAAGACTTATTCAAAACACCCACCACCAGCCCACAATCCACACATACATACATTGGTGACCATGTTCTGCTGGAAGCTGCATTTCAGTGTACACAATTAAACAAGATCAAAAAGAGTA
Source organism: Aquarana catesbeiana (assembly GCF_042186555.1). Lineage (NCBI taxonomy): Eukaryota > Metazoa > Chordata > Amphibia > Anura > Ranidae > Aquarana > Aquarana catesbeiana. The sequence continues at coordinate 199,204,022 of NC_133325.1, forward strand.
GGTCAGCAGATGCTTCCAAACAATGTTTGCATGATCAGACAGGAACAATACACGCACAACATTGACAGCGTGGCCACATAAATGCACTTTTGATTGAAAAAATGCACAAGAATTTCATCAAATATCCCTAGTTGGGCATTTGTCAATATGCACAATATCATTCCTTCTCCCCCACAAATCACAGCAAAAAACCTGACCTTCTTAGGCCAAATGAACCCCCCTACTGCAGGCCTTTATATAAGAGAGGTTGTATTGTTAGCACACTGACACACCCAATAGAAGTACATGCCCACCAGTATCTTTCAATCTATCTCTTCATGTATGTCCAAAGTGATTGCACCTGATGAGCAGGAACACATAATACTATTCGCAACTGTGTTAGCCCTTGGCTATGTTCATTAAAAACTCCAACTACAGGACAAAAATCAAAGTCCATTTGCATCCACATAAACAAAGCAACAGTTTTCTAAGCATATGTACCTGTGCAGTGTAAACCCGAAAATTTGAAATTTCCAAGTCCCTGGGCATGATTAGTGCTAATAAACATTAACATCAGTCACTGGCTGCAATGAGCTCCAATATAAAGTCCAAAATTAACTTTCTTACATTAGAACCTATTTCGACAGGAGACAAATAGAATGCCAGCATGTCTTTGGATTGTGGTGAGAAACCCACACAGGGAGAACATATAAACTTCAACACAAGGATTAGCATGTTGGGGAATTGAACCAACATCCCAGGTGTTGCTAGACAGAACTGCTACCCACTTAGCCACCAGGTAGCCTCACACATGGTCTCTGCATCTCTGTGTTGTGAACCAGCCCTAAGTCCATTGCCATGCTCAGTGTCACAAGCAATATACAATATATTGGCCTAAGTATTGGGACGCCTGCCTTTAAACGCACATGAACTGTAATGGCATCCCAGTATTAGTATTGGGTTCAAAACTCATTTGGCCCACCCTTTGCAGGTATAACAGCTTCAACACTTCTGGGAAGGCTGTCCACAAGGTTTAGGAGTGTGTCTATGGGAATGTTTAACCATTCTTCCAAGTGCATTTGTGAGGTCAGGCACCGATGTTGGACAAGAAGGCCTGACCTACAGTCTCCTCTCTAATTCATCCCCAAGATGTTCTGTTGTGTTGAGGTCAGGACTCTGTCCAGGCCAATCAAGTTCCTCCACCCCAAAATCACTCATCCATGTCTTTATGGACCTTGCTTTGTGCACTGGTCCGAATGATTTGGTGGAGGGGGGATTATGATGTGGGGTTGTTTTTCAGGGGTTGGGCTTGGCCTCTTAGTTCCAGTTAAGGGAAATCTTAAGGCGTCAGCATACCAAGACATTTTGGACAATTTCATGCTCCCAACTTTGTGGGAACAGTTTGGGGAAAGCCCCTTCCTGTTTCAAAATGACTGCACACCAGTGCACAAAGCAAGGTCCATTAAGACATGGATGAGCAAGTTTGGGGTGGAGAAACTTGACTGGCCTGCTCAGAGTCCTGGCTTCAACCCGATAGAACACCCTTTAGCTGAATTAGAGTAGAGACTGCGAGCCAGGCCTTCTCATCCAACATCAGTGCCTGGCCTCACAAATGCTCTTCTGGAAGAATGATCAAACATTCCCATAGACACACTAAACCTTGTGGACAGCCTTCCCAGAAGCTGTTCTAGCGGCAAAGGGTGGGCCAAATCAAATTTTAACCTTACATACTAAGACTGGACTGCCATTAAAGTTCATGTGTGTGTAAAGGTAGGCGTCCCAATACTTTTGGCTAAATAGTGTATCTGGAAAAGACTTACAATGGTGGTGGAACCCTCCTACACATAAATACTACATTTAGACATAGTTATAGGACCTGTGAGATGAGACAACTTCTCTACAGGAAGTAACATGGTTGTTATTTGAACCCAGACACTCAGGGATACTAAGCAGAAGTTCTAACCTCTAAGCCACAGAGCTGCCACGTGCAAGTACCTACTACACATAAATACACATAAAAACACATAAATACTGCATTTATTTGGACATACAAGTGATGGAATTACATTACTCAAGAGTTATTCTTCTTGATTTATTCTGTGATATTTGGTGTTTTTTTGTGGGTGAGAGTAGAATATTACCCTCAAATTTTTGGGAATTACATTTTGATTTCTGATGTTGGTACACATATCGCATTTTTTTGGGCTCAAATTATTAATATTTGGAAATAATAAAAAGCACAAAAAAATTGTGATTCATTTTAAATTTGCATCAGCAATGGTATTGTTTGTGGATTATAAAGACACCTGTGTGAGTTTGGGTGAAGATGGTTGTGAGATGGAGAGTAACAAGTGAAAGTGACAGAGAAAAATATATTTTACCAAAACATCAAAACATTCCACATTCTAGAATTCTTAAAAACTAAATATTTTAAGTAGAAGCAACAATGTTGTAAAGGAAAATTTATTTCAGAGAAAGATACATTTCATCTCAACATAAAAATTAAAAGGTTTTTTTTTTTGTGAAAGTTACAATTGTTCCATTAGAATCAATGGCTAATATTTGATTTGGACTAGAATAGAGCAGATTTTCACTTCAAAAAAATGCTCTCTAATTAGCTCTCATTTTGGTATTTACTATAGCGCCGGCTAAAAAAGACACTTGAGTTAAAATGAGATTTATTTTCAGGTCTGAGCATGCTCAGTTGCGTTGGCACCTAGTTGTACAAAACGGGGAATTTTTCAGTTCTCAGACTTTTAAAGATATTTCAGTGTAGAAATCACTTTTTCACACAGTTTAAAAGCAGATTATCTTTAAATAATATACTGCATATTTCAGTACCATTTAGGCAATTATATCATGCTCTAAACATTATTAACATGTGCACTACTCCAGGTTTTAGTTGAGTAAGAGTTTGGGCACTATTTGGTTTCAGGGAACTATAGTAAGTTCGATTTTGGGAGTATTTTCTCACCAGCGCTATGGTGAATACCGTTTTTGCGCTAATTAGCGGCAATTAGCGCTAATTAGCGCCACAGCTCTATAGTAAATGACCCCCTGAGTACCCCAACTCTCTCTACAACACATTCCAGCTAATTCAGTGCATGGTCATCTTTAAGGATTACACAACTTCTTAAGTAGGTACACATGCATTTTTAACTGAATTATAACAGCCTTTAATTCCAAAGCTGATTTTAAATACAGTCAATTTCTTTTATTGAATAAGGCTTGTAGATATAATTTGAAACTTTAATCTGTGCCGAAATGTGGACATACCCAGTTTATTGCAAGTTTGCAGTCATGTCTCATAAATTATCTCTACATCATCCACAAAAAAGTTTCAGGATATCCTAATTTAATAATTGGCATTCTGCACTAATATATAATCTACTGCATAAAAGTCTTTATAACTACTGAAATATTTTAGGGTGCTGATTATTTTTCTTTTGGAATTCCACTGGGGATTATGCATGTCTACAAAACGCATTGGCAACCCTATTATCAAGGACTTTGTTATTTTCTCTACTTTAGATAATGAATAGCTGGTTGCCACAGCTTAAAACTCATTTAGTAAACTGATGGATAAAAGAACTCTAGTTGTGGTTATTTTTTTCATTATGCTTGCAAAATAATAAGCTCACTCTGTACCATTAGTATGCTAATAGTGAGGCACACTAGTTAAATGAAGATACCTAACTAGAACTTGATGAAACAGAATGAGTATATAAACAAATGTAATACAAAGGTTTAAGAGGGAAACTTCACTGTAGTGGGAAAACAATTGCAAATAAAAAAAATAATATAGCATATACAATTGCGACACAAGTCATTTTGTAACTAAATGTTATTAAAAATGACCTTTTCTTTTCAATCTGCAGCTCATTTTCTGTAAAATGTAATGCAATATTGAAACCTGGAGATGTTCTGTACACAGATGGTGTACAGAACACCCCCAGAAACATCACTTTCTGCTTGTCTGATTGGCTCACAGATTTTTCCCAGAAGTCAGCACTAAGATACAAGTCAGATTTTAGCCATCCCTTGCAACAAAATTGTCATTTTGATGAGATACTCCCAAAGGGAAATTAGATCATCTAGATAAAGGAAGGCCCGTAAGTGTGGTGTATCTGGATTTTGCAAAAGCATTTGATACTTTCTACAGTAAATGTTTATGGGGAACTGTAAGGTCCGTTGGCATGGACCATAGGGTAAGTGCATGGATTGAAAACTGGTTACAAGGGTGAGTTCAGAGGGTGGTGATAAATGGGGAATACTCGGAATGGTCAGGGGTGGGTAGTGGAGTCACCCAGGGTTCTGTCCTGGGACCAGTTTTATTTAATTTATTCATAAACGACCTGGAGGATGGGGTAAACAGCTCAATCTCTGTATTTGCGGACGATACAAAGCTAAGCAGGGCAATAGCTTCTCCGCAGGATGTGGAAACCTTGCAAGAAGATCTGAACAAATTAATAGGGTGGGCAACTACATGGCAAATGAGGTTTAATGTAGAAAAATGTAAAATAATGCATTTTGGTGGCAAAAACATGAATGCAATTACTAGGGGGAGAACCTCTGGGGGGAATCCAGGATGGAAAAGGACCTGGGGGTCCTAGTAGATGATAGGCTCAGCAATGGCATTATCAGGAAAGGTCTCCCCCGCTGGTAATATTGATCAGTTGGCATGCAGTGCTGAGGTCCACCAGCAGGTGTCTCCTGGCAGTTTGGAGCTGTCAGAAGAGCTTTTTCCTGCTGGTATTCTGTCACCTTTGGGCTGCAGTACTGGCATCCACCAGCTGAGGAATCCTGGCAGTGTGGAGCAGGTATTCCCCTCTGCAGACAGGTGTCACCTGACCTTAATTAGCAGCTGCAGTATAAATACCCGGCAAGTGCACACTCATGTTGCCCTGGTATTGTCCTTGAGCCCTGACCTGCAGCCTGTTACTCTGATCCTGAAACCTGAATCCTGAACCTGAAGCCTGATTCCTGGAACCTATTGATCCTGTTTCCTGTCTGTTACCTAACCCTGAACACTGGACTCTGAGCCTTGTATCTGACCCATCCCTCCTGTGATCCATCCATCCTCTCTTGTCCTGTTTGTTTCCCTTCCCAGCTACTGATTCCCTGTTTATGACCCTGGCCTGGCTTGACTACGATTCTGGTACTCCCTCTTGCTACATATGCTGGTTGGTTATTATCACTGTTTGGTTGTTTGGTTTGTTCACTCTGTTTATATTGGTGGTGTATTCACATGTATATGCATTTACCTTAATAAACTTACTTTCACCTATTTATGTCTGGTTCACTCTGTCGCAGTCACACAGTTCTGGTCACATCTGGTTTATGACAGGCATGCAATGCCAAGCTGCTGCAAGCAAAGCAAACATAATATTGGCATGCATTGAAAATGGGATTAACTAAAACGATAATTCTCCCACTCTACAAGACTCTGGTCTGGCCGCACCTAGAGTATGCGGTCCAGTTCTGGGCACCAGTCCTCAGGAAGGATGTACTGGAAATGGAGCGAGTACAAAGAAGGGTAACAAAACTAATAAAGGGTCTGGAGGACCTTAGTTAAGGAAAGGTTACGAGCACTGAACTTGTTCTCTATGGAGAAGAGACTCTTGAGAGGGTATATGATTTCAATGTACAAATACCATACTGGTGACCCCACAATAGGCATAAAACTTTTCCTGCAAAAGGGATTTAAATAATAATACGTGGCCATTCACTAAAATTAGAAGAAAAGTGGTTTAATCTTAAACTACGTAGAGGGTTCTTTACTGTAAGAGCGGTTAGGATGTGGAATTTCCCTTCCACAGGCAGTGGTTTCAGCGGGGAGCATCGATAATTTAAAAAAACGATTAGATAAGCACCTGAACGACCACAGCATACAGGGATATACAATGTAATACTGACATGAAATCACACACATAGGTTGGACTTGATGGACTTGTGTCTTTTTTCAACCTCGCTTACTATATGCCTATGTAACTATGTAAGCTCTAAAAGAATGCAGACCCTGCCACTTTCCTCAGAACCCTGCACGTGCAGCAGCTGATTGATAAGTATGAAATCACTCCCATTAGATTCACTTTCCACGTGGAGCTATTTCTTCAAAATAACAAAAAGGTAAGAATCTGCAACAAAGTTTGTTAAAATCGTTGCAATGTACATAGATCAACCGGGGGGGGGGGGGGGGATGTTTATACTATATGGATTTTCTTGTGTAACATACTGACATGCACAGCATGGTACACACCATAAGGAACAATAAACATTTGTTAACAGTGTTTGTGAACTGACTCCAGGTGAAATACAGTATTTAGTAACACATATGCTAATAAAATATAAATATCTGACTTTTTATATTTGTGTGAAAAAAAAATCCAGGCTGCTAAGACAAGCAACTACAGACATTAGTAGAAAAGGTGACAGACCCGGCACCCGATTATGAAGGGTCTGTGGTCACCTTTTGGACAAGTTTAGCTTTCTGGCTTTTGGCTTACTTTCCATTAGACTTGCTCTGAGTAGTCATGTCATGTACCTGCCCAATGTTCTACTGCCCACACTACTGTTGTCTCCCAACTCTCAGGTTCTATAAATGAGCAAAATTAGAGTTTTTATTTCCTTGGACATTTGACAAAAAAAAAGAAAGGAAAAACACTCATTTAAACTATCCTAAATACACTTCTACCCATCCAAAAAATACACTCTAAATAACAAAAAAGTACAAGTTTTACCAACTCAGCTCACAGTAAAAAAAAAAAAAAAATTGAGAGGCTCTGCTTAAAAGGAATAGGTAAGTTTGTGGCCAAATCTTTTGCTCATGTCTATTCATAACTAGCGGCCCACTGCTGGTAATTATATTTATGGGATCCATGTGGTCTTTAATTAAAGCTTGTTGTGATCCTGTTCTTAGCCACAGCTATCCAAGGTCTGTCATTAGCTAGCCTGCTGTTGTCAGCTTTTCACATCTCACATTACACCTTAGCATAATGATTTTAATGATATATCATCCCCCAGAAGGAGCTGCAGGCAGCACCTAGCTTACACATTGGTTTAGTTAGCAATATGCACCTATCGTTTATACATTAGGAAATATTTCATGTGCGTGGTCATGTGACGCTGTACCCAAACAAAATTGACGTTCTTTTTTTCCCACAAATAGAGATTTCTTTTGGTGGTATTTGATTACCTCTGCGTTTTTTATTTTTTGCGCTATAAACAAAAGAAGAGCGACAATTTTGAAAAAAAAAAACCCACACAATATTTTTACTTTTTGCTATAATAAATATCCCCAATCATTTTTTCTTCAAAAAACTAATTTTTTCCTCAGTTTAGGCTAATATGTATACTTATACATATTTTTGGTAAAAAATAAAACAAAAAATAAAAAAATCGCAATAAGCATATATTGATTGGTTTGTGCAAAAGTTATAGCGTCTACAAAATAGGGGATAGTTTATGGCATTTTTATTATTTTTTTTTTTACTAGTAATGGCGGCAATCTGCGATTTTTATCAAGACTGCGATATTGAGGCGGACAAATTGGACACTTTTGACACATTTTTGGGACCATTGACAATTATACAGCGATCAGTTCTATGAAAATGAACTGATTACTGTATAAATGTCACTGGCAGGCAAGAGGTTAACACTAGGGGCGATCAAGGGGTTAACTGTGTTCCCTAGGTATGTTCTAACTGTGCCCGCCGGGATGCAAGTGCCGTGGCAACGGGCACAGGATGCGGGGGGCGCGAGAGCGCCCCTAGTGGCCAAAAGGCGAAGCGAGGTAAGGTAACGTTTTTTCGTCCAGCCATGCCATTCTGCTGCAGTAAAACTGCAGCGACTGGTCGGTAAGCAGTCAATTCAATTTTTTTCATTAAAAAAACTTGGACTCCTAGAAATTTATTTGGCACTTTCATTGAATTGTATGTGTGTTAATGCTAGTAACAGACTGTATCATATATGTAATTTTTTAATTTAGCTTTTAGTACCATTTTAGTTTCACATGTAAGTTCACATGCTTCAGAATGTTGAAGCATGCAAACATTATGGCTCCATGCACACTAGCATTTTTTATAAGCTCAAAAAACACTAGAAAAAAATGCTGGATGAAAAATGCTGATAATAGCGTTTTTGTGTTGGCTTATATTTGAGCTTTAGACCCCATACACACAATTAGATTTTCTACAGATTTTTGTCTTCAGTTTTACCAAAACCATATAATATGCGGTCAAACCTTAATTACCTGTACACACAATCGGACATTGATTGGACATTCCGACAACAAAATCCATCGGATTTTTTCCGATGGATGTTGGCTCAAACTTGTCTTGCATACACACAGTCACACAAAGTTGTCGGAATTTCCAAACGTCAAGAACGCGGTGACGCACAACATGTACAACGGGACTATAAAAGGGCAGTTCAATACCAAGAACGCCAAGAGCGCCACCCTTTGAGCTCCTTTTGCTAATCTCATGTTAGTAAAAGTTTGGTGAGAGACTATTCGCGTTTTTCAGACTCGTCTTTTTCAGAGCATTTTAATGCTGTTCAGTTTGTGCTTGTGGGTTTGTATCTGGTCTTCAGTGCGTGTAGTGAGTTTGCATTGATTTATCATTGTGTTCTTGTCCGCTCGTTGCTGATTTTCAGGTCGCTCTTCACAGGCTTTGCTGTTCTTCAGTGCGTTCTGTTACTTCATTCTGACCAGCCGCCTGTTTTGAAGCCATGCTGCTTGTATGTAGTCATCGTAGAGTTCGTGCTGTGCGGGGGCTTGGTGTTGGGGTTTTTACTTTGACATAAGCCCAGTCCATGAACAGGGTGGGGAGGAGTTCATGGACCAAGAATTGGTTGCTCCAGCGTGACCAATTCTGTCACATGCCTTTGCTCCGTGAGATCCGTGAGAATAATCCTGACGATTTCAGGAACTTTCTCAGGATGACGGACCCCGTTTTTCACAGTTTGTTGGCTTTGCTGACCCCTTATATCAGCAGGCAGGATACCTGCATGCGGCAAGCCATTACTCCGGAGCAGAGGCTAGTCGCCATGTTGCGGTACTTAGCGATGGGGAGAAGCCTGCAGGACCTCAAGTTCTCGACAGGCATCTCCCCCAAGGCTCTGGGGATCATTATTCCAGAGACCTGTTCTGCCATCATCCATGTCCTGCAAAAGGACTATATTAGGGTAAGATTTTTATCCTTTAACATCACATTTTATTGTATTTAATGTTTGATAATACATTGTATTTCTTTCATCATTCCCTAATTACCATGATTGTAATATGCTGTGAATGTCCCCTTTGTCCTCATGCATGCTGGAATTTTTTAACGTTTTTTTTTGTCCTTCATACATATTTGCTTTCACTTACCTCCCCAGCATGCTCTCCCGGGCCTATATCCACCTCGCCTAGTCACTTAACAATGTATTTTGTCAGCTCCATAGTAGTGCTTTACCCTAAACACCCCCTAAAATGTGTACAAATGTTAATTGTGTCCTTAAATTCTGGCAGAGTGCCAGAGGCTTTTTTTTGGGTCCCAAACTTATTTGGAACCCTCCCTCCCCCCAACTGCTAAATCAACCCATACCAATCCTCTATCTGCTGACTTTGCCAAACCCATACACACTATACTTACCTCTTTTGTGGTCAGATTTATGGATGAATTCCCCAAAGCATGTAGTGCAAGGGCCTGCCTGAATACTTTCAAATGGTACTGTTTAAAGTTTTTGTATCCTATTATTATCTTGATAGGCAATTGCAGAATGTTAACATTGTGCTCCAATATGTACAGTGTGTATTTATATTTTTGTATTATGACACTTCTTACCTGTCCAGTGGGCTGCCAATAGTGTAAGTAAGGAGGGGCTGGCCAAAGTAACACACATTATGTATGCATTCATCTCTCAATGAAGTGGAGAGGGTTACCTGTCCAAAACATCTCCCCCCCCCCCCTAAAATTTTAACAATGGTCCATCAGAGGGGTTGAGGAATCTGATAGGTGGACCTTATACTTTTGTTTTTAAATACTTGCTAAAATAAATGTTATACTGATGTTGGCCAAGAATGTTTGTGTCTAATCTGCTTTCAATGTTTATGTGCAAAATGACTAATTTTTATTTTCTGGTTTGACTCCACAGTTTCCTTTCAACCCACAGGAATGGCAGACTGTGGCCTCCCACTTTGCCCAGCAGTGGGACTTTTCCAACTGCGTAGGGGCAATTGATGGGAAACACGTCCACATAGTCCCACCCCCCAACTCGGGGTCATACTATTATAATTACAAGGGGTTCAATAGTATTGTGATGTTGGCGGTGGTGTCGGCTACTTACGAGTTCCTGTATGTGGATGTGGGGAAGACTGGCTGGATGTCGGATGGTGGAGTCATCACCCAGACCGAGTTCTACAGGCATCTCCAGAATGGCAGATTGGGCTTGCCACCTCCAGAAGACAATGCGGAAGGACTCCCATTCGTCTTCGTTGTGGATGAAGCCTTTGCACTGGGGGACCATCTTATGCGGCCATTCCCTATGAGGACCCTCACCCTGGACCAGAGGATTTTTAATTACCGGCTGTCCAGAGCCAGAAGAATGGTGGAGAATACGTTTGGAATAATGGCCGGCCGGTTTCACCTATTTCTTACACCCATACACATGACAGAATATAAACTCAGTAATAAGGAGAGCCGGCAAAACTGTAATCCTTGATGTGTCGTTTATTGGTACATCAGAGTGACAATAAAACAATAAAGCTGATGCGTTTCTGCAATAGCCTTAGTCGTAGCTACGACAGCTTTATTGTTTTATTGTCACTCTGATGTACCAATAAACGACACTTCAAGGATTACAGTTTTGCCAGCTCTCCTTATTACTGTTGCATTGGAGTGTGTTGGGACACATCGAGCCTCGGCACTGGTGAGTGGACCTGGTGTATGGATTGAGTTGTCCCTGCAGAGAGCGCTGTTACCTTTCTTCTTTTCCATGCTGGAATATAAACTCAGTCGCATCATCCTGTGTTGCTGTGTTCTCCACAACTTTTTAAGGAGAAATTCTTTAAACTATGCTGCCTCAGTTGGGCCTGAGGCCGGAATTCATATTAATGAACCAACCCTGACGGCGCTTGAAACTGGCCGTCCTGGCTTGCCCCCCCAGAGTGCCCGCGAGGTCCGTATAAGATACATGGAATTTGCGGGTAGGGGGGCCATCAATATGCCAGACAATGTCTGAGACATTTTTAAAATGAAAATATATTTGAAACTGAACAAATATTTGCTTTGACTTACTGCTTGGCTTTCTTTTAGCTGTCTCCTCGGTTATCTTTTATTATGTTCTAATTTTTTGGCCTTTTTCTTTAACAGTGCAAACAAAATTTTGTTGACACATGAGGTGACAATCTCTTCTTCGGCTAACTATTATTATTATGTTGTGGGTCTGCTACACACACACACCTTGTTTTTTTTGTTAATGTATGTAATGCATTACTGACAAAAATATTAATAATTTTCAACACCTTGACTGAAATTTTGGGAGTCATGAAAATGGCGTGATTGTGTAAAATTAGAAAGCACTGTTGGGTGTTATTTACTAAAGGAAAATACACTTTGCACTACAAGTGCACTTGAGACTGCACTAAAACTGCACTTTTAGTGCAACGTGGATTTGCCTTTAGTAAATAACCCACATTGTCACTGAAAACAACAACTTTAATACAAAAAATGCTTTTGAGCATTGAAAGAACAAGCCACACATTGTTGATTATCAATCTTTTTAATCAAAGCACACTCACATGTGCGTTTCTAAAAGGGTTTTTGAACAAACCAACATGTTTGTTGTATAACATTTTTTTAGGTCACATTAAGTAGAAATTGCCTTTTAAGGTAAAACAGGCATGTTTAAACCCATAAAACAATACACAACTCTGGAAATTCCAAAGTTCAACTTTTATAAAGTGAAGGCAATATCAGACATGAGTATGTACAAACTGTGTTTGATATTGTGTTCAGCAGATGGGGTGATGTCACCCTTGTAAAAGCCAAATTTAGAAGATGCACACAAATTGCCTAATGTCAACATGTGCTAGCTGCCATCATGGGGGATCAATGGCCGTGTTTTGTGGGTGCAACCCCTTCCTCTCAGCTACTTTATTATTGAGGAAGGGGTTGCACCCACAAAACGCGTACATTGATCTCCCATGATGGCAGATAGCACATGTTGACACACTGTGTGCATCTTCTAAATGTGGCTTTTAACATACGTAAAAAATTTTGGTCACAAAAAAAGAGAAGAAATTTAGGGATTTCTGGGTGTTTTAGATTCTCCCTAAAACATCAATGATGTTCTTCATTTTGTTTTGAACATCATGATGTTTTGCATTAGGTTTTCTAAATCTCTATTACACCCCATTATTTCCCCGATGAGGATCTGGGCACTTTCACTGGTGAAATGACATTCCTCTTCCACAACATCCCGATCACCTACAAAAAAAACAAAAAAAAACACCATGTATTGTAAATATGAAGGCATCCATCTCTTACCTGAGGCTGTGGTCGCAGACACTCACCTATTGTGGTGACAATTTCTACAACGTCTCCCTCCTCCTCCTCTGGTTGCGTTTGGAGGATTTCTCCTTCTTCCTGAGGTGGGGGGTCCGTGGTCTCCTCTGATGAGTGGTGTCCTCCGAGTCTTTTCTCCCCTATGTGAACAAAAATAGGTATACTTAGCACACAGATATTGGATGGCAGAAATAGGAATATGAAACGTTGCTTGGAAGTGGGGTACAATTTTCTGTTTTGGCAGAGTTCCAAGCTGAAGAATTTTTTTTTTGTCCTTTGTAAAGCTTAAATACTTACCTGTTTTGTGCAAGTTTCACAGATGGAGACACCCCTATAGTATACACTGGAGCACCTGTGTGGGCCCCCTAAAAAGAAAAAGGGTGGTTTTTTTTTTGTCCCACACTAGTGCTCCAGCGTCCAGATGTGTAAACAGCTGCTGAGTGTCCTCTCCTTACACAGAATCTAGTTAGCATTTCATTCTAGTTACAAACCCATCTAGACAACAAATGTTTATTAATAGAAGTAGGCCCGAAAAACCGTATTGAACTGCATTTGCCCAAAACATCGTATTTTAGTGGCTGAACGAACAATGTTTCCTACGAACGATTAATGTGCCCATGAACATGAAAGTTGCCATTTTAAAATGTACAACAGTAAAGAAAAGCACATGGAGCAGCACGAACATCATAAAAAGAAAGAATAGGAACACAGCACAACTACTTACTTTTTTGCAGCACTCTCCTGATCCTTCTATACTGATCGTGCTCCCTTAATTTGAGGTCCGACCACCGTTTCCTCAGTTGAACCTTGAATCGCCGCACCCCAAAATTCTTCTGCAGACTCTTCACAACTTTAGCCATGATCTTGGCCTTTCTCACATTTGGGTTGGGGTAAGATCCATACTTCCCATCATAGTCGGTCCTTTTCAATATGTCCATCATCCCCACCATCTCTACAAAGGCCATATTTGATGCCTTAAATCTTCTCCTTGGGATCCAGATGTTTCTGGCTCTGGGCTTTCCTACTCCTCGATGCTGGAATTATCATGCACCTGTTGTCTCTCCGCCATGTGCTCTCCCCCACTGCGCCGAAAGAGATGGGGCGGAGAATAGACTAGAAAGAACGTGGGGAGTGGAGTGGAGTGGAGTTTCGTGCATGCGCAGTGTATATAAAGCGTAACACGCGTGCTTCGTACGTACTATCTGTGAGCGGAGGAAGGAGTATCGGAGGCGCCGATCGTGATAACGAAGGTACCATTTGAACTTGGGCCTATACTGCTTATAGATTGAAGCCTATATTGGGACAAGAGTAGGAGAGTTTAGCCTGACATTAGGGTTTGTCTTGTGTTGTGTCTTGCAGAGAAAATGGATCTAGTCAATGATCATGACTTTATGCCAATATTCATTGATATGTTCAGGGAGCTGCCCTGTCTGTGGCAGGTAAACCACCCTTATTATAACAATAAAACAAAGAGGAAGGCAGCGTTGGATCAATTGGTGGAATGTGTGAAGCCGGTGATCCCCACGGCAGACATCCCCTATTTGAAGGCCCTAATTGGTGGCCTGAGGAGCACTTATCTTAGGGAGCGCAAGAAGGTCCAGGATTCCCAGAGATCAGCAGCTGCAGCAGATGACATTTATGTCCCCAGGCTGTGGTACTATGACAGACTGCATTTTCTGGCAGACCAGAGAGAACCCAGGCCAGCACTCTCCAGTCTTCCTTCCATGCTTCCTTCCACCTCAGCTGAGGCTTCAGACGCCCAACCTGGGCCTTCCAGGCAGCAACATGTGGAGGAGCCCAGCTTGAGCCAGGTATAGCATTCTTCTAAATATTTCTGGTTGTCAAATTAATGATGTTAAATATATGTTATATAATGCAAAGAGATGCAGTGCTAGAGAGAGGATTAATGAAAGTGAAAGAAAAAACTAGAGCATAGTTTCATTAGCATCAAATAATAGTAATTGAGCAAAACTAATTAATAAGCTCACATGCAAATTAATAAAAAATAAAGTGAATATCTGTAATAATGTGGATACACACAAAATCTAATCAAAATATCAATAACGTACAGCAACCGCTAGCAGCAGATGATTCCCAGGGATATAAAACAAAAACATTCCATAGTGTGATACGTCCAAAAGGATTTATTTATTGAGTATAAAAATACACTTACAGGATCGCAGTATTAAAAGGGCAGAGGAATAATGCAGCATAAAAAACTCCGGCGTCTCCATCTGTACCTTCACTTCCTAAGTTCGTGTATAGCCCGTCTGAGAACAACGTGATGGCGTCGTAGGCTCCTCCCAAAATATATTAAATATATGTTAGTTTTAATAACTAATTTCTGATTTCACAAAGTGTTTTACATATCAATAGTGGCCACAAATGATTTTGACAAGAATGAAAAATGCTGGGCTCAGAATGATAGTCTTTTCTATTTATTAACAATCAATTTGCAACAGTCATGAGATGAAAATTGTGTGTGATTGATGAACAAAAAACTAAAACAATGTCCCTTTTTCATACACAGGAAAGTCTCAGCCAGGAGGTGGCAGGGGTAAGTGGCAGCCAGGAGGTGGCCGGGCCCAGTAGCCTGCCCAATACCCAGGTCCCTCCCCTCCGCCTTCCACAAAAAAGTGACAGGAAGAGGAGTAACGTGAAGGAGGCAGCAATTGGCCTATTTATGAAAGCTACTGCGGCCCTCAGAACCCCCCCACAGTGTTCAAGAGGACTTTGCCTATATTACAGCCTGCAAAATGCTGGAAATGGAGGAGGGCCAACACCTAATATGTGAGTATCTCATCTTCCAAGCCCTAAATAAGGGGTTGAGGGGCCATCTCTCAAGCCAAAACCACGTTTGTGAGCTCAACCATGGTCCTCCTCCTCCTCCAGGTCCTCCTCCTCCTCCTTCACCTCCTGCCACACCTCCAACATCAGAGCCACAGCCTGGAAGGAAGCGTCTAAGGAAGACCAGAGAGTGATGGCCCTGGGTCCAGTCTGGTCTGGCAAAAGACGCAGGCTCTTGTATGACCACAGCCTGGGGACAGATATGTCATCTGCTGCTGTTCCTGATCTCTTGTAGTCCTGGACCGGATTGTGCTCACTATTATAAGGACTGCTCAGGCCACCAATTTTGAATGTAAAATTATTGATGTGTGCCCGCCTTGGGGTACAAAGGCTTCGCAAATTTCACCAGTTTATCCAGCGTTGCCTTCCTCCTTATTTTGTTATGACCCAGAATAAATGGCTTTTTTTATTTTTCACAAATACTTGCCTGTGTGTTTTCCTTCAAAAAGGACAGTTTGTGAGTAAGCAGGTACATTTCCAAAGTACAATGCGAAATTAACAAGGGACACCAACACCAACCAATCTCCTTGAGATCCTAAAATACAATATAATAACAATACAATGGTGTAACTTGACACACAAAACCCACAGAAATAATTATGGAGATCACCAAAAAAAAAAAAAAAAATCACAAAAACAGGAGATCTTGATTAAAAAAACAAACACCAAATTATCAAAAATATAAAAACACAAAACCCCAAAAAATTTCGTTAGATCTGACGAATACAAATATTATATTCATGAAATCACGACAAATAATAAAGAAAGAAGTTTGTGAGAAGTCTGTGTGAATATAAGCAGCAAAACAACTTCATTCTTCTAGCATTATAAAGAAGAAGAGAGTGCGCTGCATTAAACAATTTAAAACATTGCAGCGTGACGAAAGTGCTATATCCATTACGAACGCTAATTTTACCAGACCGAGCAGTTCCGTCTCGGAATTTATTCTGAGCATGCATGGCACTTTGTGCATCAGAATTGTGCACACGCGGTCGTAATTTACGCAAACGGATTTTGTTATCAGAAAATGTTATAGCCCGCTTTCAAACTTTGTGTGTCAGAAATTCCGATGGAAAAAGTCCGATGGAGCCCACACACAGTCGGAATTTCCGACAACAAGCTCCGATCACACATATTCCGTCAGAAAGTCTGACCGTGTGTACAAGGCATAAGAGTTTCAATTTGTATGCAATCAGGCAGGCGCTTGCACTATATGGTTTTGGTAAATCTGAAGACAAAAATCTGCAGAAAATCGAATAATCTGTATGGGGCCTAGGCATGTGAGATAAAGTGAGAAAGTGTGAACCTGTTTTTTGCATATAACAATTACTTCATGAACTTTACTGCCTCATGCCTATTGTGTATCTTTAGTTTTATAAGGTCAAAAACAGAATGATCATTCTTTTTTTCGAGGACGTTATGATTATTCTATTGCCAAAGATATAACTGAACACCTGCACCTATGTGGAAAGCATTACAGGACACAGATGATGAACATTATTAACAAATGTTAAAATATCAAGTGTATTTAAACTCTAAATCTTTTTTTAGTATGTCTGGCATCATGCCTCATTGTATATAGTTTTTTGCAAGTAAATCATTTTTGTGAATATGTTTCAAAGTTTCTTACCTTGAGATCCTGCCAGTAACATCACTTCCTGTTGTAGCCTGACAGTCTTAAAGTGGATGTAAACCCACTCTCATCATTTCTAAATTACTTCCATAGTGCTGATCTATAAGGATATATGTGCCTCCTGCATGTATCCTTACCTGTCAAATGTCTCCCCTTTAGCTGTTTGGAGCCCTGCAATACTCTGGATTCTGTGGGAAGGTCTGTTGTCTGGAGCTCGGTGGGCATGATGTCAGTAGACTCCCCGCCCACCTCTACACACCCCTTAGCCAGACATCGATATTTCTTTCACTGAACTTCTGCTGGTCTCGTGAATCATGCCCCATGATTAATAACATCCAGTCAAAACCCAGGAAAGTCACCACATGACTTTAGCATGCTGAGGTGTGGAGCAGCCAATCCTGAGAGAGCTGGAGAAGAAAGGAGGGGGGGCATGAAGTACACAGAATGCCTCTCTCACACTCGTGCATGGGATAAGGAAATCACCTGTCAGTCTCAACAAGGGGGAATAAACTTATTTCTCTGTATTTCTGTTTTTATCTTACTGAAGAAAGATAAGAGGATTGCTCAGAGATGGATTAACTCTTTGTGGCAAGACTGGGCACAGATGAAATGTCATCCTCTGCTGTAACACATATGAGTCTTAATTAAAAAATTTGGGGGGGGTTTACATCCACTTTAACCACTTGCCGACCAGCCGCTGTCATTATACTGTGGCAGGTCGGCACAATCCCATGAACCATCATAGCTGTACGTCGGCTCCTTTAAGTGGGATAGCAGGAGCGCACGCTGCACTGCGGGCGTGCCGATGCTCGCGATCATGGACACGAGAGGCAGAACAGGGATGTGTGTGTGTAAACACACACACATCCTTGATCTGTGAGGAGAGGAGATGCAGATCGTAAGTTCCTAATAGCTAGGAACCATGATCTGTCATCTCCTATATTCAGTCCCCTCCTCCTACAGTTAGAACACACACTAGGGAACACAGTTAACCCCTTGATCGCCCCCTAGTGTTAACCCCTTCCCTGCCAGTGACATTTATACAGTAATCAGTGCATTTTTATAGCACTGATCGCTGTATAATTGTCAATCATCCCAAAAATGTTATAAAAGTGTCCAATGTGTCCGCCATAATGTCGCAGTCTCGATAAAAATCGCAGATTGCCGCCATTACTACTAAAAAAAATAATAATAATAAAAATGTCATAAATCTATCCCCTATTTTGTAGACGCTATAACTTTTGCGCAAACCAATCAATATATGCTTATTGCGATTTGTATTACCAAAAATATGTAGAAGAATACATATCGGCCTTAACTGAGAAAAAAAATTGCTTTCTTAAAAAAAAATTTGGGATATTTATTATAGCAAAAAGTACAAAATATTGTGTTTTTTTTCAAAATTGTCGCTCTTTTTCTGTTTATAGCGCAAAAAATAAAAACCGCAAAGGTGATCAAATACCACCAAAACAAAGCTCTATTTGTGTGAAAAAAAGAACGTCAATTTTATTTGGGTACAGCATCACACGACCGTGCAATTGTCAGTTAAAGCGACGGAGTGCCGTATGGCAAAAAATGGCTTGGTCACTGAGCAGCCAAATCTTCCAGGGCTGAAGTAGTTAAGCCACTGCCTCTCAATTAGCAGCAGCATTGTCAGCCTAGCACAGTGATGGCGAACCTTGGCACCCCAGATGTTTTGGAACTATGTTTCCCATGATACTCAACTACACTGCAGAGTGCATGAGCATCATGGGAAATGTAGTTCCAAAACATCTGGGGTGCCAAGGTTCGCCATCATTGGCCTAGCATGTGGGCTTCTTTGGTTTACTGTTTGGGTGGCTATCTGCTTGACCTAATAAGCAGGTCATTAGCCAACTAAAGAAACACACATGGCGGACTGACAAAACTGCTGGTAAATGTGAAGCAGTAGAGTTGTTAGATTACAACAGAAAGCCACTGTGTCACAATTAGCAGCAGGTTAGTTAGCCAGTGGTGATGCTCTTTAAAATGACTATTGGACTGCCTGGCAAGTTTTGCAGATAGACAGCCCAACGGCCAACTGAAGGAGCTTACAAAGTAGGAGGACAGCCCTGCTGCTGTAGGGTAGGTGCACAGAAGTTTAGCACCCTGAATTGGCCACTAGATATCAACATTGTTAGGGCTGGGAACACTGTAGTGAAGGGGCAAGCAGGTTAAGTGCATAAAGAGAAATTGCAGTCTGCTCACATAATGTGTATTAAAAACATCTTTGCCATTCTGAAGCTTCCCTCCAAGCACTTTGCATTTTATTTTATATAAATTGCAATTATGTACTTGCCAAATATGCTGCAGAAATCTCCCTCCACTGAGTCTGGCTGCAATCATTTTAACTGTGGGCAGCTGAAGCTGCTGCCTGTTCACTTCCTGGATTTACACAGACACACAGAGACACACCTCCAGTTCTGCAGCTCTCATTGGCCCTCTTATGACTCATCCCCCTCCCTTCCTGGCAAACTCTCAGGAGAGTGAGAGAGTGAGCTGTGCATGATGTCATACGCCTTGGCATTTTTCCAGACAAGAAACAGGAAGTGGGCTGTATAAGGTATTTACTGGCAGATAAAAAATGTTTTACTATCCAAAGTTAAAACAACAAGGGCAGAAGATTTAATAGATAGAAAGATGAAAAAATGACTGCAGTTCCGCTTTAAGTAACCGCTACAGGACCCCAGAGTAGGGTGTACCATAGATAGTGAGGAAGTACCAGCCCTGCCCCTGCTAGTGTCGGACACTTTGGGAATGAGGGCTTGTATAAATAGACTGTCAGGAGTCCACCTAGAGAGTTGGTCATGGGAAGTAGTGAAAGGACCAAGACACACAAAGATGTAATCTTTGAAGGCTCTAGCTTCTGGGAGCTTCCCCTTATGGAAGGGGAGGTGACGGACTAATACGACTACTCACATCCCTGTGTCTTGGCAAAACCCCTAAAGGTATGGGCTGCTCCTTGCCACAGCTCTCATCTCTTATGTTCTCTATCGGTTTGCAACCGAGGAATGTACCATTACCAATGGGATGTCTGAAAGGTTTTATAAATGTACAAGATGGAAACGTCTTCTAGAAACAAACAGATGCTGGGTAAAGCTGCTATTGGGGTCCATTGTCATAAGGCCAGAGAAGATGGAACAGGCTATTAGGTGCTGCTGATTAGGCCAGGCTGAGGAGACTACCAGGGGGGTCTCTGTATTAGCACTCAGCGGAGGGTCCTGTGCCCATAGGGCCTCAGGGAGCCTAAAGGGGACCAACCTATGCTGGGCAGGAATGGGTTAAAATGTACAGGTCCTTCCCCATTACATGGCTGTACATGTTGAAGACATGCAGTTTAGCATGCAACTAGGCTGCAACACAACACTTGGCTGCTATTACACAACACAGTGAGGCAATGGTTTTGCATTGTCAGCCTTCAACAGAAAATGATGTTAATGACAAGATCCCCAAGTAAGAAGCTTTGCAACATCTTCACGAAAAAACTTTTCACATAAAGGCAGAATAACAAATATACTAAAAAATAGATTTTGAGTTCAAATTAAAAAAAGAATATATGAAACGGCATTGAATGAATAGTGTTTATATATTTTCAGCAGTTGGAGAGAAAATATTATGCAATTTCATCATTCTTTTTTTTCCCTGATTAATGACATGATTAGATAACAAGAATCGGCATACTGTCTTCCAAATCGCATTTAGTGATTCCAGTAAGCTTTGAAGTAACGGCTGCAAAACGGCTCTTTGATCTACTTACAGTATCGCCGTTTTCATCAGTGAATTCTACAGCATGATGTGTCCTCAGGTAATAATAGCTTTACGCATTTTATCTCCATATGAATGTGTGTTTCTTTTTCACTCTGTATGGATAATGGAGCATGAAGCCCAACAGCTATGTGCTGGAGCAGCTTTATGTCTAATGTACTAACAGAATTCTAAAGGGAATTTTGTCTGGATAAGAGAACAAAGAATTGTCACATGCTGCCACAGTTAAATTAGGATACCCGTGTAATACTTACTGGAGCTTAAAATGGGAAAAGGGCAATTATTTTCTGTTCTTGTATTTACTGCAGTGTGATTACTATAATGCACACCTAGTCTTGTCTGCACACGCTTACTACCAGTCATTTATTTGTGGGAACAACAATAAATCGCCAATGTCGGGAAAACTGACTAGGTGTGGATTACAAATTAGAGCAGATAGACTCTAGGGGCCTAATACATCTAGAGGCAGTACTTTGAGATGACTTTGTTATATGGGTTCTCTTCCCAGTTTGCATCTTATTCATCATTCTCATGCTTATTTTCTTTCATACAAATGTAGGAGAAAATCAGCAATACAGCATGCTAATTTACCCTCTGTTTTATGTTTTTTTTCCTTTTTTGGTGATCCTGCAAATAAGACACTTCCTTCTATATGAATTTGTTGTTTTCCAAAGGAAGAGAACATTGTTTTTGCTTTCATTTCAGCTCACAAGTGACAAAGACTTTGCACTATTGGCAAGATCAAGAGGTATTATCTGTACTTGCTAATAATGCTCATAGCATTAAAAATGTAAAAAATCTAATGCAGCCACCACATCTAGCAACTAGTACGATATATACAGTATATATATATATATATATATATATATATATTGTGATGCTGTGGGCTCTAAGGATAGAGCTGTGTTCCCTGCCCCGCCCCCTCCTCATCCTGCCCCCTCCCCTGTTGAATATGCAGGGAGAGCAGGGAGGGTTTTGAGTGTGCCGCCGGGATCGCTGTCACAGCGGGCTTCTGTGTTTTATAAGTGACTGCAGTGACCGGCAATGCAAGGGGCCAGCGCCGAAGTTTCCGTCTGAAACAAAAAATCTTGAAGCTGCTATCTGGCCAGGGTCCCCTATATCAGCGTCCCTAGGTGCTGCCACGCCTCCTCCGATCCTCTCACCGGCAGTCCCCCAATCTCTGTGACACATGTGCAGCCTCTCATGGGGCCCCTACTGACCCTGGGTGACCGGTCAGTCTGCCCCTGGGCATCAGCATTCCAAGACATAGGAAGATTGTAGGAACAGTTTGGGGATGGCCCCTTCCTGTTCAAACATGACTGTGCACCAGTGCATAAAGCAAGGTCCATAAAGACATGGATGAGCCAGTTTGGGGTTGAGGAACTTGACTGGTCTGCACAGAGTCCTGACCTCAACCCGAAAGAACACCTTTGGGATGAATTAGAGCAGAGAATGTGAGCTAGGCCTTCCCCTCCAACGTCAGTGCCTGACATCACAAATGCGCTTCTGGAAGAATGGTCAAACATTCCCATAGACACACTCCTAAACCTTCTGGACAGCCTTCTCAGAAGAGTTGAAGCTGTCATAACTTCAAAGGGTGGGCCAACTTAATATTGAACCCAACGGACGAAGACTGAGATGCCAGTAAAGTTCATGTGCATGTAAAGTCAGGCATCCCAATGCTTTTGACAATATTTCGTAGAGTAAACCTGCATGAACAGGCTCCAACTCAACAATGTAAAATTGTAGGCATTTATAGGTAACTATCCATACTTTTATATGCAGTCTGGAAGCCCATATCAGCACGTTTTAACACTCCTGGTAGTGGTGAGTGCTGTCACTTCCCCTTCCACTTCCTACATGTTCCTATTGGCTAGGAAGGCTGACCAATATTATGATGGGCCAATAGGAATATGCATAAAGTGGGGGAGCCTGGACTGGACCAAGACTCAACACTACTAGTGTTGGGGGTGTGGCATGGCGGGAGTCTAGTCTTAGGTTGTCATTTTACCACTGAACATATATGTAGATGTGTAGCATCAGGGATTTTCTCCTCTCTCTATCCAACTCAACACTACTATGAAGTGATTAACCCCCTTAATGACCAGAGCATTTTTTGCGATTCGGCACTGCGTCGCTTTAACTGACAATTGCGTGGTCATGTGATGCTGTACCCAAACAAAATTTTTCCCACAAATAGAGCTTTCTTTTGGTGGTATTTGATCACCTCTGCAGTTTTAATTTTTTTCCCTATAAACAAAAGAAGAACGACAATTTTGAAAGAAAAGCAATATTTTTTACTTTTTACTATAATAAATATCCCCAAAAAATATATAAAAAAACAAATTCTTTCTCAGTTTAGGCCGATATGTTTTCTTCTACACATCTTTGGTGTAGAAGAATAGCCCAGGATTATGAAGGGACGTACGGGTACGCCCTTTTGCGCACCCGTGCCATTCTGCTGACCTACAGATTGGTAATAGCAGATTGGCGCCATTACTAGTAAAAAAAAAAAAATAATAATAAAAATGTCATAAATCTATCCCCTATTTTGTAAACTCTATAACTTTTGTGCAAACCAATCAATATATGCTTATTGCGATTTAAAAAAAAAAATATGTAGAAGAATTCACATCGGCCTAAACTGAGGAAAAAATGTGTTTTTTGGAAAAAAAAAGTGGGATATTTATTATAGCAAAAAGTAAAAAATATTGTGTTTTTTTCAAAATTGTCGCTCTTCTTTTGTTTATAGCACAAAAAATAAAAACCGCGGAGGTGATCAAATACCACCAAAAGAAAGCTCTATTTATGGGAAAAAAGAAACATCAATTTTGCTTGGGTACAGTGCCGCACGACCACGCAATTGTCAGTTAAAACGACGCAGTGCCGTATCGCAAAAAATGGCCTGGTCATTGAGCAGCCAAATCTTCCAGGGCTAAAGTGGTTAAGGCTCGCTTCACACTGCTGCAGTGCGATTTTTACATGGTTTCCAGTGCAATTATGTACTGCGACTTTGATGCAACTTTGCATATTCTGTGGAGCCAAATCACACTGTAAACCTTTGGACCTTTTTCAAAGTCACACCATGCTGAGTTGCATTGACCAGAACAGGATATATATATTGAATGTAATGAGGTCAATTTACTAAAACCGCAGAGTGGAAGCGGGAAGCTGATTTATTTCTAAGCAGAGTTGCACCAGATTTTGCACCCCAGTTTTACAAAATCAACCCCAATGTGTTTTCCTTGTCATGTGTGAACCAGCACTAAACTCCTTTTTAGTTTAGCACATTTAGCACAATAGAAAAAAAAAAAAAAAAACAATTTCCAATAAACTATTTGTTAAAATTCTTACCCCAACATTTGCAGTTTACATCTTTCAGTGCTGCTGGCCCCTGCTCTCTCTCTTTTTTTTTCTTAAATATCTTTTTATTTATTTTCTTAATAAACAAACAGACAAAACAACACAAAATAAATCATCATACACATTGGATCAAAAATAATGAAGCAACTTCAAAACCCAATCACATTGCATAGTAGCCATCAATTCAAAAAAGTCAGAACCGCCTGAACCGCTCCACACCGCCAACACTCAGAAGAGCACTCAGGATTTATCTTCCGAAGTCTGTATGGCGTAAGCTATGCCCTATGTACCAATTTGAATTGGATCATACAGTCTCTCAAAGACACCAAAGATCCCAAAGGGAAATCCTACACACTCCTCCAGTCTTCCATGTCCAGATCTGGTATGTCCTGCACCCACTTAGCCCTAGGACCCACGAATGGCAGTAGGGAAATGGCAGATCTGTACCATGTCTAGAATCTGCTGCAGCAATAAGTGAATTTATAAAGCCAAAAAAATGGCATTTTTCCTGCAAACTGCTTTTATTTTGCTCAGCAACAGCTGGGGAGCCAGTGTGTATGATGAGGCCACAATGTAGTGCACTGGGAACAAGATTAGAGATTTTTTGGATACATTCTAGTGTCACTTTGACTTTGGATAGAAGTAACGGGTGCGTTAAAATTGGTCTTTGGGTGTCGGTGGCGCCTTCCCACCGTAACCCTATAGAGATAATCTTGATGAAAGCAAGAATTTGCCTTGCTGTAAAAAACTGCTATGATATGCACCTGTCAAACAGGTGCATAAAAATTGGTCTTTAGGTGTTGGTGGTGCCTTCCCACTGTAACCTTATAGAGGTACTCTTGATGTAAGCAAGAATTTGCCTTGCTGTAAAAGATTGCAATGATATGCACCTGTCAAACAGGTGCAGAAAAATTGGTCTTTGGGTGTCGGTGGTGCCTGTGGGGAGTGGGCCGGGAGATAACAGCTGCAGAATGTGATGGAATAGGGTGGCTGCTCTCTACTCTTTCTTGATGCTGACCTCCTTGGGGTTGTGCCGCCTCATCTTCAGTTTCCTCCTCTGCTCTATCTGGCACCCAAGTCGCATCAGTGACCTCATCATCATCATCTCCATCTCCTCCATCTTCATCATTACCACTGGAGACAACTTGGCAATACGCTGCGGCTTGGGGGACATGAATGCCAAATTGTCTACCAGTGTTCCTCCCTCTCTCTAGGCTCATGTTCCTGTCATCCTCAACCTCAGAACCAGCATCTGAATCCAGTAATGACTGGGCATCATCAATGAGCAAGTGACTGATGCTGTGGTCAAATAACTCAGCTGACTCCTCAATGGCTGATGTTAGGGCTATGGCAGGAGTAGATGTGGACAAGGAGGCAGGTTTATCCACTCTGGCAACTGAAGGGGACTGCACACTTGTCTCTGCTTGTGTGACAGGATGAGGAGGATGAGGAAGGTTTAGTAAGCTAGTCCACCACCTCCTCTGCATGCTGTGGCTGGATAGCACGGGCAAACTCACTAAACAGAGGAATTGATGCCCTGCCTGAGGACTGACCACCACGTCCACCTTTGCCTGTGGACACATTTGTTGCTGGCCCCCTTACAGTGCCAAGGGAACGTCTGCCTCTCCTGTTGTTCTCCCAGACATTATTGGGAGGGAGGGGGCGGTGCTTATAAGCAAATGTAAAGGAGAAGTTGAAATCTGTACATAGATGCACTTTAATCAATGTAAAGAGGTGTTTGGTGCCCTTTAATTTAAGTACTCACATTACACAGACACACGCCACAGATACAATATAATATACTGCAATATAATGCTCCAAACGTACAGTGATGCACAGAACTATATGGCGTTAAACTGGCAGTAACGCACGCAAAACAATATGGCGTTAAATTGGCAGTAACGCACGCAAAACTATATGGCGTTATACTGGCAGTAACGCACGCAAAACTATATGGCGTTAAACTGGCAGTAACGCACGCAAAACTATATGGCGTTAAACCGACAGTAACGTACGCAAAACCATATGGCGTTAAACTGGCAGTAAAGCACGCAAAATTATATGGCGTTAAACTGGCAGTAATGCACGCAAAACTATATGGAGTTAAACTGGCAGTAACGCATGCAAAACTATATGGCGTTAAACTGGCAGTAACGCACGCAATACGATATGGAGATAAACTGGCAGTAAAGCACGCAAAACTATATGGCGTTAAATTGGCAGTAACGCACGCAAAACTATATGGCGTTATACTGGCAGTAACGCACGCAAAACTATATGGCGTTAAACTGGCAGTAACGCACGCACAACTATATGGCGTTAAACCGACAGTAACGTACGCAAAACCATATGGCGTTAAACTGGCAGTAAAGCAAGCAAAACTATATGGCGTTAAACTGGCAGTAATGCACGCAAAACTATATGGAGTTAAACTGGCAGTAACGCATGCAAAACTATATGGCGTTAAACTGGCAGTAACGCACGCAATACGATATGGAGTTAAACTGGCAGTAAAGCACGCAAAACTATATGGCGTTAAACTGGCAGTAATGCACGCAAAACTATATGGTGTTAAACTGGCAGTAACGCACGCAATGCGATATGGCGTTAAACTGGCAGTAAAGCACGCAAAACTATATGGCGTTAAACTGGCAGTAATGCACGCAAAACTATATGGCGTTAAACTGGCAGTAACGCACGCAATACGATATGGCGTTAAACTGGCAGTTAAGCACGCAAAATTATATGGCGTTAAACTGGCAGTAACGCACGCAATACGATATGGCGTTAAACTGGCAGTAACACAATCAAATAGACGATGTTCGAACCATCACTACACTGAAGCTATCTGAACTGTCCCTACTCTAGCTATATGCTAATGTCAAGATTACTGACACGGTCTCACTACACTACACTGAAACTATCTGAGCTGTCCCTACTCTAGCTGCACACTATGAAAAGCTGAATGATGGTCCTTCTCACTAAACTCACACTATCCCTAGACTGACACTAAACAAATATTCTACACTGACAATTGAAGCAAAATAGCACAGTATAGCACACTAACTAATAGCACTGAACAGAGCCCTGTTCTATCTCTCTCCACACCAAAATTACACTGAAAATGGCTGCCATTTAAAGAATAATTTTATACTGTGGGGCGGGAATGAGCCATAATTGGATAAAGTCATGAGGACAGTATCCAATCATGACTCTGATAGTGCTCTGTGCCCTGATTGGCTGAAGCATTCACTGCTTCAGCCAATCAGGGCTTGCAATGCACTGTTCAACGCCACAATGCATTGTGGTTGGTTCGGGGGGGTGAACAAATAGTCGAATGACACGTTTGTTCAGCTGTTCGCCGAACGTCCAAACAAAGAAAGTTCGGCCCGAACGTATGCTCAGGCCGAACCGTTCGCTCATCCCTATTGGGAACAACAAGGACTAAGCCCAATTTACCTTCAGCCCGGTAACAGTTGAAAAAGAATCCAATAAATCTGTAAAGCTCCTTGGAGAGAGGGTCCAGCATCATTCAAAAATAATAAAAGATCAACTGCATACAGTGCTACCTTCTCCTCCAACCAACCAATCCGCAACCCCCTAACATTGGGCGAAGTTCGAAGAGCCTCCGCCACAGGCTCAATATCAATATCGAAGAGGGTCAGAGACAGATGGCAGCCCTGCCTAAAATGAAGCTGACAACCCTCCTCCATTTTCACTGCAGCTGTGGGATGTCTATATAGGACCTGCAACCATTTTATAAATACCATTGGAAAGCCCATTCTGCGGAGCACCTCCCATAGAAAGGGCCATTCAAGAGTGTCAAAAGCCTTCTCTATATCTAGAGAGGCAACCACCCTAGAACCTATATTAGGATGTAAAGCATCGATATTAGAATATAATCTTTGCAGATTCACATCAGTGGCCCTACTGGCCATGAAACCCGTCTGATTCTTTCCACATTTTCCAAAAACTTGTAGAAAAAAATGACATGTTGAAAAGACTCATTATGCCTTATAGATTTTACGTTGGGGTGTTTTCTTTCCAAAATGGGGTAATTTTCGGGGCGTTTCCATTGTCCTGGTGGTCCAGGACCTTTAAAAGTGCAAGAAGTAGTCAGGAAATTAGATGTGTAATTTATGCTCCTAGAACACCTGAAGGTGCTCCCTGCATGTTGGACCTCTTTATGTGGCCATGCTGTGTAAAAGTCTCACACATGTGGTATCACCATACTCAGGAGGAGTAGCAGAATGTGTTTTGGGGTGTAATTTGTGGTATGCATATGCTGTGCGTGAGAAATAACCTGCTAATATGACAATTTTGTGGAAAAAAAAGAAAAAACATTTTTATTTTGCAAAGAATTGTGGGGAAAATGACAACTTCAAAAAGCTTACCATGCCTCTCACTAAATACATTGGAATGTCTACTTTCCAAAAAGGGGTTATTTGGGGGGTATTTTTACTTTCCTGGCTTGTTAGGGTCTCAAGAATTTAGATAGGCCATCAGTAATTCAGGTGTCAATTTTCAGAGATTGGCACCATAGCTTGTGGAATTGGGTTATTTTTACTAAAGATATATAGCGGTATACATTTTGGCCAAAATTTATGACGAAAAATGACTAATTTGCAAAATTTATTAACAGAAGAAAAATGCATTATTTTTACAGAATTTTCAGTCTTTTTTCTTTTATAGCGCAAAAAATAAAAAACCCAGCGGTGATTAAATACCACCAAAAAAAAGCTCAATTTGTGTGAAAAAAAGGACAAAAATTTCATATGGGTATAATGTTGCATGACTGAGTAATTGTCATTCAAAATGTGAGAGCACCAAAAGCTGAACCTTGGTCTGGTTAGGAAGGTGGTTAAAGTGCCCAGTGGTCAAGTGGTTAAAAAGACCTATTTTTGGTGAGATATTAAATGGGAATAACCAGTCTGTTGCAGTTCTTATAAGATATATGGGAAAGAGTGGTTTGTTACGATTCTACAGCTCTTAAAGCCACCCACAATATGATCACATCCATAATTTGATTTTCTGCGATTCACACTGACATTTTTGACTTGTGGTGGTGCCCCAGGATGCCCCCAAATCATTAAAAATCCCAGTCATGCCCATGCTCCAATATTCCCTTATTATTATCCATAATATTTGGTTTTATCAGGGTCAAACGTGTTACAATGCATTGGAAACACCAAATGTTACCAATTAAATAAGAATATATGCACAGTGTAAATACCATAAGTGCAACAATAATGACTATTTATTGGATAATAAAAATTAGGTTTTAATACAGCAGATGATACAAAGTTGAACATAATATAATACTGAAGACCTTCAACACAGTGTCAAATAGGCATACAACTACTATTGGTGGGTGGAATGGGGAAAGATGGGGGGGGGGGGGCTATGGCAGATGATATGAAGGTTCCTATGTTACAATCAACCATTGCAAATGGTACTATTTGTACTAAAATACAAAATATGCAACATATGTTTGAAAAATGTGACAATATATTAAAGTTTTTTTTTCACCAATGTGAGGAGTCTGCCAAGCAAAATAGGTCAGTTGGAAACTCTGGTGCACGAAGAGAACTATGATCTAATTGGTATTGCTGAATCTTGGCTTTATTCTTCTCATGACTGGGCTATTAATATTCCTGGCTATGCTCTCTTTCGGAAAGACGGGGTAAAACGGAGGGGTGGTGGTGTCTGTCTCTATGTGAGAAGTGATCTCAAAGCAAGTGTGAAAGAGGCCCTAGTTGATGGAGAGTGTGATGAGTCTGAAGCATTATGGGTGGAACTGTACATTGGTGTGCGTACTACAAAGGTTGTCATTGGAGTTTGTTATAGACCTCCCAGTGTTAGTGAGGAGGTGGAGACTCAGCTCCTTGCACAGATGGAAAGGGCTGCAAGGGCTGGGACAGTGATAATAATGGGGGATTTTAACTACCCGGAAATTGACTGCAGTAATGGCACTGTTGGGACAGTTAAAGGGCAAAAATGTATAAACCTATTACAAGACAATTTTATGGTCCAGTTTATTGAGGCCCCGACTAGGAATGACGCTCTGCTGGACCTGGTAATCTCAAACCATGCAGAGCCTATTACCAATATTCATATAAAAGAACACCTGGGTAGCAGTGATCATAACATGATTTCATTTAATGTTAGCTGTAAGCAACAAACACGCGTAAGAAAAAAACACTTAACTTTAAGAGAGCAAATTTTCCAAGGATAAGGGCTGCTCTCCAAGACTTAGACTGGGAGGGAATATTGGCACCAATGGACACAGAACAGAAATGGGAATTTTTCAAAGAGACCGTATGCAAACTCACTGCAAAGTATATTCCTATGGGCAATAAGTTTAAAAGGCTAAAAATAAAACCTATGTGGCTCATGGCCAATGTTAAAATGGCTATAAATAATAAAAAAAGAGCTTTTAAAAAATATAAAAATGAAGGAACGCTATTATCATTTAAATGTTACAAAGAATATAACAGAATACGTAAAAAGGAAATCAAGGACGCAAAAATACAAAATGAGCGACAGATTGCAAAAGATAGTAGGACAAACCCCAAAAAAATTTTCAAATATATTAATAGTAAAAAGATCAGGTCTGAGCATGTAGGCCCTGTACAAAATAATCTAAAGTGGGTGACTGGGGACAAAGGGAAGGCAAATTTAATTAATACTTTCTTCAGCTCTGTGTATACAAAGGAGCACAGGGAACTCATGTCCATAATGGAGGTGGTAGTAACACAGCCCCAAATTTTACACAATGGCTCAAAAGTGATATGGTCCAGAAATATTTAGACGGAATGAAGGTGGATAAAGCACCTGGACCAGATGGCATCCACCCACAGATCCTAAAAGAATTGAGCTCTGTCATTTCAAGGCCATTGTTTCTAATATTTAGGGACTCATTAATGACTGGAATGGTACCACTGGAATGCCGCAAGGCTAATGTGGTGCCCATATTTAAAAAGGGATCAAAGTCTTTACCAAGTAACTATAGACCTGTTAGTTTAACTGCTATATTTGGGAAGATACTGGAGAGTTTATTAAAAGACCACATAGACGAGTTCTTGCAGGAAAATTTTTTTTTAACCACTTCAATACCAGGCACTTTTGTCCCTTCCTGCCCAAGCCAATTTTTAGCTTTCAGTGCTGTCGCATTTTGAATGACAATTGCGCGGTCATGCTACACTGTTCCCAAACACATTTTTTTATCAATTTGTTCCCACAAATCTTTTGGTGGTAATTGATCACCTCTGGGATTTTTATTTTTTTGGGCAACAAATAAAAAAAGACCGAAAATTTTGAAAAAAAAAGTTTTTCTTTGTTTCTGTTATAAAATTTTGTAAATAAATATGTTTTCTCCTTCTCTGATGGGCACTGATGAGGCTGCACTATTGGGCACTGATAAGGTGGCACTGATGGGCACTGATGAGGCGGCACCAATGAGTTGGCACTGATGAGGTGGCGCTGATGGGCACTGATAGGTGGCACTGATAGGCGGCACTGATGGGCACTGATAGGTGGCACTGGTATGCAGCACTGATGGCACTGATAGGCGGCACTGATGGATACTTATGGGTGGCACTGATGGGTGGCATGGGTGGGCACTGATTGGCACTGATAGGTGGGCACTGATGGGCATGGATGGGCACTGATAGGTCGCACTGATGGACACTGATGGGTGGTACTGATGAACACTGATAGATGGCACTGCTGGGCATCACTGATGAGGAGACATCTGGCAGGCACTGACTGACTGGCACTGACTGGCACTGACTGGCACTGACTGGCAATATGTGTGGGCACTGATTGGCAATGTTTGGGCACTTACTGGCATCCCTGGCGGTCTAGTGTGGCATCCCTGGTGATCCATCTGTTGTGGTGGTCCTGGTGGTGTCCCTGGTGGTCCAGTGTGGGCATCCGCGGGGGAGTTGTGCTGATAAACAATCAGCACAGACCCCCCCATCAGGAGAGCCACCGATTGGCTCTCCTCTACTCGCGTCTGTCAGACACGAGTGAGGAAAAGCTGATCAACGGCTCTTCCTGTTTACATTGTGATCAGCCGTGATTGGGCACGGCTGATCACGTGGTAAAGAGCCTCCGTCAGAGGCTCTTTACCGAGATTGGTGTAGCGGTGTGTCAGACTGACTGACGTCATATGATGCCCAGTCAGGATAACTGAACCACCGCCCGGCCGTCATTCTGCTATAGGCCAGTTGGGAAGTGGTTAAGCAACAGACAGCATGGATTCATGAAAGACAGAAGTTGTCAAACAAACCTAAATTCTTTTTATGAGGAGGTAAGTAAAACCTTGGACAGAGGGGTGACTGTGGACGTGGTATACCTGGATTTTGCAAAAGCGTTTGAAACAGTTCCCTACAGATGGCTCATGTGTAAGGTAAAGTCTACAGACTTGGAAAGATCAATTTGTAAATGGATATAAAACTGGCTAAAAGACAGAATTCAGAGAGTAGTGGTTAATGACTCTTACTCTGAATGGTCTATGGTTATCAGTGGTGTACCCCAAGGTTCAGTGCTGGGACCCTTATTTTTTAATATCTTTATAAATGATATAGGGTCTGGATGAACATTTCTGTCTTTGCAGATGACACTAAGCTATGCAGTGGAATAACGTCCTTACAGGATGTCTCCAATTTACAAGCCGACCTCAATGCACTGTCTAATTGGGCAACTAAGTGGCAAATGAGGTTGAATGTTGATAAATGTAAAGTTATGCACTTAGGGGCTAAGAATATGCATGCATCATACATACTAGGGGGAGTACAACTGGGGGAATCGATGGTGGAGAAGGATCTGAGGGTTTTGCTAGATCATAAGCTCAACAATAGCATGCAATGCCAAGCTGCGGTTTCCAAAGCGAGCAAAGTCCTTTCTTGTATTAGGAGAGGTATGGACTCCAGAGAGAGAGATATCATTTTACTCCTGTACAAATCATTAGTAAGACCTCATCTGGTATAAGCAGTTCAATTTTGGGCACCAGTTCTCAAAAAGGATATCGGGGAACTGGAGAAAGTGCAGAGAAGGGCAACCAAACTGATAAGAGGCACGGAGGAGCTCAGCTATGAGGAAAGATTAGAGGAACTGAATCTATTCCCTCTTCTTTTCTAAATGTACATAATATAACTGGGTACTAACATTTATAGGTAAAGTTGATCCAGGGAAAATCTGTTTGCCTTTCGGGGCATCAGGAAGGAATTTTTTCCCCCGGCTGTAGCAAATTGGAGCATGCTCTGCTGGGGTTTTTTGCCTTCTGGTTTAACTGTGGGTGAGGGATTGTGTATATGGGATTGTATTTTTATTTTTTTCAACCTAACTATGTAACTACACGCCCGGCTATATTGTGCTCTTCTATTGCAAGCAACTTAAAGCATATGTAAGGGAAAAAAATAAACTCTACAGTGCATCTTTGCAATAGAAGTATAGTTTCCCATGTTTTATCACTTTAAAGACCCTGCAAGTACAGAACGAAATCTTGTTGATCTGCCAGAAATGCTCTCAACTCCTATTTTTAATTTGCAGGATTTTTTAACTGTATGGTGTCAGCCCTGTCTAGTTGTCTTTTGCTAAACTACTGAATCTTTCCCACTCTTCATAGCTCCACAAAGTAGGAACTAATTGTTCTGCAATCCAAAATAAGAATTGGGAAGTCTAGACTACACTTTTTGAGATGAGACAGGAAGGGTGCGCAAGGAAGGGACAGCTTTGAATTTCTGACATGATCTACTGATTTTATGTTGCACTTATGGGACAGATATAACAAAACCCTTTTTTGTGTTATATTTCACAAGTCAAAAGTAAGTAAATAAGAGACGTTTATTGTTAGAGTTCACATACACTTTATTATTGGCCCATAATTTGTTATTATAATAATATGATTCTATCTGATTTAAGAACTGAGGATTAATTATTGCTTTTTCTTGAACCCGTGCTTTCCCAGTATTTTTGGGATACGTTAAAACTTGCTTGTATTGGATGGCAGACTTTTACCAATGCATACTTATGAAAGGAAACCCAAACAAGAAAGGTCCAAAAGATCAGAACACTTTACAGCCTTATAATATTTCCTGAACGCTAAATAGAAGGATTTCAGTCAAAATGAGTTCTGCACTAAAAGTTTTTTCTGGGCTAAAGGCCCTCAGGTCATTCCCGTTCGTTCCTCAGATGTTGTTTATTCTGGTCCAGCCTTGGCTGCAGCAGATGGCATCTTGAAGAAGTGGGTCACTCCCTAAACAGTGACTCACCGCTTGGCTGCATACAGCATAGCGTGCTGTATTGTAGTTGTTGTTGTAGGCGTTTCTTAATACCAGCAAATTGCAATCAGTTTTTCTGTCCTGAGAAATCATGGTAGAAAGATATTTTAACACCATTGTACTCAACATTTTTGTACTCCCTGGCGTGTTTTAGAATAAGTTCCTTATCTTTGTAGTTTAGTGTTGAAAATATATTTATTAACATTTTCATAGGAAACACAGTGAACAACATAAAGTTTCACAATCCAATGACAGTCACAAACAAACATGTGATGGGAGTCAGCCCAATGGCTATCGCCCACAGCTTAACTCCCATTCTCTAGTAGTGTTAAGCTAGAGTGAAGGATAGTCCTTTGGTACAAGATGTGGTTCTGGCTAGTAAACCTTGAAGTTCATGGTATAGGTGAACACATGTAGATTGTAGGGAGTAAAAGAGAACAACTCAGTTCGGAGAAAGGAGAGAGAGAGAGAGGGGAAGAAGAGGAAAAGGGGGGAGGGAAGGGATGGGTCGGGGAGAGACAGGGGATAAGCTAGGGAAAGGGAGAAGTAGAAAGAGCGGGATAAGGGAGGAAGGTTAAGGGAGAGCGAAGGAGCTGCTGAGGAGATGTTTATCTAGAGGAAGTAAGTGTTTAGAGTATAGGGTGGCGTGTCAGTGACTTCATGGGGCAGTGAGCCTCAAAGGTTAAGGTTCTTTATCTTTGTAGTTTAACAATTTGGCCAGGATTGATCAAGGGAGACTGCCTGGTGGTAGAGGCCTCAAAATGGTTGCATGTGCCTGTTCAACAGAGAAAAATAGTGCAAAAAGTCTCTGCTGAGGCTGCTCAGTTGAGAGTAGCCACTGATCTACAAGGTTGGTAAAATAATTGCTATATATTGCTATGACTTATTTGGTTTTCTAAACCATCATTCTTAAAGTAGAAATCCAGGGTAAACCTAACTAATCTTAAAAATGCTCCCTCCATCCTCCTAACACCTATGCTGTCTAACCTGGATAAGAAAGATTGGTATACTTACCTATTTTCTGGCAGCCTTAGTCCAGCCATGTGATCCAACCAGAGGCAGCTGCAGGGGAGAGGAGGGAGCACCAACAATGGATTGACAATAGTAAGCCTATGGGTGATGTCTCCGCTCCCAGGCATGAGCAAGGTTAGAAGTTCACTGTGATACTAGCCAACATACCTATATGTTACGATAAAGAAACAAGAAAATTCCCCCATTAAACTGGACTTTTATGGCTCATAAATAAGCTAATCAGTAAAAAATGTACAAACTTTATTATGGTCCTATAAAATTGTTATGATAAACAATATAAAGGTTAAAATTTCACATACAGAAGTCCACAAGCGTACATTATATTAATGCTTATTTGTCCATAATTTTACATAAGCAGAAACCACATAAAGACATCCGATGTGTTTCTTAGACACTTGGCTCCTTCTTCGGGAATAGTTTCTGCAAATGGTATATAGTATAAACAAAAAAACATTATTGCAACGTGACGAATATACAATCCCAGGCATAGTGTGTTGTACTTACGAAAGATGGTATCCAAGAGGAAAAATATCTTTCTCATAAAAACAAAGGAGAAAAAAAAAGAAAAAAACAGTAGCCACACTCGCATCCAGTCTCTCACCCCATTGGAAAGGACAGGAGAGAAGAGAAGGTATTCCCTGGCCCGTCGGCCCAGCCAGATGAGAGCTGAAAGTTCTCAACCACAGAAGTGTGGAATGGAAAGTCAGATGGCTGCTAGGTAAGTGCTATTTAAATATAGCTGTGCGTGGTCCGCCTCCACAGGTTTATGGCATTCCACATGACTGCATACATAATCCTCCCTCAGCTGGCTCTAGTATAAGGTCCACTGGGCCAACGGCGCGCAGGCGTTGCCCCACCTACCAATACGCCATGGTGCGGTGACTCACCAATGCCAGGCATATATACAGCAACCTAGTTCAACGGGTGACGCTCTGTGGTGTTTGGCTGTGACGGGTTTGTTCTGCTGACTGGCTAACGAGTTGAGGGTGAGGTTATCAACTGCATCCCAGGTCCGCCGTGACCATAATATACCACCAATGCTCAGTTACAGGAGTTACCCTGAAATGCTTTTTTATATTGGAATCATGTGAGTGCAATGGTTGATGATTGTGTGCATTTGTTTTAATAAATGATTTTACGGTATCACGCTATTGGAGGCACTTTTATCATTTCATGTCTAAAATTGGAAACGCATCCTTTTGTTGAACACTGCTGGGGATCGAGGAATTTAACTTACCCTGATTAACCCTGGTGGGTTGTTAAAGCAGCTTACATGCCGAGCATGAGAGTGCAAGGCAAATTTTTGTGGTGAGTGCGGTTTCAAAGGAGTGATTCACAGTCACAATCGGCATGGTGGAACGAAATTTTAAGTGCATAAAAAGACTATTCACTGAACACTCTGTGGAATATTTCACCCTGCATGGACTTTTATGATTTTTATGTTTGCTTATAAATTTATTTTATTTTTTCATACCACTATTTTATTTTATTCACTTAAGGTATAATGCCCATTTATCTGGATTCATTATGGATACACGTATTTGCTAACTATTAATATAATAGGTTGGATGTCACTATATTGAGGTGAACACAGCGCCACTATTTTCTCAGATAAAATACTTTTTTTCAATGCCAGGCATTGCCATCTGTTGTTGAGCGCGCTCTCCTGCAGCCGGCACTGGCTTACACAGGGGAGATCACGTGACCGGACCGCAGCAGCCAGAAAATGAGTAAATATAGAGATATTTCTTACACATGTCAGAATTTTTTTAAAATTTAAGATTAGTTAATTGGCATTCTCTTTAGCAAGCCAAAGTGCAGAGAAAGCTGAAGAGGAATTTCTTGCAAGGCAATCCAGTTTGTCTTCAACATCACTCACCCTGTTTTCTATAACCACTGTTATATCTCTAATTTTCTGCACATCTTAATGTAGTAGGGCCACTGCTCCTCCAATCCCCCCGCAATCTGAAATTTAAGCTGATTCACTGGGAAGTTACATTTGTTGATGGCTCATAACAACTCTTTCAAAGTAGGTTCAACTTCTAAATCAATAGGGCTTAGGCCTGCCAAGGTGCCTTTCGCATCAAGGAGCCTTACCTCTAGATTGCTGGGGCAAGGATACTTACTGCTTCCCTAGGCCAACCTGTCTCCTGCAGGCCATCCAGTTCCTCCTGAACTTCTCTTTCATCAGTCTCAGGAGCAGCATGATCTGTTGCAAGGACAATATCATTCTGGTCTAGCTGCCACTTCTTTCCTCTTCTGCACCTGTTAATTAATGTGTGGTCATCCTCCTGTACACCAAAATGACACCATCTTGCCTCTCAGCCATGTCCCCTGCTCCCTCTCACCCCTTGCGAGTCATGACAGTGGGGACGGCAGAATCTAAAGAAACCACTGCGTTTTAGGCGCTTACCCACAGGTGTCGCAGTCCACAGAGTGAGGCTAAACCTCAGTAGCAAAGGATCAATGACAGAATACTATTCGGGAGCTCTGTGATACACCTCTGCTCACATTCCCTTTGAGCCCATGCCCCGCAAAATTGTTTTCCACTAGAAAACGTATTTTAGATAGCATACAGTTAACTTTTAACAAAGAATAAATATCTCTCTTGTCATTTATTATCCCTCTTGTTATGCCATTACTTGGACAGCCATTAACTTTACCTAGCATTAGGTTTTTCCATGGTAGGTGCTTGCATGCTATATAATGTTTACGTAACACAGGTACTTATTACCTCTCACTGAAATCATAGCTGTCTCTGTGACAGTGCCTTCAAATGCTTTTCTTTCTAGAAAATGTCATTTTTGTTCAGGCATCATCCAGGGCTATTGTCTACCTCCAGGGCTGAGATGCTGACTTTGACATGGTACAATGAACAACTGATACAAGGAAACATGCATAATCCTCTCTGTACTTCTAAATGTTGATATTATTAAAGATTCAGCAATATGTCTGTAGGTTTTTAGGTCATTGTACAGCAAGTAGCAGTTATTTACATCATCTGGACGTGTTCTGCAATATTGAGGGTGCTTCCCCATCTTATCCAAAAAGCCTACTCATCTCAAACACATGTCAGTAACATACTATAACATTTATAGTCACATGGGAACTCTCATCCTGTTCTTGAACAATAAACAGCTGCCTTGAAACATTCTATAGTGTTTGGGTTAAAGTGACTGAGTTACAGTACGTGTTTGGCTGTAAATGCTGGGGTATGTTTATGCCGATCATTAGAATGACGAAGATACTTTCAACAGTGGCAAAACGTCTTTAATATTATTATATTGAATGTGACTAACTAATAATTAGGATTAATTTATTCCCAACTAAATGGTTAGTCACAAGTGTAGACTAATGGACTGAGTCAACACCTGGCTTCAGACATGTCTTAAATACTCCAGCAGTAAGATCATCCTACAGTATCTTCTCTGTTCTTTTCCACTTCAGAGTTTTTGGTGTTCCAGCTCACTTTTTCATTTTTTGGTTCCTCCTGTTTCAGCCTCCATAATACAAAACACATACAGTACAAGGGTCATAACAGGTGTGCAGACACAGGAATTCAAATGCAGAGATCTTACTATTACAGTAGCTGAGAAATATAAATATATGTCAGGTGGTTAAACTTAAAGTATAACTAAAGGCAACACTTTTTTGTTTTTGTTTTGGATAAAATGCAGACAGATTAGAACCCCTGTCAGGTTTATATTGCTGTCTGTGCCCCCGTTAGGGAGATTCAGCCTCTCTTTTTGTCTTATTTACTATTATCAGTGAAAGTGAAAGTAAAGAAAAACCCAAATTTTGGGTTGTCTCCAGAAAAGTAATAGAGGGGAAATCTTTCAATGGGGACACTAGTTTTGGTGACCCGGGAGGTCTCCAAGGGATTCCCTTAATATGCAGGGATTTCCTCTCACTTCCTGTTTGGCTATGGGACAAGTGAAGGCAAATCTCCGAAATGGGAAACAGATGGTGAAAATAATCTGACAGGGGTTTGCTCTATCCAAAATGAATAAAAAAGTTTTGCCTATAGTTCCACTTTAAATACCTGCTTTGGGTGGACTGACCCTTAATCAATGACAAATAAGGGCTAAAGTATTAGGTGGGCACAATGTAAAAAAAAAAAAAAAACAACATGTTTTGCTAATGCACTGGATTTATAGTGGAATTACTGCAGAACACAATGTAAAGTACACACTATAGTAATATACAGTACACTACTTGACAATGATGCAAATTCACATTTATTTGCACTAGTTCCCTGATGAAGCCAATAACCTGGGGAACTATGTCAGGATGTGTTTTTGTATGGGGTCTTTTCTGCATCAGTTTAAAAAGATATTATTGCTTTTAGCAACAAATGCCAATTATATTATAACTAAAAGGAAAAGAATAAGATTTAGAGATTGGAAGATAGAGGAGGAGATGTTGAAGGAAAGACATGACAGACAAGACCACTAACAATTTCTCTCCTTCTTCTCATCTTTCTATTCTTCCTAGATATTACTTGCTTGTATTAGAGCCTTACTATATGTTAAGGCTAAAGAGTATAATAAAGAGATTCAATTGGGCTCTGTTTCAGACTTTCTGAAAGGGCCTGTGTTTTCTATGGTCTAAGGACCGAGCTGAACGCAATCTTTCTTCTTTATAAATTATATGGTATAACCAACACAAAAAACAGAACCCATTTCATTTGCACTACAAAGTTTATCTAAACCCAAATTAAGAATTAAAATGGAATATATTGTAGTGTATCAGTCCTTAGTTGTGGTGGCTGCCATTTTTTGTTGGCTTTTCTGTTTTTTTACTGATTGAACTTGCCAGTAACACACTTCCTGTCCTAGGCTGCTCGTTCTTGGTTTGCACTTGAAGTGCACTGCAGAACATCTCTTCTTGGTTCTTTCCAAAGATTTAAACTTTTTACTGGATTTCCCATAGAATTAACAGTTATATTTTACTCTTATTAAGCAGATATATCAAAATGCATGCAGTGGTATAATTAACAGACCAAAAAGGAACAAATAAAATAAGTTATCAGTTAGACCCTTTTCACACTGGGGTGGTTGCGTTGTTAGCAGTAAAGCGCTGCTAGTTTTAGTGGTGCTTTACGGCTGTTTTAGCAGCGCTTTTCGGCCGCTAGCAGGCTGCTTTTAACCCCCGCTAGTGGCCGAAGAAAGGGTTAATAACGCTTGTGTTGCTTTGGCAGCGCTGCCCATTCATTTCAATGGGCAGGGCATTTTGGGAGCGCTATATATACCGCTCCCGCACCCCCCCCCCCAAAAAAAAATGCTGCTTGCAGGACTTTTTTTCCTGTCCTGCAAGCTCACCGCCCCAGTGTGAAAGCACTCAGGCTTTCACACTGGGGTGGCTTGAGAGGCGCTTTTCAGGTGCTTTACAGGCACTATTTTTAGCGCTAAAACGCCTGAAAAGCACCCCAGTATGAAAGTCTTAGGGTTTACATGCACTTTAAATTTCTTGCTGAAACCAAATTTGTTTTGTAACCCCTTTACTTGAAACAGGTAGAACCTCTTTGTAAAGCCTATTTATAGATGAACTATGTGGCAATTCTTACGATATCCACTGGATGCTTTCTTTGCAATTGAAAATTGATTTAAAGCCTGTGCTGTTCAATATACATTGATTTGTAAAGATTGATAGCAAGCTTGTTCTTAGCATAAACTATTAGGGTCACTTGTTGCAGGATATAGGTAATTGAATTGAACTCCACTTCTGACTTTCCTGAACTGTATTTACATTGTGTTCAAAGCTTTGTCTGTATAAGCATATTGTAAAGATTCAATATGCAAAAGGTTGATTACCTGTTGTGCTCCAGAATAAAACAATGTTCAGGAAATATATGTAGTCTTAGCAAATATATATCATATTATTACATGAAGTAAATCCAGGGTTTCCTAAATACATTTCTCCTTGAAAATGTATAGCTTATGCAAACAGAAATCAAATCAGGGTAAAAGATCTTAAAGGATAAGTTCACTTAAAAAAGTGTGCATTCATTATTCTTTTTTCAAATAACAGTTTTATTAGTTATCTCAGCAGGTAAATGAACATAGACAAAACGCAGTAAGTTCCAGGCATTACTAGAGCAGGAATATAGCCAGTATAGACATTGTAGCAGTAATTGGTGCAGGATCATTGCTAAATCATACTATGAACTGTTATGCCGCGTACACACGACCGGTTTAGACGTCGTAATAAACTCTGACGGTTTCTCCGACGTAACCCCGACGAAATTCCATTCAAGCGGTCTTGCCTACATACGGTCAACCCAAAGTCCGACCAAAGTCCTACCGTCCAGATTGCGGTGACGTACAACACTTATGGGGGGGGCTAGAAAAAGGAAGTTCAATAGCCAGTAGACAATAGCTTCCATCTCGTA
Source organism: Aquarana catesbeiana (assembly GCF_042186555.1). NCBI lineage: Eukaryota > Metazoa > Chordata > Amphibia > Anura > Ranidae > Aquarana > Aquarana catesbeiana. Next base: position 199,245,884 of record NC_133325.1, read on the forward strand.
CTAGCTTCAGTCTTCAGTCCGTCGGACCAGCATACAGACGATCGGTTTTCCCGATAGGAATTGGGTCCATCGGAAAGATTTAGAACATGTTCCATTTCTAGGTCCGTCAGATTTTTAGAAAAAAAAAGTCAGATGAGGCCCACACATGATTGCTCTATACGATGAAAAGCTTCCGTCTGACTTTTTCTGTCGGACAGTCCGCTTGTGTGTACGTGGCATTAGATACTAATTGAAGTTTGCCATAGGCTATGTGAGAGACTAATGCCGCGTACACACGAGCGGACTGTCCGACAGAAAAAGTCCGACGGAAGCTTCTCATCGTATATACCGATCGTGTGTGGGCCTCATCTTACTTTTTTTTTCTAAAAATCTGATGGACCTAGAAATGGAACATGTTTTAAATCTTTCCGGCGGACCCAATTTCTATCGGGAAAACCGATCTTCTGTATGCTGGTCCGACGGACCAAAAAAGACGCATGCTCTGAAGCAAGTACGAGATGGAAGCTATTGGCTACCGGCTATTGAACTTCCTTTTTCTAGTCCCATCGTAAGTGTTGTATATCACCGCATTCTGGACGGTCGGACTTTGGTTGGACTTTGGGTTGACCGTGTGTAGGCAAGACTGCTTGAATGGAATTCCGTTGGAGTTACATCGGAGAAACGGCCGGAGTTTATTATGACGGCTAAACCGGTCGTGTGTACGCGGAATTAGGAGTGTGAGAGGAGACAGAAAGGAAGAGATAGAAAAGAGAGAAGGGATAAGGAAAGTTGAAGGAGTAAGGTAAGAAAGAGAAGATGGGAAAGTAAGGTAGTAGCTCAACCAATGGCTCAGGGCGGGTCCTCCCCGCTATGTCACTCCCCCCAGACCTTGTCGTGCATTTCCAACCTATCCTGTAATCTAGCTGTCATTTTTTCCATTAGCTCCACATCTTTTATTCTGGCGTACAGATCTTCTTTGGAGGGTGGGGAGCGCCGTTTCCAGTTGAGGGCAACCAGGCATCATGCAGCTGTCAGGACATGTCTAAGTAGCTTCTTAGATGGTATGGCAATTTGTAATGGTGATACACCAAGTAGGAAAAATGTTGGCGTAATGGGGACCAGTACCCCAAGGAGGTGGGACAACAAGCGCTGAGTCCCCATCCAGAAGGGCACTATCTTGGGGCAGCTCCAATAAATGTGGTAGAGGGTGACTTTGTCTCCCTGGCAACACCAGCACTTATCAGAGCTAGAAGGGTAGATAGCGTGGAGTACGTACGGTGTTAGGTACCAAAACTAAAGAATTTTATAAGCGTTCTCTTCGTAGAGCATACAGAAGGAGCTTTTAGCTGCCTGGGACCAGATCGTCTGCCACGTCATCTCAGGAATTTCTTCTCCCAGTACCTTTTCCCAACGCAGCATGTAGGTATGTTTACCCTGATTTGGTATAGAGTAGGAATTAATTAATCGGTATATGTCGGAGATCAGACCCCTCTAATATTAAGCTCTTGAAGGGGGAAGGCTCTGAAAATTGGAGATTTGGGGCAAAGGATTGGGCATTGTGGCGTATTTGCAGATATCCATAGAACACCTGGTGAGTTAAGTCATATTTTTCTTGGAGTTCAGTGAACGTTAGTAATTTACGTGATCTAGAGTCTACCAAGTGGCCAAAGCGGAATAAGTTCCGTGCTGCCCAGGGTGAACACATCTGGTGAGTAAGACCAAGAGGCATCTTGGGGTTGCAGAGGAAAGAGGTTAACAGTGACTTTTCTGAGCTGAGCTCATATGCGCGGGACATTTTGCGCCAGAGCAATCTGAGTTGAGACATAGACCCCAAAAGCCTACCAGGGTCCACGTTCAGATTCCAGAGTAAGCTATTTGGGTGTATAGGTGCGAGCCATATCTTTTCAATCTCTGCCCATTTATTATAGGATCGTTGGGGGAACCAGGAGGTCAGGGCACGCAGTTGAGTCGCTTGATAATATTTTAGCAGGTCAGGAAACACTAGCCCCACATCGGAGCGGGATGACATCAAGACCGAGCGGGGTATCTTGTGTCTCCTGTAATTCCAGACAAAGTGTATCAAATCTTCTTGAAGCTTTCTTAGTTGTATATAAGGGACAGGGATAGGCAGTGTCTGGAATCGATACAGGAGTTTAGGGAGAATGGTCATCTTTACAGAGGCCACTCTCCCCAGAAGGGATATATGGTGGGTCTTCCATTTTTGTACATCAGGGATGGTCCATTGGGGATGGTTGCATCCTGGGTACCAGCCATGCAGACTCGGGTGTGCTGCGCAGATGGGCCGGAGCTTGGAAAGCTTGCTGTGGTGGAGATCGCATGGAGGAGGTGGAGGCAGCCGACGCCATCTTGTCCATCCTGCCGGGTGGCATAGGAGGCGGCGAAAAGTAGCCCCGGAAGGTCGTAGAAGAACTGGGAGGAGGTTGGTATGATCCCCATGCTTTGGAGGAGCGGGTTCTCCTGGATCCACCTATGTACGGGTGCAGAAATTCCCCTTAAGAGGCCATGGAGCTGTGGGCTATGAGAGAGCTAGGAGCTCAAGCATCCATGCAGGTCGACTTCCGGTCACGCCCCCATATTATTTTTTTATTGGGAGCCTGTAAAGCATTGCACTCATCCTTCAGCAGATTTCAGGTGCAATGCAGAGCTCTTGCAGACAGTTACACACTGAAATGAACTACCTAGAGCGATCAACAGTGCCCTGGTAGTACACTGAGAACTACAAGCAACAGCTGCAAAGGCTGTCAGTACTTGTAGTTCTCCCATTCACAGAACTCTGTCTATGAATGACAAGGCCGGGTGAGTGGAACGATCCTGTGTCTTGTTTGTAAACTTAGACAAAGGATGTTCTGGGTTCTTCTTGAGCCCTTTTTTTGGTTCAGGAAGAGAAAAAAAGCAGAATCATAGTAAGTTGAAGCAGCACATTTAAACTTGCACACTTTTTAGGCACATTTAATCCCTTGATTGCCCTCCAATAACCCTTTGATGACCCCTGTCTCCCAGCCAGTGCCATTAGTACAGTCTCAGTGTACAGAATGTATCACTGTATTCTTGTCACTAGCAACATCAGATAGTGTCAGATAGCATCAAGGTTAGTTGGTGTCCCTCCCAGCCAGGGTCAGCTAGCGCTAGATTGTCTGCACACTATTGCAGTGACACTATAAGTGGCTGATCACTGCCATTACTAGTATAGTGTCTGGTATAGTGTCTGAATGGAGTATTTTGATCATGATCAGAACTATACTGGTGTCCCCATTGGTATAGTGCCCCCAAAACTGCAGGATTAGCAGGATCAGCTTTGTGTCAGTATACTTTTTTCTGATCAGTCACCACCACCTCAGATACATTGTACACAAAACCACAGTGTTAGAAAGATCAGCCCTGATCTCTCGCACTAGTGGTTAATTTTATTTCTAGAGCACAAGCAGTCCCCAATAGCTAGCCAGGAGCTCTTTTTACCATAGTTGCCACTAGGTACCTGTAAATTTAGCACCCAAAATGTCCCAAGAAAGGTACTCTAGTGAGGAGGCCTACAGGATTTTGAGCATGACAGATGAGAGCAAAAGGAAGTGATCACTGTCAGAATCCAACTCAGAATACAAACCTGTAGAAAGCAGCTGCACCCTGACAACTAGCTCAGATGATGGAGAACATGTCCTTGCTAAAGCCAGGCGTACCTAACCCCAAGTTGCTGAGGTGCTAAAAACGCATATGCCAGTGCAAGTGCTGCACTACCTTTTGGTGATCTGGAAAGAACCAGCAGCCTAGAACATCCTGGCCTTTTAGATACGAGCACTACAGTATCTCATGGTGAAATGGCAAGCACTGGAAGCGCAGTACAAGCTGATGAGGTGGCTAGCACTAGTAGCGTTATGCAACCACAGCCACCAAGAATTAGAGCACAGACCCGAAGAGCTCATAGTAGCCTTCCAGAGGTGCTTGCAGAGGGCTGAGTGAAAAAAAGAACATTACATGTATGCCCAACATTAGAAGAGTGGGTGGATGTGTGACAGAACTTTCTAATAAAGGGCATAGCATACATTTTTTTTTCTGGCAGAGATTTCTTCATCCACATTAATCAATGTGAATGGAGGAATCTGTTAGGTTCTTTTTTTTTTTTGTTCAGACCACTGAACAAAAAAAAAGACATTACGTGTATGCCCATACACGTAATGTTTTCAGAGGCCCTAAAATGCCAGGACAGTTCAAACACCTCCCAAATGACCCCTTTTTGGAAAGTTGACACCCTAAGGTATTTGCTGAGAGACATGTTTAGTCTTTGGAAGTCTTTCCTAGCTGCGTACGGTGGCACAAAATTCAATGACCACCTAGAGCAGGGATATGCAATTAGTGGACCTCTAGCTGTTGCAGATCTACAAGTCCCATGAGGCATAGCAAGACTCTGACAGCCACAAGCATGGCACCCAGAGGCAGAGGCATGATGGAACTTGTAGTTTTGCAACAGCTGGAGGTCCGCTAATTGCATATCCCTGACCTAGAGGCTTTCAAACGCCGTATTTTATCCTGGCTCTAAAAAGCCAGGATAGTACAAATATCCCTAAATAACCCCTTTTTGGAAAGTGGACACTCCAAGATATTTGCTAAAAGGCATGGCGAGTATTTTGCAGATCTTATTTGTTGCCACAAGCTTTTGGAAAATAAAGAAATAAAACAAATTTTTGTTTTCATTTTTCAATACCTTACGACAAGAGATCTGTACAATACTTACCATGTCTCTTATCAAATACCTTGGAGTGTCTACTTTGCAAAAAGATGTTATAAGGGAGATGTTCAAACTGTGCTGGCATTTTAGGGCCTCCAAAACTGTGATACGTAGTAAGGAAGTGAAATGGGGAAATTATGCCCTTTGAAAACCTGAAGGTGGTCATTGGTTTTTGGCCCTTGTACACAGATAGGTTCTCAAAAAGTCTCACACATGTGGTATTCCCAAACTCTAGACAAGTAGCAGAATGTGTTTTGGGGTGTAATTCCACACATACAGATGGCATGTGTAAAAAATATCTAATTAATGTGCCATTTTCCAAAAACTTGTGGCAAAAAATAAAATCTTCCATGGACTCAACATGCCTATTAGCAAATACCTTGGGATGTCTACTTTCCAAAAAAGGGGAAAGCCTATTTGCTAGGTACTGTCCTGATGCTAGCCAATTTATACCAAACAAATACCTGTAATCTATATTTTGAATATTTTGGGAATAATTGGAGATACCAGGATGGAAAGAGTTCAGGGATTGTGGTTTTGAAATGTTTTTGTGAACTTTGTTTTCACTTTTTTTTAAACTTTTAAGAAAAGGCACTGTGGTACTATGAAAAAGAAGCCTACGAACTATACTATGAAACTGTTTTGCCACTGGCCAATGTGTACAAATTTGGGGTCTTTAATTTTTTTTAATTGCCCCTTTTTTCATCTTTCTGCAAAAGTTACATCAGAATAGAAAGGTTCAGAATGTTAAATGTAAGGTTTAGAAATTATGTATGTTCCAATGCATAAGGTATTCCAGTACACACATTTATATTCAATACCCGGTACTGACACTGATGTGTGGGGTATGAAAATACCAGGCCTGACTTACAAATAGATGTAGATTTTTGTTGTACACATCTAAACCATAAACAGTGTATTAATAACAAAGAAGAACCATTTTCCAACCATTGTGAAGTAACTGTTTATTCTGATGGTGCCTGAGATTTAACATACAACTACAGCATATATAAACTGTAATTAAGTGTGTACTGGTCTTAAAGTAGAGGTCTGAACATCTGTGTAGTGATGTGGGATGAGTCAACCCATATATCCTATCTTGTTTACATTTCTGTGGGCAACCTCTTGATTCATAAGTTACTTTGTAAGAGGTAAAGGTTTTATACACTAATGTAATTAATTTACCAAAAGTGGTAGCACATTTCCATTGTGTTGCCACCAATTCTTTGCATAAAAAAGCAGGATATGCAGAAATGTTTGTTTTATTCACAAGACACCAAGTAAATAGACTACTGGGTTACAGATAATTGGTATACCAAGGATTCATGCTAAAAAATATGTGACCGCTGACTAGAAGGGTCTACGCTTGGGACAACTCCATGTCATGTGCAGGAATATACTAGGTTCAACCACACATTTAAACAATGAGGTTGTGGGCAAGCATTTAACATGCAATAATTTTGCAGTTGTGCAATATGTGCAATGAAAATAAGGCAGTTGGATTAATTTATCCCTGGGGGAGGTCATTAGGAATAGTTCTTAGAAGTACTTCAATTCTGTATCTGTAATGTTTGGTATGTCTAAGGTCCATTTTATTTCTAAGCTTCCTTTAGTTTACCCCTTGGTTTCTTTGGGCACAAACAGTTTATCATAATATGAGGAAACCAGTTTTTTAAGTCTCTTGTAAGGATTAGGCCTTTAACAATAGTCAAAAGACACAGTATACAATAGTATAGGATTGGAGCTGCCTGTCTCCATTGTAGATATTTATAGAATCATTTGAGAAGGATAATGAAGCTGGATTGTAACTGGGAGAAGGTTTTGCAGACATTCTGATCATAAAGTTTATGTACAGTATATATTTAATATCAACATCTACCTATCCCTGCATATCCATTAATTTAGCAAATTCTGATAGTTATAGATTACATCAGATGGAGTTAACTGGTGAAGATCAATGGATTCTAGGAGTCTGGCTGCATTTTTAAAGATTTTTAAGGAAGTGGCTATTAAAGAGACACTGTAGGCCATTTACAGAACCTACTTATACACAAGATTAGCTAATGTTTCATATAGGGTGATAATGGTGGCTTCCAAGGCTATACTTGCCATGTTCTCATCAGGGTGGATCAACCAGTGTATAGTATATACTGTACATCAATTGTGTTGTCAAACAGTATTACTATATGTTAGAGAGAACCAACCCTTCATTTGTTATGAAGCTGTTGCACATATTGTGGGTGTGGATGTTGATAGCTGATATCGTTGAGCCAGCCCTTATTTTGTTACAGAACATGGTGTGGATGTTGGTAGTTAATAGTTGATAGAGAGTTAATAGTTAAAGAGTTTCTGAGGGATATAGACTGGAGCATTACCATACTGACATTTCAGCAGGCATATCATCCTAAAAAGACCGATTCTACCCATCAGGTTAAAGTTTATGTTACCCCTAAAATCATTTTAGCTTAAATGTGTCTAAAAGGTATGTTGGTGTCCCAGAACAGTAGCCTGTCGTGTCCCAATGTATGCCTTTATACATAGATACTTGGTTATGCTGCCAGTCCCTCCCATTTACTTTTCTAAACTGACCACATTAAGCAAGGAAGCAAATTTGCGCTCGCTTAAATCTTTCCATGATAAATATATAAGTGTAGCGGTACCCCCGTAAGGGCTGCTGATTTGGTTACTAGCAATCCGCCAATCACCCCACTGCCATCCTCCTCACCACCAATTAAAGCAAAGAACAGTCAGTTTTTATGTTTTTTGTCATATTTATTGCAGGATACAACTTGGATGAGAGAAGGATAATATGAGATGCCCATAGCATTTAGCACATTGCAAGCTGTATTTAGTTATTCAGTGGCCGTGGCCTTGCAAGAAAACTGGATACACTCCTTACACCCCAGTCTCTTTTAGTTTGAATAACTCTTCTGCAGACTATTACTTCTGTTACTTGTGCAAATCCTTACTGCAAAAACACACTGATATCCTATTTCTTCACATTTGAAGTAGAATCACTCTGAATAATTCCTCATTTGTAGACCATGATGGGATTGTCCATGTGAATCAAAAGAGCCAGAAGCACACACCGCTTCTTCCCGATGCCCCAGAGAATCAGACATCTACACAGACTTTGGAAGGCACTAGCATTGTGCTAACCAGGCCAGAGATGACTTGATACCTCCACACAATGACCTGACACATGGTAGTGAATGGACCACTGCTTTCAGCCAGTCTAGGACATATTAATGCTGTGTTCCCTGGCCACAGCATTCTACACTGACCTTTCTCTAGGAGGATAATAGTTCTGTGTCCCTGATCACAGAATGCTGCTCTACTCTCCTCTGCTTGATTGCTACTTCTTCCTTCCAGATCTCCTCCAGCATGCAAGTCCTGTGTTCCCTGGTCACAGCATCTTGATACTTCTTTAAGGATGAAGATCTTTATCTTAAGCTTCCTCCTGCTGGTTCCTCCATCGCTCCTCCGCGCACGGCGCATCCCCACGTGGGGACACCCGGAACAGCACCTCAGTACTCCATTGTCTGTTCCTACTTTCCAGAACTCCTCCCTGGAAGCATGTAACCCCAGCTTATATGGGAAGCCTGCCCCCTGCCAATACCAAAAGATAAATTGTCAGGGATCCTCACATGAGCTGCCTGCCACTCAGATCTCAAGTCCTACCTCTCTTCCAGAACTATCCTTCTGAAATCAGGGGAGGCATCTCTGAGTCAGAGCACAGGTGGCCACATCCCCCACTACACTGAACACTCCCAGTCCCAGAATCAAACATCCAGGCCTAGCCTAAAGCACAGGACTGGATAAATTTACCTGCACCTGGGCCCTGAGCTAGAAAAATCCTACTCTAGCACCTACCTTTAGGTAGAGGGTGCTACATAAGTATGGCATGCCTATCTCTGAAGTCATTTTTACACTTGCGCCCCCACCCATCGTCACCAGGTTGATTGACAACTTCTGGAGCAGTACATACCATACAAAGAATGTATTCCCTACTGGGTATGATGTCACTTGCAGCTTGGAGTGCAGAAAGAATATGTTTCTGGAGCGAATCGTAAACAACGGGGGAGAGTATTTCCGTGCGTGTTCGAAAACACCAAAAGCCTCACCCTTTCCAACATTGACATGCTGCAGCCTATCAATGCAATATAGAGGATACTGGATCACCTGACCACTGGACAAAAATAAAAAGGTAATCAATGTTTTATTTTAGAAAAGATATAAACAATTATGGGACACATATACCAATTCCTTTACAGAAAGATGCTCCAGGTGCAGAGTGTTCACAGCTACTTTAAATGGCCAGCATGTAATTTTCTCTTTCAAGGACAACCGGGTCACATTAATTTCAAAATATAAGGGGCAACGGAAATTCAATATTAATTCCCAAATAGTTAATGTTAGTGGAGATCTATACATTGCAGTCTGGATGTAACTGAATAGGGTTAATATTATTGGTGGGAAAGTGAATAGATTTATCCGAACTGACTTTAAAACCTGAAAATGTATCAAAAGTTAGGCATGTGGATTAATTAGATATACTATCATATCGTCCGCATGTAAAGACACTTTTTAATCCCAGGCCCTCAGTCTAAGACCTTGAACATAGATAGAGGTGCGTATCAGCTCCCCTTGCAGTTCTATAGGTAGGGCAAAAAAGGGGTGACAAAGGACACCCCTGTCTGGTTCCCCTTTATTACTCGTTGTAACTTGTGAGTTGATGCAAAGTCGCGCTGTAGGATCAGTATATAAAAGGTTGACCCAGCTAACAAAGCTAGAACCAAACCCACATTTTTATATTATCCCAAGATGGGACCATTCGACTGAAGGATTTATGTGTATTCAATTACACTACTATCCTAGTGCCTCCATTATCATGAAGAAGTTGTGGACTTATTTCTTTGTATATTAATATAGGTAGTCTTCCCAGGGATAAATATTAAGTCAGCAGTCCAAAATGGCCAAAAGGTCTATAGGATTTACAGAATAGGGCATTTCTGAGGTTTTGGGATCAGGACTATGGGGACCTCCTTCATTGATGGTGAAAGTTTACTTGTTTCTAAAGTGGAATGCAGTAAATGTTGAGCAAATTGTTCGGCATATTTTCTGTACCACTCAATGGGGTAGCCATCTATCCCTTGGTTCTTGTTTTAGGGAACATTTTGATAGCTAATTCAAATTTTTTCCTCAGCATAATTTGGGGAGCATGGGCAAGTGCTGGTAGCTGAATATGAGATAAGTACAATTCCATATCAAGTAATGTATGCTTTGAATGTATAAAGCTTTGGATGAATATATCTTTTGGATGTATAAAGCTCCCAGTAAGCTACCAGATCATCAATTTTATGGCCACATTCAAAAATGGTTTTGGTCCATTAGTTTTTTGAGCAGCTTCTAACAGTGTAAGCTCATATATCCTATTGTAATGTTTAAATGTACCACAGTTATCAATGGATAGGAAATCAATATATTGCTTCTCAGCTACATCTATGTCCCTCCCCTAAGATTTAGGATGCTGTCCATGGTTGTACCTTTTCCTACCTATAATATAACTGAAACAGAGGGCTGTCCCCAGGAAATGAGGACAAATGGTAACCATATGCTAGTTGTCTGGCTGCCATGCTGATTCAATGTCCTGAATGCTGTCACTAGGGATGAGCTTCGTGTTCGAGTCGAACCCATGTTCAACTTGAACATCGTCTGTTCGACCGTTCGTCGAATTGCGAACGATATGGGCCGTTCGCGCCAAATTCGTGCTCTGCACAGTGTTGAGCTAAAGCTACCTGTAGAAGGTTGGTGGTGTTTTCCTAAACCTATCACTACCGCAGGCAGCTAAATAAGCTACAAGTTAGTTTTTTGCGAGCTCTGCACAGTGTTCACCTAAAGCTACCTGTAGAAGGTTGGTGGTGTTTTCCTGATCCTATCACTACCGCAGGCAGCTAAATAAGCTAAAAGTTAGTGTAGTGGGTCCTCCTCACAGTGTTCAGCTAAAACTACAAGTTAGTGTAGTGCACAGTGTTCAGCTAAAGCTACAAGTTAGGGTAGTGCATCCTCCTCACAGTATTCAGCTAAAGCTACAAGTTAGTGTAGTGCGTCCTCCTCACAGTGTTTAGCTAAAACTACAAGTTAGTGTAGTGCGACCTCAGCACAGTGTTCAGCTAAAGCTACAAGTTAGTGTAGTGTGTCCTCTAAACAGTGTTCAGCTAAAACTACAAGTTAGTGTAGTGCGACCTCTGCACAGTGTTCAGCTAAAGCTACAAATTAGTGTAGTGCGACCTCTGCACAGTGTTTAGCTAAAGCTACAAGTTAGTGTAGTGCGTCCTCCTCACAGTGTTCAGCTAAAGCTACAAGTTAGGGTAGTGCGTCCTCCTCACAGTGTTCAGCTAAAACTACAACACTGTGAGGAGGACGCACTACACTAACTTGCAGTTTTAGCTGAACACTGTGCAGAGATCACACTAAACTAATTTGTAGCTTTAAATGAACACTGTGAGGAGGACGCACTACACTAACTGTAAATAGTCTAGCTGCCTGACTGTGGTACTAATAGGACCAAAAGAACACCAGCAATTTTCTTCAGGTAGCTGTAAATACTGTAAGCCTGCCTGTCAGTAGGAAGATAACAGGAACGGATCTAGCTAAACTGAATACAGTGTATATATATATATATATATATATGCAGCTAACTCACTGACTGTCCTGCCTAATCTATCTAACTTAAATCAAATGACACTGTCTCTCTGTCTATCTCTTTCAATGCCGGAAAACACACACTACACAGGGCCGCCGTGCAGGCGGCCTTATATAGTGTGGGGCGTGTACTAAATCCCCTGAGCCATAATTGGCCAAAGCCTCCTTGGCTTTGGCCAATTACGGCTCTCTGTTCAGACGGCGCTGTGATTGGCCAAGCATGCGGATCATAGTGCATGCTTGGCCAATCATCAGCCAGCAATGCACTGCAATGCCGCAGTGAATTATGGGCCGTGACGCACCACACGAATTTGGCGCGAACGGCCCATATCGTTTGCAATTCGACGAACGGTCGAACAGACGATGTTCGAGTCGAATTGCGACTTGCGATCTTTGAGACAATAAAAGACAATTTCTTTCTCGAACATCACGGGACACAGAGCCACAGTAATTACTGATGGGTTATATAGGTATCACTGGTGATTGGACACTGGCACACCCTATCAGGAAGTTCAACCCCCTATATAATCCCTCCCCCTTGCAGGGATACCTCAGTTTTTACGCCAGTGTCTTAGGTGATGGACGTGTAAAGATGTCCTGTGCTGAGCTCCAAAGGGAATATCCTAAGATCCTATACTGGGGCAAGCCAGGCGAACCGGATCCATTCAAAGTGTCTTTTCATGGCCGAATTGAATGGTACCCGGGCCTCGTGTCCGAAGAAACGAGGTTTTACCCGTAATGCTTCTCTTTTTAGAGAGCTGGACCCCGCAGATCAGAAAATGGCTTTAAACTTCCTAATTTCTGGCGAGGTGCTTTACGGTCCCAGAACTGTTGGATCCCCCTACTGATGGGGGCCCCAGTCTCTGACGGTTTTTTCAAACGGAGCCCACCGTGAGAGGTGAAGATTGGGTCTGTGTAAACGGCACCCTGCGGCTGGATAAGGTAAGAGGAGATTCCACAGAATTTTTGAGTTCTAGTGGCTTTTCTCCTTTAAGGTAAATGCATGCTATGCCTATTGTGACCACCGGGGGCTGCCAAGAGCACAAACCTACACATGCTGAATGTCTGTCTCAGGTGTTGTAATCGCTGTGTATGTCCCAGCGTATCAAGCAGGCTGCAAGCAGGTAAGGTGGATGGGGGGATTTCTCATGTTTGAATGTTCCCCCCCAGGCTAGAGAGGGGCCACAGGGGTCTAGAAAGTGGTTATACCACCCGGGCTCTGTGGCCTAATGGCCACCATCTCTGAAGATAGCCGTTCAGGCAAATCTTGTTACCAGTCTCCCTCCTTCCCCCCCCCCCATCCCCAGCCTTTTCTCCAGAGCATGACAGGAGAGTCGGCAGTGCGGGAAGCGTTCGTTTTTTTTCAAAACTCGAGGGGGGGGGCGGTAGAGGAGGGGGCGGGATGTCAGCACAGAGTGTTTAGACTCCCACTCAGGCCAGCTGCAGGCTATTAAAGGCACTCTGTACAGGTGCACTCAGCCTTCTGAGAGACACAGAGCTGACGGTCGCATGTAAGGTGGGACACAGGCATTCTCCTAGGCAGCATTTACTGAAGTAACACCAGACTGAGCATTGGGTAGCAAGGCTTTTAGCCAGACTACATCGCTCAGCGGACAGTGTTCATTTGTATACCTCACACCTTGTTGCTTTGCACTATGGGTAGAAGAGGTTCAAGCACCCCAGGAACCAGAGACACTAGGGGATCTCGTTCAGGTTCTGAGGGCCCCCTGTCGGCAGCATCCTTCCCCCCTAAAGATGGGCCAGGGACGGCTAGCCAGGGAGAGCCATCGGGGTCAGGGGCTACACCTGCTTCTGGCACTTCAGCCCCTGTATATATTACACAAGAGGTTTTTTCCTCAACCATTAATGGTCTAGAGGAAAGATTAATGGCCGTGATTACGTCTTCACTCAGTGGAAGAAAACGCACTAGGCCTTCCTCTGTTCCCCAAGACCCTCAGACAGAGGAGCTCTGGGATAAAGGAGATGAATCCCTTTCAGAGGATCAGGATGGGATGGATGATTCCTCTTCGGAGGATTCAGGTGGAGAGGGACCCTCTGCGACTTCCCAGGAGGAGAAAGTCTTAGTGCAGATCCTCACTGGATTGGTCCGCTCCACATTTAAGTTGCCCATACCTGAAACTGCTAAAGAATCCTCTTCTGCTTTGGGGTCACTGAAACCTTTCCAAGCAGCACATGCTTTTCCTGTTCATACTTTACTTGAAAAGCTTATTTATTCTGAGTGGGATCACCCAGACAAACGTTTTTTTCCGCCGAGAAAGTTTTCAACACTTTATCCGATGGAAGAAAAGTTTATTAAAATGTGGGGAATACCAGCTATTGATGCCGCCATTTCCTCCATAAATAATAGCCTGACTTGTCCTGTAGACAATGCTCAGATGCTCAGGGATCCTGTAGATAAAAGGATGGAATCCCTATTGAAGGATGTTTTCTCCTTAGCAGGATCAGTGGCCCAACCTGCAATAGCAGCGATTGGAGTCTGTCAATACTTAAGAGACCATGTTAAGCAGGTCATCAAAGTATTACCTGAACAGCAGGCCCAGGGGTTTGCTAACCTTCCAGCGGCCTTATGCTTTGTGGTTGACGCCATTAGAGATTCTATCGTGCAAACCTCCCGTCTTTCACTGGGGTTGGTGCATATACGTAGAATCCTATGGTTGAAAAATTGGTCAGCCGAAGCACCATGTAAGAAGCTACTGGCTGGGTTTCCATTTCGTGGTGCAAGGTTGTTTGGAGAGGACTTGGATAACTATATCAAGAGAATCTCTTGTGGGAAAGGCACTCTCTTACCTGTCAAGAAGAAGAGTAAGCGTCCCTCTTTCAAACGGACTCTTTCCCCAGCGCCGGGGGCTTCAGCCTCCAGGCAGTCTCGACGGCCGCCTCCATCGGGGTCCAGAGACAAGAGTCAACCCCAGGGACAAAAGAAGTCCTGGGGAAAGAAGCCTACTAGGCAAAACACTAAGACCTCTGCATGAGGGGGCGCCCCCGCTCACTCGAGTGGGGGGAAGACTGCGACAATTCTCAGAGCTCTGGCAGGAGGACTTCCAGGACAGATGGGTAGTCTCCACGGTAACCTTAGGGTACAAGCTGGAGTTTCAGGAATTCCCTTCTCCTCGGTTCCTCAGATCAAATGTTCCCAGAGACCCAGAGAAGAAGCAGTCGCTCCTTCTAGCGTTAGAGCGACTTTTGTCGCAGGAGGTCATTATGATAGTTCCCGCAAAGGACCAGGGATTGGGCTTCTATTCCAACCTTTTTACGGTCCAAAAGCCAAATGGGGATGTCAGGCCCATTTTGGACTTAAGGGATCTGAACCGATTCCTAAGGATTCAATCCTTCCGCATGGAATCAATTCGAACAGTAGTTCCCACCCTGCAGGGAGGAGAATTTCTGGCATCAATAGACATCAGAGATGCATATCTGCATGTGCCCATTTTTCCTGCTCATCAGAAGTTTCTGCGCTTCGAGGTAGGAGGGCGCCATTTCCAGTTTATGGCTCTGCCCTTTGGGATAGCCACTGCACCTCGAGTGTTCACAAAGATCTTGGCTCCTCCTCTGGCCAGATTAAGGGCTCAGGGTATAGCTGTCATAGCATACCTAGACGACCTGCTCTTGATAGACCGGTCGGTAGCCTCTTTGAATGGAAACTTGAGGACCACGGTCAGGTATCTAGAACACCTGGGTTGGATCCTCAACTTAGAAAAGTCTTTCCTAAAACCAGTAAGAAGACTGGAATATTTAGGTCTGATTATACATACAAGCCAGGAGAAAATATTTCTACCCCAGGCAAAGATCACTGCTTTGAGAGAGCTGATTCTGACAGTAAGGACCAAGAAGGGTCCCTCAGTCCGCCTTTGTATGAGGCTACTAGGGAAGATGGTGTCTTCATTTGAAGCAGTTCCCTATGCTCAGTTTCACTCAAGAATGCTGCAACACAGTATTCTGTCGACCTGGAACAAGAAGGTTCAGGCATTAGACTTTCCGATGCACCTGTCGCATGCGGTGCGTCAGAGCCTCAATTGGTGGCTCATACCCGAAAACCTGCAGAAGGGGAAATCCTTTCTACCAGTTACCTGGACGGTGGTAATAACAGATGCCAGTCTGTCAGGTTGGGGAGCAGTTCTGGAACAGGCTACGGTCCAAGGAGTATGGTCCAAGACAGAGAGGACCTTACCCATCAACATTCTGGAGATCCGGGCGATACATCTAGCTCTAAAAGCCTGGACTATCAGGCTACAGGGTTGTCCGGTCAGGATCCAGTCCGACAATGCCACAGCAGTGGCTTATGTCAATCATCAGGGAGGCACCCGGAGCCGAGCTGCTCAAAAAGAGGTGAACCAGATCTTAGTCTGGGCAGAGATGCATGTGCCATGCATATCGGCAGTTTTCATCCCGGCAGGCGGACTATCTAAGTCGCCAGCAGTTACTTCCAGGGGAGTGGTCTCTGCATCCCGACGTCTTTTGGGCCATATGCCAAAGATGGGGGGTTCCAGATGTAGATCTCTTTGCATCCCGATTCAACAAAAAGATAGACAGATTTGTGGCAAGGACAAAAGATCCTCTTGCATGCGGGACGGATGCGTTGGTGATTCCGTGGCATCGGTTCTCACTGATTTACGCATTCCCGCCTATTCTGCTACTACCACGACTCCTTCACAGGATCAGGCAGGAAAGGAAGTCGGTACTTCTGGTGGCCCCCGCTTGGCCCAGAAGGACTTGGTATGCAGAAATAGTAAGGATGACGGTAGGTTCCCCGTGGACACTACCGGAACGCCCAGACCTGTTATCTCAAGGTCCAGTGTTCCATCCTGCCTTACAAACGCTAAATTTGACGGTTTGGCTATTGAGACCCACGTTCTGAAGAGTCGTGGGCTCTCAGGTCCTGTCATATCTACCTTGATTAATGCAAGGAAGCCAGCTTCCAGGATGATTTATCATAGAGTCTGGAAAGCTTATATAACCTGGTGTGAATCCAGAGGTTGGCATCCCAGGAAATATGTCATAGGTAGAATCCTTGATTTTCTACAGATGGGATTAGAGATGAAGCTGGCCTTGAGTACCATCAAGGGCCAGGTCTCTGCTTTATCAGTATTATTTCAGCGGCCACTTGCTTCGCATTCTTTGGTCCGAAACTTTATGCAGGGGGTGATGCGTCTTAATCCTCCGGTTAAAGCGCCCCTAAACCCCTGGGACTTGAATTTGGTCCTGGCTGTGTTACAGAAACAGCCTTTTGAACCAATAAGTCAGATTCCTTTGGTCTTGTTGACAAGGAAATTAATTTTTCTGGTGGCCATCTCTTCTGCTAGAAGAGTATCAGAATTAGCAGCTCTTTCCTGTAAGGAGCCTTATTTGATTATACACAAGGATAGAGTGGTACTACGCCCTCATCCTAGTTTTTTACCGAAGGTGGTTTCTGATTTTCATTTAAACCAAGACATTGTTCTACCTTCCTTTTTTCCAGATCCCTGTTCTCCGGAAGAGAGATCTCTACATTCGTTGGATGTAGTAAGAGCAGTTAAGGCCTATCTAGGGGCAACTACTCAGATCCGCAAGACGGATGTTTTGTTTGTGCTGCCAGAGGGTCCCAATAGAGGACAGGCAGCGTCAAAAGCTACCATTTCTAAATGGATTCGACAGTTGATCATTCAAGCTTACGGTTTGAAACAGAAGATTCCTCCGTTTCAGATCAGGGCACATTCCACAAGGGCTATTGGTGCTTCTTGGGCAGTGCATCACCGGGCCTCTATGGCTCAAATCTGCAAGGCCGCAACCTGGTCTTCAGTTCATACATTCACCAGAT
The DNA here is from genome assembly GCF_042186555.1 of Aquarana catesbeiana. Lineage (NCBI taxonomy): Eukaryota > Metazoa > Chordata > Amphibia > Anura > Ranidae > Aquarana > Aquarana catesbeiana. The sequence continues at coordinate 199,263,124 of NC_133325.1, forward strand.
TCTATCAGGTGGATGTGAGAAGGCATGAGGATATCGCCTTTGGGCGTAGTGTGCTGCAGGCAGCGGTACAGGGTCCTCAGGTCTGATTGCACCCTACTTGGTCGTGGTTCCCCCCCCTCAGGTAGCATTGCTCTGGGACATCCCATCAGTAATTACTGTGGCTCTGTGTCCCGTGATGTTCGAGAAAGAAAATAGGATTTTTTAAAACAGCTTACCTGTGAAATCCTTTTCTTTCGAAGGACATCACGGGACACAGAGGTCCCACCCCTCTTCTAATACACTATATTGCTTGGCTACAAAACTGAGGTATCCCTGCAAGGGGGAGGGATTATATAGGGGGTTGAACTTCCTGATAGGGTGTGCCAGTGTCCAATCACCAGTGATACCTATATAACCCATCAGTAATTACTGTGGCTTTGTGTCCCGTGATGTCCTTCGAAAGAAAAGGATTTTACAGGTAAGCTGTTTTAAAAAATCCTATTATTATTCTGGTCTACAAGTCGGAATTATGTCGGAATTATTCAGAGTGATTCCTCTTGTTCCATTGGAAGTGAAGTTAGTAACTCAGTAACTATGCAGTAAAGGATTTGCACCACAAAGAGAAGAAGCAACAATCAGTAAAGAAGTTAATGCACAAAAATACAAAGATACAAGGCCAAAGCCACGAGTAATTTCAAGAATCTGCTCTATCATGGGCATCTCATATTCCTTTTTTCTCCCATCCAAGTTGTACCCCACAATAAAAAGCAACAAAACGGAGCAAAAATTACTGTTCATTGTCTTTAAAATGGTGAATGGGGGGTTGGCAGCAGGGTAATTGCGGATTGCTAGCAACCAAATCAGCAGTCCTTACAGGGGTACCTCTACATTGGGTTAACAAACGCTTTAAGGGCTGTGTGGTGGCGTGCACCCTGAGGTGAAAGTGAAAGGTTGCAGGGGCGCAGGCCCAATGCTATGGAAGTCCCAGGCTTCCATAAGAGCCCTGCATCGGCATGCGTGGCACGCCCTGAGGTGAGGTAGAAGAGCACAGCTGTGCAGACCTAACAGAACACTACAGAAGCTGAATACCTGGCTTCCATTAGGACTGCCCATGGTGCTCATTATTAATTCCGCCACCCAGCCCAGGTGGCACTTGTGGAATGCAGGACCCATCAGGCCAAGGGAGAGTTCTCCCTGTCTGCCCATTGCTTTCCGTGCATGGCCTGTTCTTTTTGGGAGGCTGGGCCCAGGGCTTTTCTTTTCAGAAAACGCCACATTATAGGGTGGGTGTGGCCAAATGGTATAGTGGGAGGATCTTAAAGGGACATTGTTCAATAAAACCAGGAATCCATAACACAGGGTTCAGGAGAGCGTAATACACTGAGCGCTGAGTTCAGAATTGTGTATTACACAGATCGCTGAGTTCAGGACAGTATAATACACAGACCGCTGGGTTCAAGAGAGCATAATACACAGACCGCTGGGTTCAGGATAATGTAATACACAGAGTGCTGGGTTCAAGACAGTGTAATACAGAGCGCTGGGCTCAGGACAGCGTAATACACAGAACGCTGGGTTCAGGACAGCTTAATGCACAGAGTGCTGGGTTCAGGAGAGCGTACTACACAGAGCACTGGGTTCAGGTGAGCTTAAAGCACAGAGCGCTGGGTTCAGGAGAGTGTGATGCACAGAGCGCTAGGTTCAGGAGAGCGTAATACACAGAGTGCTGGGGTCATGAAAACATAATACACAGAGCGCTGGGTTCAGGAGAGCGTAATGCACATGTGTCATTGGTGAGGCTGCGTTGATGAGCACTGGTGAGGCTGCACTGATTGGCACTGGTGAGGCTGCACTGATGGGAATTGGCAATTTCACGTATGAGAAATTCATTGTTATAATGTACTGTGTGGTCTGTAAAACAGTGAGTATTTTGTGTTAAGAGATCAATGAGTCTGCATTAAAGGCCTCATGCATACTGACCTTAACCGGTTCAATATCGGGCATTTTCACCCCCTTCCTTCCCAGACCAATTTTTAGTTTTCAGCACTGTCGCACTTTAAACGACAATTGCGCGGTCGTGCGACGTTGTACCCAAACAAAATTGGCGTCCTTTTTTCCCCACAAACAGAGCTTTCTTTTGGTGGTATTTGATCACCTCTGCGGTTTTTATTTTTTGCGCTATAAACAAAAGAAGAGCGACAATTTTGAAAAAAACACAATATTTTTTACTTTTTGCTATAATAAATATCCCAATTTAAAAAAAAAAAACCCAATTTTTTCCTCAGTTTCGGCCGATACGTAATCGCAATAAGCGTATATTGATTGGTTTGTGCATCGGACACTTTTGACACATTTTTGGGACCATTCACATTTATACAGCGATCAATGCTATAAAATTGCATTGATTACTGTGTAAATGTGACAGGCAGTGAAGGGGTTAACCACTAGGGGGCGGGGAGGGGTTAAATGTGTTTCCTAGGGAATGCTTCTAACTGTAGGGGGAGGGGACGCACAAGGGGAGGAGACCGATCAGTGTTTCTCCGTTCTGGGAACACAGATCGGTCTCCTCTGAGCTGACAGGACGTGGATCTGCACACACAGATCCACAGTCCGGCCCGGTTAACAGGACATCGCGGCCACCGGCCACACGCACCGGGTCCCGAGCAACGCGGCGGGCGCGCGCGCGCCCCCTAGGCGGCCGGGAACCCGAGGCCATCATATGACGTCCACCCAGGATGGGAGATCCCATCTGTGGACGTCATTTGACAATAGGCCGGTGCTGAAGTGGTTAAAAATGCCACTTTTACCGGTGTTTGGCATTTTTTTCAACCAGTTAAAGCACCCCTATGTTAGCCTTTGGGTTTAATTTGCTAAAGGTAACTAGACTGTACACTTTGCAGGTGCAGTTGCTCCAGAGCTTAGTAAATGAGAGGAAGCTCTGCTGACTTTCATCATCCAATAACATTCAAGCTGAATGTTTTTTTTTTTTCTTGCATGTGATTGAGTATTCTTTGCAAAGTGAAGCTTTACCTCATTTACTAAGCTGTGAAGCAACTGCACTTGCAAAGTCCACAGTCTATTTGCCTTTAGTAAATCAACCCCTATGTGTCCATGCACACAAACATTTACAGGCTAACTAGAAGAGGAGCGTTTATAGGCTCATCAAAAAGTGTGTTTAGGAGAGGCGCTTAAAGAAAAACACTAAGTGCATCTAAACATGTCCAAAAGGGCCTAAACGCTGGACGTGCTTAGGCACATTTGAACGTTAATGCATTCAAATGGCCAGAATAAATTAAAGGGGTTGTAAAGTTATTTTTTTTTTTTTTTTAAATAACAAACATGTTATACTTACCTTCACTGTGCAGCTCGTTCTGCACAGAGTGGCCCCGAACCTGGTCTTCTGGGGTCCCTCGGCGGCTGTTTCAGCTCCTCCCCGCAAGCATTTACCACCTTCATGCGAGCTCCCTCGCACGGTGGTGAGTGCTTGCGGGCGCGCTCCCGTGATACAGCCGGCGGCTATAGCCGCTCGCTGTATCACTCGGCCCCGCCCCCCGGCGCGCCGCGTCATCGGATGTGATTGACAGCAGCGCGAGCCAATGGCTGCGCTGCTTTCAATCCATCCACTGCAGCCAATCAGCGACCAGGCTGAGCTGCAATGAAGCTGACGAGGACGAGCAGCGAAGATTCGAGGCGTCAGGTAAGTAAAACGGGGGGGCCTGGGGGCGGCGGTACTGTCAAAAGTTTTTTCACCTTAATGCATAGAATGCATTAATGTCAAAAAATTTTTACCTTTACAACCCCTTTAATATTCTGGCCAATATAATTCATTAAATGCTCAAACGCTTGACACGCCAAATGCATGTGCAATATGTGGCTTTAGGCATGTTTTTAGGCAGCTTTTCTTGCAGATTTATGCAAGGTTTTTAAGCAGCTTTTTTCCTCCCAGGAGTCCTGGCATTCATAGGAGCAAAGCAAATGCCCAGTATACATGAGGCCTAAGACTGTTTTGCTTCAAAGCAGACTAATTACACATTTGTAAGAAAGTCAATAAGTTGTACCTTGTACAAGTCAATAACTTGTATAAAAAGTTGTGCAGAAAGTCAATAAGTTGTACGTGATACTTGTCCTTAGACTGCAGGTGCTCTTGCTCACTGCTAGGAAAGCAAGCCTGGGGGTAAAATTTATGTAGCATACAAACAGGGCAATGTTTAGCCTGCTTGTTCAGTGCATAACAAAGAGCCCCACTGTCACTTCAACATTCTTAGCATACAGCATGTAACAGTGGTATAAGAAGTTACGCATATTAACTTTCGTAAATTATCCAAGAAGTGAACTATGTTGTGCAACGTTTCTCTGATGTGTTTTAGTCATACAGCCTTGCGCTATGTGTTTTAGTAGTTATAGGGCTTGAAACTGTAAAACTAGCAACACTGTAATGCCGCGTACACACGATCGGAAATTCGGCCAGCAAAAGACTGCCTATGCTAATGCTGAGTGACTATCCTGAGTAATTATCCTCTTCCTCCTCAATGATCACGCTGATAGCTTGTAAGAACATTTTTGGATCTGGGCGCCGCCACCAGTGCCTAAGGTCCAATTTTTCAGCCCCTGTTTAACAGGGGTGTGTAATTACAATTTTTGATGCAATACAGTGCAGCAGGGTTCGTTCCTGCGTTCCAACTAGAGTATCTGTGAGGGGTTGCAGTGTTGTGGCACCAGCACCAGTGCCTAAGGCCCAATTTTTCAGCCCCTGTTGGAAAATGCGACCATGTGTATGCTCCATCGGATTTTTGCTGGACGAATTCCAGCCAGAAAAAGATTGAGAGCATGTTCTCAATTTTTCGGCCGGAAAAAGTTCCTATCCAAAAATGCGATCGTCTGTAGCAATTCCGACATGCAAAATTCCTACGCATGCTCGGAAGCATTCTCTCTCTCTCTCCCTCTCTCAAAGTTTTAGGCAGGTGTGAAGAAATGCTGTAAAGCACAAGCGTCAAGCCCAAGGCCCACCAGGCCATTTCATGTGGCCCTTGCACCCAGGGCTTCTTTTCAGCTGGACTGTGGTGGAACTCACCCTCCGCTCACCACTGTCACTTGTAAACACAGAAGCCTTTTGTGTTTACAAGGACAGCTTTCCTCTCAGCAGCTCTTACATATTCCTGCATGCCCTGCACTCATGGCAGGGACAAGGGAGATGCAGTGTGGGATGAGGCATCACGTGGTAAATTGCATTATGATCTTCATCTGTGCCCGGGTGCATAGATGCTGACCAATGATCTCCCTGCAAATGAGAAAGAGAGGCGAAGCCACCTACAATGCCCACAGGTACTAGAGCCAGGCCGGGTAGGTGAGATGCAAGGAAGTTGAAAGATGAGGGCTGTGGACTGAAATGTGTGCAAAGGTGGGGTAGGGGCTCAGGGAGAGTGGTGCAGAGGTCAGAGCCGAGGAAGGGTAGAAGTGAGATGTGGACAGCCTGTGAAAAAGGGGCTGAACCCTGCACACCCCTAAACCCTGCACTCCATATGTAGCGCGCTCCTCAACCCTGCACTATATACACAGCGCACCCCTGAACTCTGCACTGTGTACTTAGCACACCCCTGAGCTCTGTACACATCGCACCCCTGAACTCTACACTCTGTATGTGGTGCACCACTGAAACTGCATTCTGTACATAGTGCACCTCTGTACTCTGCACAGCCCATTCCTGAACTCTGCGCATAATGCTCTCCTTTAAGATCCTGCCACTGTGCAATTTGGCCAGTCTAACCTCTGTTAGATGTGGTTTGGTGGGAAGTGCGTGGTTAAGTTCCTGCACCTATTTTCTGAGGAAAAAAAGCCCTGGATAAATTCATATAGTCTTACAGATACATCCACCTATTTAAGAGCAACCATAATGCTGATGCAGCCCGTGATGAAAATGTGTCTGACAACCCTGGTAAAAATGCTTTAAAAAATATATATTTTAATTGTTTATTTTTATCAATTTACAAAATGCAGAGTGAGCAAACAAAAGACACATTTAAATCAAATCAATACTTGCTAATGTCCACCTTACCACCTGCCCTCTGGATCCTGTTCCCTCACAAATGCTACGTTCACCCTCTGGCCCTATACTACACTCTCTAACCCACATCTTCAATCTCTCCCTCTCTTCTGGCATCTTCCCTAACTCTCTAAAACATGCACTTGTCAGACCCATACTTAAAAAGCCCTCACTGGACCCATCCAATCTTAACAACCTACGCCCCATCTCCTTGCTCCCCTTCTTATCCAAACTCCTCGAACGTCTGGTCTACAACCGACTGAGCGTCCACCTCGCTGATAATGGCCTTCAGTCTGGATTTCGTCCTCAACACTCCACAGAAACTGCTCTCCTAAAACTAACAAACGATCTACTAACGGCCAAAACCAATCGACACTATTCTGTACTCCTACTCCTGGACCTCTCTGCTGCCTTTGATACGGTTGACCACCCCCTCCTCCTCAAAAAACTACACGCCTTTGGTCTCCGTGACTGTACGCTTCGCTGGTTCTCTTCCTACTTATCCAACCGCACCTTTAGCGTTTCTTATAACTCTACTTCCTCCTCTCCTCTTCCTTTCTCTGTTGGGGTCCCTCAGGGTTCTGTTCTTGGACCTCTACTGTTTTCAATACACTGCCTCCCTGGGTCAACTGATAGCCTCCCATGGCTTCCAATACCACCTCTACGCTGATGACACCCAAATCTATTTCTCTACCCATCAGCTCACTCCCTCTGTCTCCTCACGTATCAGTAATTTACTCTCAGATATATCAGTCTGGATGTCTCACCACTTCCTTAAACTCAATCTAGCCAAAACCGAACTTCTAATTTTCCCTCCCCCCTATGCCTCTTCTCCTGATCTCTCTGTCAAAATTGATGGCACAACTATAAGCCCATCCCCACAAGGTTCTAGGTGTAGTCCTAGACTCTGAACTCTCCTTCAAGCAACACATCCAATCACTGTCCAAATCCTGCCGCCTCAACCTCCGCAACATCTCCAAAATACGCCCCTTTCTAACCAATGACACAACAAAGCTCTTAATTCACTCGCTGGTCATCTCTCGCCTTGACTACTGCAACTCCCTTCTCATTGGCTTACCTCTACATAGTCTATCACCTCTTCAAACCATTATGAATGCCGCTGCCAGACTCATCCACCTTACCAGTCGCTCTGTGTCTGCCACTCCTCTATGTCAATCCCTCCACTGGCTTCCGCTCGGCCAAAGAATTAAATTCAAAATTCTAACAACTACGTACAAAGCCATCCACAATTTCGCCCCCAGCTACATCACTTGCTTAGTCTCTAAATACCAACCTACTCGCTCTCTTCGTTCCTCTCAAGACCTCCTGCTCTCTAGCTCCCTTGTCACCTCCTCCCATGCTCGCCTCCAGGCCTTTTCCAAAGCCTCTCCAATCCTATGGAACTCCTTACCCCAATCTGTCCGCTTATCACCTACTTTATTAGCTTTCAGAAGATCCCTGAAAACCCTTCTCTTCAGAAAAGCCTATCCTACCCACACCTAACAACTGTACTTTTTTTTTTTTTTCCCCCATCAGCTCATCCCCCACAGTTATTACCTTTTGTCTCCACTTGACCCTCCCTTCTAGATTGTAAGCTCTAACGAGCAGGGCCCTCTGATCCCTCCTGTATTGATTTGTATTGTAAGTGTACTGTCTGCCCCATGTTGTAAAGCGCTGCACAAACTGTTGGCGCTATATAAATCCTGTATAATAATAATAATAATAATACTTGGCTACCCTTTGGCTTGAAACCAGCATCGATTCTTACGCTTGCACACTTGCACAAAGTCAGGGATTTTGAAGGATTGGAGTCAGGTGTATGATTACCTAATTATATCAAGCAGGTGCTCATGATAATCAATTTCCCATGTAAGTTGAAACACAGCATTAACTAAAAACAGAAACAGCTGTGTCAAAGGCGTAAAACTGGGTGAGGAACAGCCAAACTCTGCTTCTAAGGTGAGCTTGTGGAAGACAGTATATATACTGAACTCTTGTGACCCATGTTCAGCTAAAGCCTGCTGTCGGCTGACATCACTCAGCTAGTCCGGACTCTGAAGGGATCCAAACTTTAATGTTTGGATCCACCCAGATGGCTGACCGGCATCTGCTGAGAGCCTGAGCCAGCAACTTCCACCTCCTCCACAGCCCGGCACTCCAGTGAGCGCTGGAGGGACAGAGTAGAGGGTGGAACTATACTCACCTCAGCTCCAGCATAACCGCATCTATGAGATCCCCGCCCGGGGTGAGGGGTGTGACATCACTCGAGTTCAGTCAGATTTGGCATTGTCAAAGTTGTACAATGAGACTAACTGTAGAATGGTAGACAGGCAGATGAGTAACTTTAATGCAGAAGACTAAGCATGTCTCTTCTACATTCAAATTCCTGCCTGTTCACCCCCTTTTAATTTTTGCCTAAAGTAGCACTTTAAAGTGTGCCAACATAGGAATTTAGTACGTATTGCTTAAAGATGTCTTACTGACTTTCAAATAGATACATTAGTAAAATCTACCAGCTGTATCCTTATTTAGTCTAACCGCTAACTTAGCAAACCTTATTCAATTACAATAAGCATGAGATGATTTATCCTGTACCAATCAAATGTTAGTCACAAAGCTTTAGTAGTTTTCTGAGGCCGCTTTAAAGTGTATTTTGCTGAAAATGTTGGTAACCTAGCTGTAATGCTAATGCCGCGTACACACGGGCGGACTTTTCGACAGACTAGGTCTGGCGGACTTTTCAACGGACTTTCCGAATTAATGGACTTGCCTACACACGATCAACCAAAGTCCGACGGATTTGTACGTGATGACATACGACCGCACTAAAACAAGGAAGTTCATAGCCAGTAGTCAATAGCTGCCCTAGCATCGTTTTTTGTCCGTCGGACTAGCATACAGACGAGCGTACTGTTCGACCGGACTCGAGTCCGTCGGAAAGATTTGAATCATGTTTCATTTCTAGGTCCGTCGAACTTTTGGGGAAAAAAAAGTCCGCTGGAGCCCACACACGATCTAATTATCCGACGGACTCCGGTCCGCCGGACCAAGTCTGTCGTAAAGTCCGCTCGTGTGTACGCGGCATAACTCTCTAGTTTTCATACTACCTGCATGACTAAACAAGTATGCAAATAAGAAGCTTGAACAAAATCAAATATCATTAGGGTTGAATTACTTAAGGCAAATAGGCTGTTCACTTTTTGATTCTATTTATTTATTTATTCATTTGTATTCCTTCTAGACATGTACACTACCGAAAAATGTGTCTAGTTTTGTTTTCGTTTCATAAGTTTTTGCTTTTTTTCGTTTATCGGATCATTCATTATGACCAGCATTCCTTACTTCGGATCATTCGAAACTTCGAATGCATCCGTATTCGTTCTGTTCCATTTGTTTAGATGCATTATTCGTTACTTCAGATAATTCGTAGCTTCGGATGCATTCGTATTCGTTCTTTTCCATTCGTTTAAATGTGGCATTTGTTACTTCGGATAATTCCTAACTTCGGATGCATTCATATTTGTTACGTTTGCTAACAGTTACTTTAGCCAAATTTGAAAGCGAGTTCCAATAAAAATGTAAATCTAATCTAGCTCAAATTAGCTGCTATGGCGCAGAGACCTAAATAGAAGAAATACTCACTTCAGCTATTTTACCTATAATTTAATAGTTTTTAATAATAAATAATAGTAATAATAAAAACTATAATAGTTAATAATTTAATTATAATAGAAAATACAAAAAATTAAATTATTCAAATGTAATAGATTTGTTAAACTCATAGGTTGAATCGTTTTTTGTTCTTTCGGATTTTTGTATTTTCGGATTTTCGTTCTTTCGGGTTTTCATTCTATCAGGTTTTTGCTCTTTCTGACAATTCATTTTCGTATACATTCATCAAAAGAGTCTTTCGTTCATTCGGATGCTTCTGAATGAACGAATATGCCGAATTTCGTCCAAAAATGAATTTGTAACGAAACAAATTGCACATGTTTTTTTTTTTTTTTTTAATTCTTTTTATTGCTTTTTCAAGACAAACAATACAATTACAACTTAACTACTAAAAGAGAAGAAAAATTTGTGGTGCTTATACAGAATCTCCTACACGTCGCATGACAAGCTATTATAATTTGTGCTATTATCTTATGATGAGTTAACCTATGGCTCGCTTCTTCTTGTGTTTATTTAGAGGTCACTTAAGACGTCAAGTCCTCTCTCCAATCGTAACCAATAAATTCTCACTGTTCCCCCTCTATCATATTATTTGAAGTCTCAAACAGCTGTTTCCACATCTTCCAACCATGTACGCCAGACTCTATCGTACTTCATCGGGCGTCCTCTGTTGAAGTATGTGTCTTTATATAAAGGAAGGTTATTATTGACCAGACTTTTCCATTGTGTCAATGAAGGGGGGGTGGGCTTTTTCCACTGCATGGCAATGTTTTTCCGGGCATAAAATAGCAATAACCCGACCAGTGTACGTTTTGCCACTGTCGGTACAAGTGTTTCAATTAACCCCAATAGACAGATTTCCATGGCACGTGGCAATGTAGTCGATGCGACTCTATTTACTGTGTCAAGTACCTCACTCCAGTATCGCTGGATTTTGGGGCAGTGCCAGAAAATATGAGAAAAATCTCCTGGGGAGATTCCACATCTCCAACACTCCGATGGACATGTAGGGTTCATTTGATGGAGTCTATGTGGAGTAAAGTACGCTCTATGCACTATTTTAAATTGGATCAGCCGATCCCGCATAGAAACTAAGGAGCGGAAGGGGAGATCCCAAACATCATCCCAATCATCATTGTCCAGCGAGGGTATATCAAGCTGCCAGCGAGACCAGAGCTTATCTAGAGGTGGGAGAGACACATAGACCAAATGCTCATAAAGCTGTGAGGTAGGTTTCTCAGCACACTTAGTTCTAAGTGTCTTCTCAAGTCCTGACTGGACAACGATGCAGGAGGCACGTGGAAACTGCGCAGCAAAAGCATGTGACAATTGGAGATAGCGGAATTGGTAGTGATGAGGTAAGTTATACATGGACGAAAGGTGTGAAAAGGGAGATAATGACATTTGTGACACTATGTGAGAAATTATTTTTATACCATACTTAGTCCATGCAAAGGGGTCCGGAAGTTTGTAAATGTGCGACAAAGTAGGGTTCAGCCAGATCGGGGTGTTAGGAGAGATCTCGGTTGATTTGTATTTTTCTACATCTAGACCCGCCCGCCAGGCCCGCAGGGTGGTACGCATAGAGGGTGTCAAATGATATGGGGCTCGAGGGCCTCTGAATATCAGAAATTGCAAGGCTTCGAAAGAGCCCACTATCGTGGCTTCCAGGGCTGTGGAAGAATTAGTTTTGTCAGGGTGCAGCCACCAGGCCACTGTCACCAGTTGGGTGGCTAGAAAATATTTGTAACAATCAGGAAATGCCATACCACCCTGCGTTGTCGGCCGCATCAAAGTCGACAGCCGATACCTGGGTGGCGAGGAGCCCCAGATAAAGGATGAGAACAATTGATTCATTGTATTAAAAAACGATTTAGGTATCCATTGAGGGGAGTGGCGGAACAAATACGTGAATTTGGGGATAATTTTCATTTTGAGGAGATTCACTCGCCCCCAAACTGATAAAGGTAGATTACTCCATGTTTTAAGTTTTGCCTTAGTGTCTACGAGTATAGGGGTAAGGTTAAGTGAGATGAAGTCTGCTGCTTGTGTGGATATATGGACCCCCAGGTACTTAAAAGTTTCCACCCATTCTAGTGAACAGTCTGGGGAGGAAGTAGTTTTGGCCGCCTGGTCTATCGGAAAAAGTATGGATTTGGACCAGTTGACCTTCAGTCCGGTGACTCCTGCAAAGGTGTCTAATACATTCAGAACACCCTGCAGGGACGGGCCAGCATCATTTAGGAACAGTAGCATGTCATCCGCGTACAGGGCCAGCCTCTCCTCCAGCAAGCCAATACGGAGACCTTTAATATGCGGGGACGTACGGAGCGCCTCCGCCACTGGTTCAATAGCTAAGGCAAATAAAGCCGGAGAGAGAGGGCAGCCCTGCCGGGTCCCCCTGGTGAGCCTAAAAGGGGCCGATAGTCCACCCCCCAATCTTATCGATGAAGTGGGGCATTTATACAATATCTGGAGCCATTGAATAAACAACAAGGGGAACCCCATTCTACGTAATGTTTCCCAAAGAAAAGGCCACTCTACGGTGTCAAAAGCCTTTTCTATGTCAAGTGAGGCTATAGTTCTCGTACCCGTGTTGTGATGTTGGGCATGTATGTTGGTGTATAACCTTCTGAGGTTGACATCAGTGGATCTACGGGGCATAAAGCCAGTTTGGTCCGAGTCAACGACTGAAGGCAGTAGGGGATATAGTCGTAGAGCAAGTAGTTTGGCCAAAATTTTAAAGTCATTATTTAACAATGCAATTGGCCGGTACGAGGCGCAGGAGGTTGGGTCTTTAGAGGGTTTGTGTATTAGAGTCAGATATGCAAGATACATTGAGTCGGGCAGTTTGCCATCCTTCAGGCATTTATTATATAGCTGGGCCAACAGGGGTGCCAGAAGGTCTCCATGCGACTTATAAAAGTCAATTGGAAGGCCATCCGGCCCCGGCGCCTTACCCGTGGGGAAGGATTGGATGGCATTTAGAACTTCTAGGGCCGTAAATGGCCTAACTAGTGTCTCACGCTCTTGATCCGACAGCCAGCCCAGCGCCAAGGGGTCTAATAGGTCCCGTAGCCGCCCAGGCTGAAAGTCGGAGGGCAGGGTGGAGGTATACAATTTTTCGTAAAAAGCAGTAAACGTTTGCAAAACCTCTGAGGGTGAAGTCACCATGTCCCCATCAGCAGTCCGCAGAGTGGAGACAAGTGTAAGTGGTTGGTCGTTCTGCGCCAATAGGGCCAGCAGGCGACCATTTTTGTCACCTTGTTCAAAAGTTCTTTGTCTGCCCCTATGAGTTTCTAGTCGTGTAACCTCTGTCAAGTGAAGATTTAGTTCTCTCTGAGCTGCCATAAGTGAGTCAAAATGAGATGGTGTGGGGTCTGAACTATAAGTAGAGGTGTGATTTGTCACCGACTGTTGCAGTAATTGGGTCTCCTTTAATTGTTTCTTTTTAATATGGGCAATAGATGAGATATATTGTCCCCTCGTATATGCTTTAAATGCATCCCAGGTGATTTCAGAGGAGGAGGATCCAGTGTTCTGCTCCCAGAAATCAGCTAGCAGGGGGGGTATACTCTCAGTTAAGTCTGGATGGGAGACCCAATGAGCCCCCAATCTCCACAGTGCAGCACTCCGGGATGCAGGAGAGCGAAGCGTCACCACCAAGGGGCTGTGATCAGACAATCCACTTGGCAAATAAGATGCCTCTAATACATCCGCCAACAATGGGGTGTTAGAAAAGGCCAGGTCTATACGTGATGCAGTTTTGTGGGATGCTGAGAAACATGAATAGGCTCTGGTTGTAGGGTGCCTCCACCTCCAAATCTCCTCTAGGGCTACTGCCTGAGCCCAACCAGAAAGATCTGTGCAATGATGCTTTGGTGGGGCAGGTCTATCTAGGTCCGGGGACATGATAGCATTAAAGTCTCCCATAATTAAAATTTTCCCAGGGCAAAAGGGTGCAATCTTTTCCATAACCGCATATAATATTACAGGTGAGAAAGGCGGGGGGATATACATATTAATGACAATGTACCTGTGAGACCATAGTGTAAATACAACAATAACAAATTTACCCTGTGGGTCTGTGCACACCTCTTCAATTACACATGGGAAGTTCTTGTGTATAAGAATCGACACCCCTCTTGCATACGTAGAGTATGTGGCATGTATAGCCCTCTGTATCCACGGTTTTTTCAATGTCAGGATTTTGCTGCCCATTAGATGGGTCTCTTGAAGAAGAATGAGTTGGGGGGATTGGGACTTCAGGTACTGGAAAAGGAGAGCTCGCTTGAATTTTGATCCAAGGCCTCTGACATTCCAGGAAAGGATCGTAAAGAAATCGGCACAGGGATTAGCCATTTATATTAATAGGTGGGAAACAACTGGGATGAATGAGAGAGCGGACCATGAACAGCAAAATCCTCGACATAGCACACCATGTGGTAGCAGCTGTCAGATTTATCCAGTATCGTGCACCAAAAAGGAAAAAAAGTAAGAAAACCTTTAGAACATTTTTAAACAAACCCAAGCACAATGTGCCTTTCCTACTATGCCCCATCTCTCTTCCGAAACGAGGGAGAAGGATGGGGATAGTTTTTCCCCTAAACAAGAAACCTTGTAACTGTAGTGGCAACCTACAACTCAGTGCACTACACTATCATGCCAGTCCAGAAACCCTTGAATTCGACTCGTATGGTCACGTCCTGGACCAGGGTGAGGGGGGTCACTGTAGCTGGCAAATGTCCTCGTCTGGACCTGAGCGAGGGAGAGGGGGGGGTGTCAAGGCAAAACAAAACAAGCAGGGACGGATCACCGTTTAGGAGTCAAAAACAAGAAAGACTGTATGAAATTTACTGGAGCTCCTCAGACAGGAGGCACTAGTTTCAGTTCCATTCGCAAAAAATGTATAGTAGAGGGTGAGGATGATGACTTGGTGTCTCAGTGCAGAAAGATGTGGTGGCTGAGAATGAGTTGTACTGGAAGTCCATATGGGGTAGAAGGAGGATCATTGTAGGAATTTGAGGTACTTATCTGAACCCAACAGATCGTGTATTCAACACCGGTTTAATTACCATTATGACACTAATGGGTGTCTAACCATGCCGCAGCGGCCTCAGGGGTATCAAAGAAACGGGTGTTGTCCCCATCCGTGATCCTCAATCTGCTGGGGTATAAAAGGCCAAAACGTATTCCCTTCTCTCGGAGTCGACGTCTGACATCTGTGAAAGATTTGCGGCGCTGCTGTACCTCTTGAGAGTAATCAGGAAAGAAAGATAACCTGGTATTTTCATATTTGATTTCCGGCATGGTTCGGGCCGCCGCCAGGATACGGTCTCGATCACGGTAGTTCAGTAACCGTAACAGGAAGGGACGTGGAGGGGCCCCCGGTCTCGGAGGAAGTGGCGGGACCCTGTGTGCTCTTTCCACTACAAAGGTGGGCGACAGATCCCCCAGATTAAACAGGGTGGATAATAATTGCTCAGTGAATTCAGCTGGCCTGAGACCCTCCGCTCTCTCAGGCAAGCCAAGGATGCGAATATTGTTGCGCCGAAGGCGGTTCTCGGTGTCTATGGCTCGTTCTTGTAGCGCCTTCACTTGGAGCTGTAGGGCCCTCACCTCTCTGGAATCTGACCGGACCACATCCTCCACCGTGGAGACTCTGTCCTCCACTTCAGCAATACGGGAGCGGAATTTATCCATATCTTGGCGGATAAGACTGACATCTACAGTTAGGAAGTCTATTTTAGCAGTTAGGGTTTCTTTACATGCCGTAATAGCCGCCAGGATCTCTGCTCCCGTGGGGGACTCCGCAGCCGCTGATCCCACCGCCGCCTTCGGATTCGCCGCCATTTCGGCCGCCGGCAAGCGCCTGGTCACTGACGGAGCGGTAGGAGAAGCCTTGTTTTTTTTTGATTGAGAGTAACGGGTCCTAGGAGGGCCCATCCGCAACGTGTTCCGCTCTGGATACGGGCTGTGTGGTTGGTGAGAGGCAGCAGACAGGCACCAGAACACAGTGGGCAGGATAGAGGATACACAGGGTCAGGGCTTGCAGGGCACAGGTTTTGCAGGTATAGTGAATTGGGGAAGGCAGCACAGCACTGTTGGGACACTGCACCTGTATAGGAAGGATGCTTTAAACACCTTAGGCCTGGAGGATGGTAGCAGGCCTCAGCACCTCCGTCTCCTGGGGTCTCCGGGTCCCCACACCGATCAACAGGCTCCCGGGGGCCACCTCGGCAGATGTGGATGTAGCGGCCGCCTCCCGCTCCGCCGATCGCGGAAATCTAGGCCGGGGATGCTGGAGGCTCCGTAGGCCTCAAAACGGCGGCCGGCCGCGGCGTCCGGAACGAATCCTCCGGCGGCTATCCGGCCTTCCCCTCACCGCAGACGCCTCCCAGGGACCTCCGCCACAGATGTTAATGGAGCAGCTGTCCGCTGCTCCTCCGATTTTAGCACTGTAGCCTGGGGCAGTTGGAGGCCTAGCAGGCCTCAAGATGGCGGCCGGCTGCTGCTGTGTGGAGCCGGTCGCGGCCTCGTACACCCTCGATCGGCCGGCCGAGCTCCACAATTCCCCCAAAGGCTGGTACATAAGATGTCTGGGGGTAACTGGGTGAGATTTTGAGGCTCCCCAGGCTTTGTGTTAGTTAGGATGCTGATGGATGTAGTCAGGATCGCGGAGCTCCTCAGTAACACGTCCTGCCTTCTCTACATCCGGACACGCCCCCCCAAATTGCACATGTTTAATTCTTTCCATACACAGAACAATTAATCGACAAGCTACTAACATGAATTTACTATTTACAGCTACACACCGGCAGAACATTACAGCTGCACATCGGCAGATAAATATGCAACATATACATAACATATTAGAACTGATTAATTTTGAACAAGGGTATTCCACATCATATAAACCAACTATCTGATGACAAACAGAAGAAAGGCTGTTCACTTTACATGGGAAGTTGCACTTGACTGGGACTGTGCCCCAGAGCTTAGTAATTGTAGTGTAATTTCATTTTGCAAAAAATACCTGAATAAAGGCAAGGAAAAAAAATGCATTTTTGCCTAACATGATTGTATGGTGGAAGTCAGCAGAGCTGAGAGAGGTTCTCAACCTTCTAGTGCCATGACCCCTTGATAAAATTTCCCAAGTTGTGGGGACCCCTAACAGAAAAATTTTCATTGCTTCTTCATTCCTGTAATTTTGTGACTGTTATGAATCGAAAATATAAATATCTGATATGCAGGAGCCATCATTGCGTAATATTCATAAAAAGATCATTTATTTAGCTTAAAACATGAACAGATGTACACTCACATGATATGGTGTTGTTAGATGGGCACTAAGTCTATCCAGCAATCCGACATACAGTTTGTATAAGCCGCTCCGTGCTTGGAAGCCGGTGTGCGTTCCAAGCCTCATTGCTGAGTGCACAATTCAGAAGGTGGTGGCGCATCACGGGAGTTTGGGTGCTATACACTTTGTATATGTAACACTGGCACGGAATAACCACTTTTGAGGAGCCAACTGGGACGTTTATATATAAATTATATGTTTTGTTCCATAATAATTTTTTTTCTTGCAGTCAGGTCATGTTGGACTTATTTATTCACAATCTATTGATTGATTGGTCCGGTGGCACACAGCACTAATATGTTTTTATTAATTTGTCTATGACTTACCAGTTACTCAGGTGTTCCATCAGAATCAGCAATCCATCTAATGTGGAAAGGGAAGTGACGTTCTGTCACCGCCATCTTGGTACACTCATCCGCAGTAAGGCTACATGTGCTATACATAGTATATAAGCTCAGTTTACTGGTAAAATAAGTGTAAAATGCAAGACTTTCGGTGCGAGTTCTAACTGTAGCCTTACTACGGATAAGTGTACCAAGATAATTAATGTGTAAATAAACTGAAACTAAAAAAGTGTTGCTCAATTGCATTTCAGTCCAAAAATATTGGTGAAACATAGACCCAATATCATGTAATCAACACAAAGTCAATAAACTGATGAGTGATAAGTAAGGGAAATAATGTCCCACTGCATGGAAATGTGGATATATTCCAAAAGGGAGATGGTATTCCAACAGTTGGCAAATGGTATATGGATCCGTGGAGAAAAAAGCACATTAACCTAACAAGGACATCATGGGAAAGATGGTATGTAGAGACTTTTACCAGATTCTATGGACTCCCTTGTCAGCGACAGGGAGTCTGGAAAGCAGTGTGCCACCCAGGGCATAGGAAGGATATCCCAACAATCGAATCTTTCTCAGCTGGACTCTGTGTAGATCTCTTGGGGTCAACAGGCAAGTCTCCGCAGTAGATGGCCAAATTATGAATCCGTAAGATAGAATATCCCTCGTGGAACTGGAGTAAACACTCAGTTTTAGATGCTTTAAGAGATCTGGTCAGGAATCTTCGGGATCATACTCTTGGACCTGTCCTGCTTCCTCAGATTTCGCTCAGGTATAAATAAGTGATCACGGTCCTCCAAGACTCCAGCCATTCCAGCTGGAAGGTAGAACTAAATCGGCTGAGCTGTGGGTCATGCAGGTGACCTGGGTGGCACATTGCTTTCCAGACTCCCTGTCACTGACAAGGGAGTCCATAGGATCTGGTAAGAGTCTCTACATACCATCTTTCCCATGATGTCCTTGTTGGGTTGATGTGCTTTTTTCTCCATGGATCCATATACCATTTGCCAACTGTTGGAATACCATCTCCCTTTTGGAATATATCCACATTTCCATGCAGTGGGACATTATACCCCTTACTTCTCACTCATCGGTTTATTGACTTTGTGTTTATTACATAACATTGGGTCTATGTTTCACCAATATTTTTGGACTGAAATGCAATTGAGCAACACTTTTTTAGTTTCAGTTTATTTACACATATACTATGCGCTACATTTTTTCATTATTTATCTGTTGTATTTGTAATACTGTATGTAGCTGCTCCCCTTTCCCCTTTTTTCACACTAGTTAGAGCAGTGTTTTCTTGTACACCTATTGAGTGTACCAAGATGGCGGCGAGGAAACATCACTTCCGTGTGGTCTCTCCTCTCCCGAAAGTGACGTCTCGCTGATTGAGGTGGACCCGACATTACTATGTGTACGGCGTTGGTTCTGTCCAGATTGGAACAGCAATCCACCCCCTCCCAGAGGGTCGCGACCCACGGGTTGAGAACCGCTGCTCTAAAGGATAATTCCCAATCATAGTGCATATTCCCTTGCAGCATGAACAGTCTATTTGCCTTAGCAAATCAATGCCATTATTTGCTTACCTGACCAAGTAGTTAACGAGTATTGAAGCAAAAATGTCAACATCAGCAACAGGAAGAGAGCGGTCTTTGATGGTAAGGTCAGCAATCTCAAACTCAATGTTTCTCCTATGACATGTATCTGTTAACTTTTGAGAATCTTTATTGGACGGGCCAACAGCACTGCTACTGGAAGAACTCCAGGACCCAAAACCATACATATGGTTAGCAATCATGCAACAAAGGAATACTTTTGTATCCACTCTGTTTATGAGATTATTATTATTATTATATTATTATACAGGATTTATATAGTGCCAACAGTTTGCTCAGCGCTTTACAACATGAGGGCAGACAGTACACTTATATTTTTCTAGATTATATTTTTTTCCTCCTGCTAACCATATGTGCACAATAAATACTTCTTTTATCTTCACTCCGTAAGATCCTGTTAGGAAAACAGTTACTTTTTTTAATTAAGTTAATTCTCAGAAGAAATCACACTGATACTGGATAACTGCAGTCAAGCTACAAAGGATACTTGGCCCTCGGGACAGAGGCTTATGATGATGTGGAAGCAAATACAGTTATAAAACACGTGTTTTGGATAAATACAATGCAATTCTGAGAATAAACCAAGGTCTATAAATATATTACTGTCAGAGTGGTGCATGTGTCAGCTCATTCTGTATGTATCTGCAGGGAAAATTATATATCCAGATTCTGTGATACAGGTCTAATTTCTCTGTGTCGCAAATATGTCTTATTTTTTTCTCTTTTCTTAGATGCTACCAAATGTGTGCCAGTTTCTTAAACAGGTAAATTAGAATTTGAATGTGAACGTACCAAAAATGGCAAACAGGATTTTCATTTTGCAAGGGAATTTTCCCCAGAGCTTAGTGAATGAGATGAAGCTCTGCTGACTTCCACCATCCATGTGCAGGCAAAAATGCTGTTTTTTTTATAGCACTAACAGTTTGCACAGCGCTTCACAATATAAAGAGAGACAGTACAGCAACAATACAATTCAATACAAGAGGGTTAGGAGGGCCCTGCTCCTGGGAGCCTACAATCTAATAGGGAGGGGCAGGTGGAACAAAAGGTAATAACTGTGAGGGATGAACTGATGGGAGAAATAGGAGCTTCAGTTATTAGCTGAAGCCAGGATAGCTTTCCCTGAATTGATGAAGTCTTCAGGGATCTCCTAAAATATAATTTCACTTCAATGTTTTTACCTGTAATATTGTTGCTCACTTACTGTAAAAAAATGCTTTTTTTCCGATTCTTTAAAATGTTGAATAAACGACCATGAAAAGTCTTTGTGGTGATGATGAATGTGTTTTAAATTACAAGGAATGATTAACCTCCTGTGAATGTTTTGGCAAATGTCCAGGACATCCAGCATTGAAAGTATGTAATGACAAGGGGTGCTAGGATATGTTGGAGGGTCTATAGATGCTGCCTGCTGGGGAATCTATTCTCACTGAGTGGGGATCTATTGTTTGCAGGAGGGGTCTTGTTTCTGAGGTGTCAATTGTTCATGGTAAAGATCTACTGTTCAAGGAGGCGTCTATTGTTGCTCGCTGCTGGAGTTCTATCAATGCAGGCTGCCGGGTGATCTACTGTTACTGGCAAAGGTCTATTGTTGCTGAGTGGGGGGGTGGGGGGGTATTTTGTTGCTTGTGGGATCTCATGTTGTTGTGGGGATCTATTTTTGCTAGGGTGGATCTATTCTTGATGGCTGCAGAGGATCTATTTACTGCCTTTCTTATCATCATTAACAAGTTCCATACAAATTACTTAGCAACACAAAATGATACTTGATTCTGTAGTCTTCAAAAAGGGGCTGTACTGGGAGGTGGATATGGGGTGGAACCAAGGGACGGTGCTCGGAGGTGGGTAGGGAGCAGAAAAAAGGAATGACTTGAAAGGGGAAAGGACCTGCATCTATTCTCTGAGAAAAAAAAAGCCCTAAATATGTCCCATGTGTTTGACACGATTAATTGCAAAAGGAAGTCTCCTCTGTTGCTGTTGAGTGTTTTTTTGCCTTCTGGTAGAGCTAGATGGTCTTATAGGAGGGCAGTACCTACAGTGGCTGTTTGATAAACGTGATTCAGACAATATTGTTGTTCTTTCTACAAATGCAGAACACATTAAACACCTGCGAGACTATTCATGGGATGGACTCAGGGCCGGATTTGCCACAAAGCCACCAAGGCCAGGCCTCGGGGCGGCAGTGGTGCAGGGGCGGCACCACTCCTGCGGCGACTTCGCGGCCGCCCCCCTATTCGGGCTGCTCATTAAACTCTATTAGGGGCACCGGTGCCCATAGAAAAGATGGCCGCGAGCCAACCACGCAACTGCGCATGCACCGTTCCGAAGCCGGCCGGGCTCGGGAAAGCTGGTACGCTCCGGCCGGGCGGCGCATGCGCAGTAGCGTGATTGCGCAGCCCGGCGCCATTTTTGAAAAAATCAATGTAATGTCAGCGGTGCGGCAGCGGGGGAGAGAGATGACATCTCTCATTGCCCGCACCGCTGTTCCGCCCTCCTCCATCTGATAGAAGGCAGCATGGCAAGTGACACACATCCCCATCTGGTGGCAGGGAGCATGGCAAGTGACATCCCCATCTGGTGGCAGTGTGGCAAGTGACATCCCCATCTGGTGGCAAGTGACATCCCCATCCGGTGGCAGTGTGGCAAGTGACATCCCCATCTGGTGGCAGGCATGGTGGCAAGTGACATTCCCATCTGGTGGCAAGTGATATCCCCATCTGGTGGCAGGCATGGTGGCAAGTGATATCCCCATCTGGTGGCAGGCAGCGTGGCAAGTGACATCCCCATCTGGTGGCAGGCAGCGTGGCAAGTGACATCCCCATCTGGTGGCAGGCATAGAGGCAAGTGACATCCCCATCTGGTGGCAGGCAGCGTGGCAAGTGACATCCCCATCTGGTGGCAGGCAGCGTGGCAAGTGACATTCCCATCTGGTGGCAAGTGACATCCCCATCTGGTGGCAGTGTGGCAAGTGACATCCCCATCTGGTGGCAGGCATGGTGGCAAGTGACATTCCCATCTGGTGGCAAGTGACATTCCCATCTGGTGGCAAGTGACATCCCCATCTGGTGGCAGGCATGGTGGCAAGTGACATCCCCATCTGGTGGCAGGCAGCGTGGCAAGTGACATCCCCATCTGGTGGCAGGCAGCGTGGCAAGTGACATCCCCATCTGGTGGCAGGCATAGAGGCAAGTGACATCCCCATCTGGTGGCAGGCAGCGTGGCAAGTGACATCCCCATCTGGTGGCAGGCAGCGTGGCAAGTGACATCCCCATCTGGTGGCAGGCAGCGTGGCAAGTGACATTCCCATCTGGTGGCAGTGTGGCAAGTGACATCCCCATCTGGTGGCAGCGTGGCAAGTGACATTCCCATCTGGTGGCAAGTGACATCCCCATCTGGTGGCAGTGTGGCAAGTGACATCCCCATCTGGTGGCAGGCATGGTGGCAAGTGACATTCCCATCTGGTGGCAAGTGACATCCCCATCTGGTGGCAGCGTGGCAAGTGACATTCCCATCTGGTGGCAAGTGACATCCCCATCTGGTGGCAGTGTGGCAAGTGACATCCCCATCTGGTGGCAGGCATGGTGGCAAGTGACATTCCCATCTGGTGGAAAGTGACATCCCCATCTGGTGGCAGGCATGGTGGCAAGTGACATCCCCATCTGGTGGCAGGCATGGTGGCAAGTGACATCCCCATCTGGTGGCAGGCAGCGTGGTGAGTGACATTCCCATCTGGTGGCAGGCATAGAGGCAAGTGACATCCCCATCTGGTGGCAGGCAGCGTGGCAAGTGACATCCCCATCTGGTGGCAGGCAGCGTGGCAAGTGACATCCCCATCTGGTGGCAGGCAGCGTGGCAAGTGACATCCCCATCTGGTGGCAGTGTGGCAAGTGACATCCCCATCTGGTGGCAGGCATGGTGGCAAGTGACATTCCCATCTGGTGGCAAGTGACATCCCCATCTGGTGGCAGGCATGGTGGCAAGTGACATCCCCCTCTGGTGGCAGGCAGCGTGGTGAGTGACATTCCCATCTGGTGGCAGGCATAGAGGCAAGTGACATCCCCATCTGGTGGCAGGCAGCGTGGCAAGTGACATCCCCATCTGGTGGCAGGCAGCGTGGCAAGTGACATCCCCATCTGGTGGCAGGCAGCGTGGCAAGTGACATCCCCATCTGGTGGCAGTGTGGCAAGTGACATCCCCATCTGGTGGCAGGCATGGTGGCAAGTGACATTCCCATCTGGTGGCAAGTGACATCCCCATCTGGTGGCAGGCATGGTGGCAAGTGACATCCCCATCTGGTGGCAGGCAGCGTGGTGAGTGACATTCCCATCTGGTGGCAGGCATAGAGGCAAGTGACATCCCTATCTGGTGGCAGGCAGCGTGGCAAGTGACATCCCCATCTGGTGGCAGGCAGCGTGGCAAGTGACATCCCCATCTGGTGGCAGGCAGCGTGGCAAGTGACATCCCCATCTGGTGGCAGTGTGGCAAGTGACATCCCCATCTGGTGGCAGGCATGGTGGCAAGTGACATTCCCATCTGGTGGCAAGTGACATCCCCATCTGGTGGCAGGCATGGTGGCAAGTGACATCCCCATCTGGTGGCAGGCAGCGTGGCAAGTTACATTCCCATCTGGTGGCAGGCAGCGTGGCAAGTGACATTCCCATCTGGTGGCAGTGCGGCAAGTGACATTCCCATCTGGTGGCAGGCATAGAGGCAAGTGACATCCCCATCTGGTGGCAGGCAGCGTGGCAAGTAACATCCCCATCTGGTGGCAGGCAGCGTGGCAAGTGACATTCCCATCTGGTGGCAGGCAGCGTGGCAAGTGACATTCCCATCTGGTGGCAGGCAGCGTGGCAAGTGACATTCCCATCTGGTGGCAGTGTGGCAAGTGACATTCCCATCTGGTGGCAGGCATAGAGGCAAGTGACATCCCCATCTGGTGGCAGGCAGCGTGGCAAGGGACATCCCCATCTGGTGGCAGGCATAGTGGCAAGTGACATCTCCATCTGGTGGCAGGCATAGTGGCAAGTGACATCTCCATCTGGTGGCAGGCATAGTGGCAAGTGACATCTCCATCTGGTGGCAGGCATAGTGGCAAGTGATATCTCCATCTGGTGGGAGGCATAGAGGCAAGTGACATCCCCATCTGGTGGCAGGCAGCGTGGCAAGTGACATCCTCATCTGGTGGCAGGCATAGTGGCAAGTGACAAGCGATGGTGGCAAGTGACACGCTCAGGGCTCCCAATGATTCTGCATTATGGTGAGTTGAACTATTTCATTTTATATTACAATGTAATGATAGAAATAATGCGTTTCAATCATCCTGACACCATAACAACCATGGTGCCGGGGATGATTGAAGCACTAACACCAGCCATTGCCCGCGAAAAATCCTTACCCCTCGCGCACTTACCCTGAAGTATTTTCAGTCTGTACAATTAAAGCCAGTTATTTTCAGTGTTCTCTGGTGTGGAGATATGTTTTTAATTGATCTATTGTAGCAGTCATCGATAAAGGACGAGAATGGTGGTGTGTGTGTATGTGTTTGTGTGTGTGTGTGTGGGGGGGGGGCGGCATTGAAGGACCCGGCCTTGGGGCGGCAAAGGGAGTAAATCCGGGCCTGGATGGACTTGACCTGAAGTGTATTTAACCCCAAGAACGAAAATGTATATATATATATATATATATATATATATATATATATATGGTCGTGGCCCTAAGACCGAGACAAATGTGGATCACATAAACACGCGACAAGACTCACAACATAAATAGACCTGAGGTGTGGCTTTTGGTCGTCTGGTAGGTATGGCAAGAAAAGGGGCCATACCCAAGATAAGTAATGGATGATTGTGGAGGAGAATTTGCTGAGAAGTGCTGTAAAAAGGGGAATGGGAGGGAGGGTATCGTGCACTGAAACTGACAAAGAGGAAGGGGAAGTGGTCAGCTTAAATACCCTCCGGGCTCCACCCATAAATTCAGGCCAGCACACTGGCCTTCTAACTTATGGTCGTGGCCCTAAGACCGAGACAAATGTGGATCACATAAACACGCGACAAGACTCACAACATAAATAGACCTGAGGTGTGGCTTTTGGTCGTCTGGTAGGTATGGCAAGAAAAGGGGCCATACCCAAGATAAGTAATGGATGATTGTGGAGGAGAATTTGCTGAGAAGTGCTGTAAAAAGGGGAATGGGAGGGAGGGTATCGTGCACTGAAACTGACAAAGAGGAAGGGGAAGTGGTCAGCTTAAATACCCTCCGGGCTCCACCCATAAATTCAGGCCAGCACACTGGCCTTCTAACTTATGGTCGTGGCCCTAAGACCGAGACAAATGTGGATCACATAAACACGCGACAAGACTCACAACATAAATAGACCTGAGGTGTGGCTTTTGGTCGTCTGGTAGGCATGGCAAGAAAAGTGGCCAAAAATAACCAGGTAGGGAAGTATCTTTATTGCCTCTAACCTCATTGAGTGAGCTTGGAGAAAGGGCCATCTTGAGGGAATATATATCTGGTGAAGCAGGCAGACTTTCATCTGCCTAGCTTCTTGGTCACATGGTCTGGTACTCCTTGCTGAGATGTGGCTGAGGCTGTGCCGATCCAAAGGAATATCCAGAATACCGCCCGGGGTCTAGGCCTAAGTTGACCAGTAGGACCCAAACATGTTTAATAAACTGATTTCCACTCAGGGGGTTGACCTGAAAAGGCAGTAACGGGCTGGAGACTGGCTGGGTAGGTGAAAGAGCAGACGGTCAAAAGATCGTTGCTGGGCACCAGGCGTTGCTGGTTCGAAAGAAGTTTATATCCACTCCGGGTCCGGTTTGTTGCGTTTTCCGTAAGATAAAGGACATAGTGGCTTGGATACCGGCCAGGTACAGCCTGATAGGGGTATGAGGGAGAGCCAGCTGTGTGTGGCAATAAGATATAAAGGCTAGGACATGAGTGACGTCATCTACTGTGGTTCCGGGACAAGTGGCAAGGAACCTACGGTAGGTGTACCAGGCCATGGGATAAGCCTTTAGTGTGTTGCTAGACAGTGAGTGGTTGATGAGCCAGGTTGCATTGGCAAGGTGTGGCTTCAATCCATTGTTAGTTGAGACCAAGGTGGGATAGGAGTGGATGATGGGTCGGCTCCGGGTTCCTGCTGGAAGAATGAGACAAAATTGGAGCGGGACAGTGCATCGGCTGCGGTATTGCACTTGCCAGGGATATGCTTACAGTAACTGTTAGATTTGGTGATGTAGTGACAATTGCAGCAGACTGCGCAGGAAGGACATGACGGGAAGTGACTTGGATCTACCCTTATTAATGATGTCAGCTGTAACCTGGTTGTCTGGTGAAGAGCTCTGTCTGATCTGTCCACGTGTGGCCCCAGACTTGGGCTGCTGCCGCGATGGGGTACAGCTCGAACAATGACAAAGATCGAGGGAAGCCAGGAATCAGGCAGATTTCCGGGGGCCAAGGTCTGGAAAACCAGTGATGGCCAAAAATTGCAGCAAAGCCAGTGGAGGCTGCAGCATCTGTGACTACCTGGGGCGACTGAGCTGATACTGAGGGAAAAACATTGATAGGTCATTCCAGTTGAAGAGGAACTCGTCCCACAAAGCCAAGTCTGCTATTGCTGCTGGGTCTAGTCTGAGGACTTGGTCAGGTCCTGCACTCGGGCAAGAAAGACTAAGAGCCTTGAGATGAACGACCGCCCCTGAGGAATTGTTCTCATAGCGAAATTGAGCATCCCTATCAAGGACTGCAGCTGTCTTTTAGTACATTCCTGTGACCGGGTAAACTCTTGAATGACCAACCTAACACAAGCTAATTTGTCAGAAGGCAGGCTAGGCTGCATGGCATGCGTATCCAGGACGATGCCTGAGAAACTTATGAAATGTGTTGGGCCTTCCACTATGTGTCCATTGAGATTGTTGAAGACCTCTTAGCTTGTCTAGATCTACCGGGGGGGGGGTATGTCTAGGTGTTCGATAAGCAGAAAATCGTCCGGATTATGGATAACCCTGTGACATTGGGCCTGGTGTGACAGGTTCAAGTGAGGGATTGGGCGAAACTGTCAGCTTTGTGAGCAAAGTGGTGACAAAAGAGTTCCGTGTCTGTGAGGCTCCAGTCAGAGCTTATCTGGAACTGGGCAAGTCTCGCTGCTGTTTTGGCTGAAAAATGGCCGATGGTCGTAGACGGCAAAACCTCCATATTTGTAAGCAAGATCTGTCACTGCATGAAGGTATAAGTCCCGCTCCTCCCTCCTGCTGAGGGTGGCTGAACAAAGTACATCTCTGAACATCCCGAAGGCCAGGGAGAACTCAGTGGCTGACAGCTTACGACTGAGGCTGGGGTCTCTCGACTTGACAACCACTGAGACATCCCCCCAGGCGTATGATTTGTTGTCCGCCAAGTCATGGACTGAGATGAGCAGGGATGCCAAATGACATCTTTTCCCTCCAATATATCCTCCCTGATGCTGGTCGGGACAAGATGAACGGGGAGGACGATAGGTGCAGAGCCTGGTGTACCTGCAGAAGGAGAAGCTGTCATTGGGACCATGACCAGGTCCGGGAGGGCCATGGATGGGCGAACTTTTAAAGGTGTGACTCTGGTCTGGACGTCCGAACTGTTGCAGCTAAGGGGGAGACCAAAGAGTGCAGCTGGGCCCCGTGGATGGATTGTAGGGATGCCTGTTGGGCCCAGCTGCAGCTGGAGGCGGGAAGAGGAGCCTGAAAAGCTTTGCCTTCCTGGCCGTTAGCAGGAAAGGGAATATCCCTGCGACTCAGCTATGAGTTTGGGGATGTTCCGTCCCCTGAGGGACTGCAGGCAGCCGCGCTCTGAGCCGTTTGGGGGGGTAACAGAGGGGCGGGTGTGAAGTCCTCGCTGCCAGAAGACAAAAAAGGGGGCTGGGTGCTCATATTTAAGAGGAGTCATAGCCATAGGATAGAGAGCGGAGTGGTAAAGAGAAAACTCAGAGAGGAGGAAAAAGGAAGAAGTACAGAAAAAGGAATGATAGGCATAGACAGGAGCTGACAGAGTTCTGTTGTGCAGAACTTATGTTGAGTGGAAATTTAGAAAACTCAGAAGAGTGCGTGGCGACCGAGGTGGGCCAGGAGGTGACTGGCCAGATAACCGATAGCTTGGGTGCCTGTCTGTGGCAAGCACAAACCTGAAGACCAGAAGCCCAGGTCGTACTGGGGCGAGAAGTAGAAGTCTGGTACGGCCTACGTAGGAATGTTGCGGTCTGTAGGGGGTGACGTGTGCTCGGCCTGCTAACACTTGCCCTGCCAGCAAGTCTACTGTTAAGCGACCTTGTCTGCGAGGTGAAGGGTCGCCCTTCGAAAACAGAGTGTCATGTATAGACATATGTGACAGAACTAACGCCTGGAGATCACGTCCAATGATGTATGTGAAGTAACAGTTTAGTGAAAGGGTGCTGCAGAATGATGTGATAGAAAAGCCCATGAACTAGACCCTGACTGACGCTCTAGTAGCGAGGTCCTGGTTATGATCGAAACTCGGTCGACCGGGAACACCTGCAGTAGGGGTGACATGAGTGCAACAAGATTTCTTTACTTTTTTTTTTTTTCCTTTTTTTTTTTTTCTTTCTTTTTTTTATGTGTCCCCCTTGTATGCGACTGGCCCTGGTGAAGATGCAAACATAGCGTTTTTTTTTTTGTTTTTGTTTTTTTTTTTTTTGTTTTTTTTTTTTTTTTTTTTTTTTTTTTTTTACCTGGGAAATAACGTCCAACCTGGTACAGGATGGAAGCTGAACTCGACTGACCTGAGGGAGAAAAGATAGACGAAAACAATGAGTGGCTCGTATGAATGCCACTGGAGACGAGTGACCGATTAAGTGCCACTAAAAAATGAAGTGGGCTGTATGAGCACCACTGAGTGTGCTTGCAGGGATTGCAAGGAGTATATGTTGAGATGCATGTTTGCAGCGATTGCAAATGGGTATATGCTGAGATGCGTGTTTTGCAGTGATTGCAAAAAAAAAGGGTAAATGCCGAACTGCGTGTTTTGTAGCGATTGCAAGGAGTTTATACTTAGATGCGTGTTTTGCAGTGATTGCAAAAATGGGTAAATGCTGAGATGCATGTTTTGCAGCGATTGCAAGTGGGTAAACACTAAGATGCGTGTATTTGCAGCAATTGCAAGGAGTTTATACTGAGATGCATGTTTTGCAGTGATTGTATACGGGTAAATGGTAAGATGCGTGTATTTGTAGCAATTGCAAGGAGTTTGTACTGAGATGCATAATTTTACAGAGATTGCAAAATGGGTATATGCCGAGATGCGTGTTTTTTGCAGCAAATGCAAGGAGTTATGATGAGATGCGTGTCTTGCAGCGCTTGCAAGAAGTTATGATGAGATGCGTGTCTTGCAGCGATTGCAAGGAGTTATGATACGATGCGTGTCTTGCAGCGATTGCAAGGAGTTATGATGAGATGCGTGTCTTGCAGCGATTGCAAGGAGTTATGATGAAATGCGTGTCTTGCAGCGATTGCAAGGAGTTATGATGAGATGCGTATCTTGCAGCGATTGCAAGGAGCTATGATGAGATGCGTATCTTGCAGCGATTGCAAGGAGCTATGATGGGATGCGTATCTTGCATCGATTGCAAGGAGCTATGATGGGATGCGTGTCTTGCAATGATTGCAAGGAGCTATGATGAGATGCGTGTTCTTGCAGTGATTGCAAAATGGGTATATGCTGAGATGCGTGTTTTTGGCAGCGATTGCAAGGAGTTATCATGAGATGCGTATCTTGCAGCGATTGCAAGGAGTTTATACTGAGATGCATGTTGCAGCAATTGCAAAAATGGGTAAATGTTGAGATGCGTGATCTTGCAATGATTGCAAGGAGATTATACTGAGATGCATGTTTTTTGCAGCGATAGCAAATGGGTAAATGTTGAGATGCGTGATCTTGCATTGATTGCAAGGAGATTATACTGAGATGCATGTTTTTGCAGCGATAGCAAATGGGTAAATGTTGAGATGCGTGTTCTTGCAGCGATTGCAAGGAGTTTATACTGAGATGCATGTTGCAGCGATTGCAAATGGGTAAATGTTGAGATGCGTGTTCTTGCAGCGATTGCAAGGAGTTATGATGAGATGCGTAGCTTGCAGCGATTGCAAGAAAGGTCACCTACTGGTAGGCGAAAAAGAAAAGGATAGCAGAAATTGTATATGTAGGAAGGAACTGCGAAGTGGCATACGTAACGAATCGTAGATTTTTTTATAGGGACTGTTACGTATTGGTGTGTGGGATACTCGTGACGCGAACCGTTGTGCCGCTTGTGCGACTAGGTTCGGAGTGAACTGTGATGCATGTAACTGCTGAGGTTATGTGAATCGGACAAAAAATAAATAATGAATCGTAGGGTATGGTAAGAACCACTACAAAATGGTGTGCAGGATAAGACCGATGCAAACCGTTGTGCCGCCGAGGCGACTAGGCTTGAATCCGACTGATTCGTATGACATGAAAGCAATACGAAACAGTCAGTAGAAAATTACATAAACAACGAACCATTTGTGGGGTACAACAGGGACTAATAAGAATCAGTGAGCGGGATGCATCCGATGCGAACCGTTGTGCTGCCGATGCGACTAGATTCGAATCGGATTGTAGCAGGTATGCAATATGAATCGGTTGTAAATAGATGGCACTGATACAAATCGGTTGTAAGATGTATGAAGTGAATCCAATACAAATCGGTTGCAGCGTGTATACCACACCTTACTTCTAAAACCGAACACATTCCAACCACCCAGCCCCCCAGGCTAATCAAAGTGCAGACAAGGCCCCATGTGGGTCTAATTACCACCTCAATCAGACACAAAACCCATGCAAATAATACATGCTGATCTCCAAATGGATGAGATGGCAACCCCATAGACAGTGAATCCTATGAGAAAATGAAGCCTGTATCGAGTTATATCAGAGAACAACCAACAATGGCTCAGACCCTTGGATCTACGAACGAATCGTATGTTTGTGGATAGGATGACAAGCAAGGCAGAGCGAGCCTGCAAATCCAAGTTTGCAGGTATAGGAAACATATCCAATGGTAACATTGCATATGAACAAAAAGGTTTGAACCCTACCTGCAACAGCAAGCGAGAACCGCCGACGAAGACACCGCAACCCACTTGTAATCGAACGCACAGACTTATGAACACAAGGTAAGCTGGGAAGAGTCAGCACAGTGACCTGTAGTATCGTGCACTGAAACTGACAAAGAGGAAGGGGAAGTGGTCAGCTTAAATACCCTCCGGGCTCCTCCCATAAATTCAGGCCAGCACACTGGCCTTCTAACATATATATATATATTCATTTTCTGTTTTTTTACAGTTTTTTCCCTTTTTGTTTACCTGCTAATCCTGCCAGTAACACTTCCGGTCTGAGGGTGACATGACCCATCATACTGTATCTATGGAGGATCAGTGCTGTTACCCTAGCCTGCTTGCTTATAATTTGGAATACAGAACAATTCCCCCCTACCCCCCTCTTCTCACCATCTTACCTGCACAGGCTTGATAAATCGAAAGGGAGAAAATAAATGAAGTTTATTGTTAGGATTTACATGCAAGTTAGAGTTTATCAAAAGCTAGCATGTAATAGCACGTGGAAGTTTTAGAACCCCTGTCAGGTTTTCACATCTATCATTATCCCAGAAGGGGAGAATTTGCCTCTCTATTTGTCCTGGTGACTGTTGGCTTTTCTGAAGTCTCAATCAATGCATCTCTCTGGAAGAACTGGGTTGCTGTTGGAATAACTCGCATTATAGTAATAATTAATTAATAATCATCCTTCTACTACTATATGACTACATTGCCCAATAAAGTATAGTAGTAGAAGGATGATTATTAATTGATTATTACTATAATGCAAGTTATTCCAGCAGCAACCCAGTTCTTCCAGAGAGATGCATTTATTGAGACTTCAGAAAAGCCAACAGTGACCTTTGTTGATGGGATAGAAAATGATGGGAAATCCACAATTTTACAGTTGTCACTGATACTTAATGTGAGGGGAAATCTTAAAAATGGGATACATACCGTCTAAGAGGTGATTTCACCCCCCACCCCCTGCCTACTTTGAAGAGATTTTCTGTCGTGTCTATGGGTCAGACAGACAGTAAAGAGAAATCTCCACAATAAGACAAAAAAGAAAAAAAAGGAAAGAAAGAAAAAGTTGAGATAATTCTAAACTGTAAGGATGTTACCGAGACATTTCCCTGTTATCTGTGCATACTTCTACTTGTGCCCTGTCAACAATAGCTGTCAGCTTGACAGTTGATGTTCCTGATATGTCGTCAGAAACATGTCACTTTGCCTCCTGCCTCCTCAATTAATTCTGTAACAGCTTTTTTCCTTTGGAGCTATTTGTATATATAAGGAGAGATGAAGCTAAGAATGCTAGACTTCATTAGCTTCCTGACCTAGAACATGGGTCAGTGTGTATGGTGCCTCCATGTACTGTAGTATCAGTCTGGGTCTGGAATATTCCTCTTGCTAGCCTTTTCCTCCTACTAGGCAAATAGGAATGAGCTTTGGGTTAAACATGAGTTCTACTCAATGCAACCTGTCCTAAGTTCAGCAAAAAGACAATCAAACTGGCCTTTTTTTGGCCAGTTCATCTGCCTGAACCTCTAGCTGATTTTTGTAAAGAAACATCAGCTGGAAGTCTGTTATGACAGATCCCCCGTGCTTCTGGAATGTAAACAAAAGGGGTGTCAGTGTCTTCGGGGGGGACTTATCAGAATCTTGAAGCCTCCTTTAACAAGGGGGCTGACAGATATGAATAAATAGAGGATATATGGTACACCTTGTGTTGATAATGCCAACTGGGCACCCCAAAAACTGGGTGAGAGACATTTACATTTTTAAAATAAGAGACAGAGCAGCTGTGCCCCCCCTTTCAGAACCAGCTACAATCCCAAGTGTGCATCTCCATAGTCATTTAACGTGATTAAACAGTATGCTAAAGGTCTGGACACTTCAAAAGAACTTCGGAATAGCATCAACTATTCTGCTGATCGTTACTTAGCAGATAACTAATAAACGGGGATCTGCTAAATCTGTAAATATCTCATTGAAAGCCATACCAGAAGGTCTGGAAGAACACTGCAGTATGTAAGGAGTTATCTTAATGTCTATTAGCGGTAAAAATCTGGAAAGCTATCACTTTCCTCCAAAGGAATTGGGATTAACCCCTCGTCAGTTCTGTCAGGCATGGTCTGCAGGGTAACTAAACCCACTAGAAGTACACGACATGCCATAAAATGTCTAACACAGTTTCAAAATCTACAAACAAATCATAAAATCAGACATCACCAAGCTACATTACTATTGATTATACACTTGAATGTGGAAGAAAATCCTGACCACATCCGCCATACCCTTTGCTATTCTTTCACAAAAAAATATGTAAATAGTAACATAAAACTTCCATACTGTGAAAAAAAAGTCCTTTATTAGAAAAAAAACATGATGTAACTCCAACATCAGTCATGTTGTTCAAATATGATCATAAACAGCTTACACTTGGACTTTAAAGGGGTTTGGCGCTATATTTGGGTTTAGTGGTTTAGTAGTCTTTTTGCTGAGTTCATCAAATCTCTTGCAAATTAAACTTTGCCTGATTTGCTCATCCTTACAGGTTACTACAACAATTTTAAGATTATTGCATTTTCTATTTTTAACTGTCTTAATTTCCAGAAGTGTCCTTCTCTCAAGTTTCGGTAGACTGTGATAAATCTGTGCTGAGGTGTAACCCATGTTTCAATATTACTATATCTTCAAATTCCCCACTCCATTAGTTATGGTTGAAAAGCTCTTGGGATGCTTAAGGGACTGCTATGGCTGTCTAAATGCAGCTGCCATCCTAGTACTATAGCTGATTACATGCAGCTACACAGAAAGAAAAGCCTTGGAAATAAAATTACCTACAACAAGATGGTTAAAAAATGACTAACTAGTAGGTAAAAAAAATGTCTACAGTTATCTACTACAATCGAGCAACTTGTAGAATGTAGACTGTGCTCCTTTCAATGTTTGCCCTTGGTAGTAGATGGGTGCTCATAGTGACTATAGAGGACGGCGCTGAGCAGATCATAGTAAAATGATGAGAGGTCACCAGCACTCTGTTAAAATCATATACACGCATTTATTAGTA
Source organism: Aquarana catesbeiana (assembly GCF_042186555.1). Taxonomy (NCBI): domain Eukaryota; kingdom Metazoa; phylum Chordata; class Amphibia; order Anura; family Ranidae; genus Aquarana; species Aquarana catesbeiana. The sequence continues at coordinate 199,297,330 of NC_133325.1, forward strand.
CACATCAGTCAACACACACGTCACATCAGTCAATATTTCTGGGCCATGCAGGGTCTCTTTCTCATGGGGCTTCCTTGAGAAAGGGACTCTTTGTGGCCTCGAAAAGTTGTTTTTTGACTGATATACATTGCACTAATGAATGAGTGCATATGTTTGCAATAGAGTGCTGGTGATGTCGTATTTTGAACCAGACATCTATTCTAAATATATGCATAAATGCACTCCGTAACAGAAGATTTATCTCCATCGTACCCTAAAGGATCTATGCATCTAAAGTTCTTTTTTTTTGTCCAAAGTGGTTCTTAAGGCAGAAGGTTTTTTATCTTAAGAGCTGCCCGTCTCAGCCCCCCTAATACTTACCTGAGCCCCATCTCGATCTAGTGATGTTGCATGAGAGACTCGGCTATCGAGACTCTCCCTCTTCATTGTCTGAGACAGCAGTTAAGAGCCATTTGTTCCTGCTGCTGTCAATGAAAGTCAGTGAGCCAATGAGGAGAGAAAGGCGGCGGGGCTGAGCCGTGGCTCTGTGTCTGAATGGACACATAGAGCAGCGGCTCGGGTGCCCCCATAGCAAGCTGCTTGCTGTGGGGGCACTTGGCAGGAGGGAGGGGCCAAAGACCCGAAAAGACCAGAGAAGAGGAGTCTCCAGGCTGCTCTATGCAAAATCACTGCACAGAGCAGGCAAGTATAACATGTTTTTTATTTTTAAACAAAAACTACTACTTTAGTATCACTTTAAAGTGAGTGTTTATCCAAAGTCTATATATCAGTATATGCTTCGCTGTATATATTTTTTAAAATCCCTTTTTATGAATCTGCTGCAAATCTTTATTCATATCATTCAGGTAACATGACTTCCTGTTTCAAGCTGACAATGCTAAAGTGGTTGTTAAGTCAGAAGCTTTTTTATCTTAATGCATTCTATGCATTAAGATAAAAAGCCTTCTGTGTGCAGCAGCCCCTCTTAGCCCCCCTAATATACGGAGATCAGACGTCCCCGGATTGAGGACAATGTCCCTGGAGACAGTCTGTCCCCGGATTGCAGGGGCATCGCCAGGTGCAGGGCCGATCCAGGGCGGGTGCCAAGGCAGGGAGGGGGGGCGGTCCGCCCCAGGTGCCACACACTGGGAGGTGTCAGGCCAGGGCATTGCCTGCTGTGACAGCTTTCATTTGAATCGCCGGGTGCCTGCCGTCACACAAGTCTTGCCTCCTAGTTTGGCTCCTTTGATAGACAGAGCACACTTGTCCAATGCTGGGACGTGTGCTGCCTATCATAGGTAGGAGCCGATCCAGGAGGCAGGACTTGTGTGACGGCGGGCACCTGGTGATTCAAATTAAAGTTGTTACAGCAGGCAACGCTGGCCTGCGTGATGACCTGGGCGGCTCTCCTCTTCCTCTCCTCTCTAATCCCTGGCACAGGTGAGGCTGCATAGATGGGCACAGGTAACCCTGCATTGATTGGCACTGGTAAGGCTGCATTGCTGGGCACTGGTAAGGCTGCACTGATGGGCACTGGTGAGGCTACATTGATGAGCACTAGTGAGGCTGCTTAGAAGGGCACTGGTGAGGCTGCATAGATGGGCACTGGTGAGGCTGCATTGCTGGGCCCTGGTCAGGCTGCATAGATGAGCACTGGTCAGGCTGCATTGATGGGCACTGCTGTGGCTGCATTAATGGGCACTGGTGAGGCTTCATTGCTGGACACTGGTAAGGTTGCTTTGCTGGGCACTGGTGAGGCTGAATTGCTGAGCACTGGGGAGGGTGTATAGATGGGAACTGGTGAGGCTGCATTGCTGGGCACTAGTTAGGCTGCTTTGCTGGGCACTGGTGAGGTTGCATAGATGGGCACTGGTGAGGCTGCATTGCTGGGCACTGGTCAGGCTGCATTGCTGGGCACTGGTAAGACTGCATTGCTGGGCACTGGTGAGGCTGCATAGATTGGCACTAGTGAGGCTTCATTGCTGGACACTGGTGAGGCTGCATAGATGGGCACTGGTGAGGCTGCATTGCTGGGCACTGGTGAGGCTGCATAGATGAGCAGTGGGCACTGGTGAGGTCGCATTGCTGGGCAATGGTGATGGCTGCATAGATGGGCACAGTTGAGCCCTGCATTCTTTATGTAGCGCAGTGCTGAGCTCTGCAATCTTTATGTAGCACACTCCTGAGCCCTGCATTCTTTATGTAGTGCAATCCTGAGCCCTGCATTCTTTATGTAGCACGCTCCGGAGCCCTGCATTCTTTATGTAGCACACAGTCCTGAGTCCTGCATTCTTTATGTAGCGCACTCCCGAGCCCTGCATTCTTTATGTATCGCACTCCGGAGCCATGCATTCTTTATGTAGCACACTCCTGAGCCCTGCATTCTTTATGTAGCGCACTCTGGAGCCCTACATTATTTATATAGCGCACTCCTGAGCCCTGCATTCTTTATGTAGCGCACTCCTGGGCCCAGCATTTTTTATGTAGCACACTCCTAAGCCCAGCATTCTTTATATAGCGCACTCCTGAGCCCAGCATTCTTTATGTAGCGCACTCCTGGGCCCAGCATTTTTTATGTAGCACACTCCTAAGCCCAGCATTCTTTATGTAGCGCACTCCTGAGCCCTGCATTCTTTATGTAGCACACTCCGGAGCCCTGCATTCTTTATGTAGCACACTCCGGAGCCCTGCATTCTTTATGTAGCGTACTCCTGGGCCCTGCATTCTTTATGTGGCGCACTCCTGGGCTCTGCACTCTGTTTTTTCTCTATCTTATCTTCATAACATTTGGTAGCCGTATCTCAAAAAATTCTAAGCAGTATCTTTTTTTTATCTCATGGACGAAATGTGAGAAATAACGTATATATCATACAATCATTCTATAAACACATACCACATACTAATACAGTATGCATCTCAAAAGTCATCTGAAGAAGCATGTTGCTGCTAACTGCAAGGCAGCAGCTTAGTATTTTCTTCTTGAAATGGGAAGTGTTGTTCCTGGCAGGATCTTCAGGTAAGAAACTTTGCAACGGATTCATAAAAAATGATTTGCTTAAGAAACTGTACAGTGAGGCATGAAATTACACATACTAACAAATAGATTTTATTGTTACATAGACTCTAATAATGACCTCTCCCACATAAACAGGGCATTATAATGCCGATTACATATGGAACAACCTGATTATGCAATCAACAAAGTTTACTTATGACTGTAGAGAAATCTAAACATGATTAGGCTTACATAACAGTCAATGTATTCATAACATTTGAAATAAGTTACATAGTGATTGAATGAGCTGGAAAATATCTCTGTATGCTGATTTAAGGCTGGCTCACACCATAATTTCTGCGTTCCAGATGTGTTTTTGCATATGCATTTTTACATAGCTGTTTTTGATGCATTTTCAACATGTTCCAGTGCGTTTTCCTCTTTTTTTTTTGATACTTGAAAAAATAATTTATCATTTATTTCAGTACAATGTGCGTTCTAGTGCGCTTACATGCGTTTCTGGTGCATTTTGCTGCATTACAGACAAAAAAATTTCAGCAGGTTCTACATTTGCTGACTGCACTGGCATAAACTAGGGCCATTGGAATACATGGAAAACAATGTGCATGTATTTTTGATGCTTTTTAACCACTTGAATTCTGGAAGATGTTTGCGACACAGCACTGCTTTACTTTAACTGACAATTGCGCGGTCATGCAACATTGTACCCAAACTAAATTTATGTTATGTTTTCCCACAAATAGAACTTTCTTTTGGTGGTACTTGATCATGTTTTTTTTTTAAATTTTTTGTGCTATGAACAAAAAAGGGCCATCAATTAAAACAAACAAAAAAAAAGTAATATTTTTTACTTTCTGCTATAAAACATATCCAATAAACATTTTAAAAAATCTAATTTCTTGATAAATTTAGGCCAATATGTATTCTGCTACATGTTTTTGGTAAAAAAAAAAAAAAAATTCCAATAAGTGTATATTAATTGGTTTTACGCAAAAGTTATTGCGTCTACAAACTACGAGATAAATATCTGGAATTTTTATTAGTTTTTTTTACTAGTGATGGCGGCGATCAGCAACTTATAGAGGGACTGCAGCAGGCAATCGGACACTAACTGACACTTTTGACACTTTTTGGGAACAAGTGACACTAATACAGTAATCGGTGCTAAAAATATGCACTGTCACTGTACTAATGACACTGGCTGGGAAAGGTTGAAACATCTAGGGCAATTAAAGGGTTAAATGTGTGCCTAGCCAGTGTTTTTATGTACTGCGTTAGGTGCTTTTACTAAATGATGTAATGGATTTTATTCCCTGCTTTGTCTATAAAGTGTATAAGCATACGGCCACATCAACATTCTTTAGATGCAAGGCCAATACCTGCAGATATCCTCCCCCCACAGAAAGTGATTACATTTATTTCATTTAGACTGCCTAAGTCTGAACATTTTCCTGAGTAGATGCTTACTCATTCTCCAATAAAGAGAATTCTGACTGCAGTTTAATCTCTTGCACTATCTGTAAAAAAAGCACAATAGTAGAGAACGTCTTCTTTCATATTATTGCAGTACTTGTATCACTTTTCTGCCTCTCTGCTTTCTAAAAGCATCTAAAGCAATCTGTACACCATATGAGAAAAAAGAGAAAAAACAAGAACATTCATGTGGTAATAATTCAGGATATCAAATTCTACAAAATCTAAGCGCGATTCCCTCATATGAATCATTAGGTATATTCCAGTCTGCTGATGCTGACGTTTGTATCGTGTGAGTGCATATGCATCAGCAAAATATGTTCTCTTACTTTATTATTAGCTATTTCCTGTTTTATATAACACCAGCATAAAACATAGTGCTCTTTTGGTTATTAGTGGTGGTGTGGAAGCATGTCTCTGCATAGCACCTTGGGTTTGGATCCAGTGCTGCACTGATAAAAATTATTCTATTGGCTTGTAATTTTACCATAAAAATTTTATCATTTTCAACAAATAAATACATGTTAATTAATTTACTCTGATATTTTAAGTATCTTACTTAATTTTCATTCGTTCTTAAAACACACCTTTTACATTTACAAAAATAATGTATAATATTGAGTAATCTAGACAAAACTTATTCGAAATTACAGTTACAGTTTACTTAAAAGTTACATTTACTTAAAGAAATTATCTTTTCATTTGATTGAAATTGCGGGACGCATATGTTTGCCAAACGTGCAACCACACGAGTTTTGATGCTGTAATTTTAAAGAGTTTGACGTCTTTTGGAACGTTGAAAACCGGCACGAGGCAGTTCCCATACGTTTGAGGCCCATCAGGAGAAAAGAGCGCCAACAGTGACAAGAATTTTTCCAAGTCACTAGAAAGCCATGCAATGCCATTGAAAGGTAAGAATGAACGTTGAACAAATTATCGTTCCCATGCTTTAAATGTTGCTTAACCACTCCTCGCCCACCCTATTGCGGATTTACATCCGCAATGTGACTCCATTATCCTGACTGGGCATTATATGATGTCCAGCAGGATAAGCCGCTCGTGCATGCCCCTGTGTGCGCGCAGCGCGGCGATCAGTGGTGCTGTGTGTCACTCTGACACACTGCATCTCCGATCGTGGTAAAGAGCCTATGATGTAGGCTCTTAACCATGTGATCAGCTGTGACCAATAAAAGCTGATCACAGTGGTAACCAGGACGTGTCGGTAAATGGCTTTCCTCTGTTCGTGCTGACAGGGAGAGCCGATCGGCGGCTCTACTGACGGGGGGGTCTGCGCTAATAATCAGCACATTGATTATCAGCACAGCCCCCATCAGAGGTGTCCACCAAAATGCCAATCAGTGCCCACCAAAATGCCAATCAGTGCCTATCAAAGTGCCAATCAGTGCCCATCAAAATGCCAATCTGTGCCCATCAGTAACGCATGTCGGTGCCCTTCACAGATGCCAATCAGTGGCCATCATTAATGACTATCAGTGGCTCCTCATCAGTGCTGCCTATCAGTGCCATCTATTAGTACCCATCAGTGCCATCCATCAGTTCTGCCTATCAGTGCCCATCAGTGTTGCCTATCGGTGCAGCCTATCAGTGCCCATCAGTGCTGCATATCATTGCAGCCTATCAGTGCCCACCAGTGCTGCATATCAGTGCTGCCTATCAGCGCTGCATATAAGTGCCTCCTCATCAGTGCCCATCAGTGCTGCCTATCGGTGCCCATCAGTGCTGCCTATCAATGCCCATTTGTTTAGCAAAAAATAAAAAACCCAGTGGTGATCAAATACCACCAAAAGAAAGCTCATTTGTGGGAAGAAAATGATAAAAGAATTGATAAAAATGTAGTTTGGGTGCAGAGCTGAGGCTTTCAATGACACACTGTGTGCTGGAGATCCCTCCCAGTCACCTTTTTTCTCTTGGTGTCAGGAAAACTTGTCAGAAGTGACTGATAGCAGCGGAACAAAGCAGAAAACAGAAATGACACTTAGTGCTCATTGAGACAAGTTCACACTATATAGGGATATGCTTTGGGATACGCTTTGTTCATATTTCATGTCTGAGGTTTACAACCACTTTAACCACCTCCCACCCACACTTTAACCACCACCCTCCCACCCACGCTATAGCTGTTTCCTTTGGAAACAGCTGTTCACAGATCGGGGTAAAGAGCCAATCAGCTCTTTACCATGTGACCAGCTGTGTCCAATCACAGCTAATCACAGTTTAAAATGGATTTGCCTGCTATCGGCAGTCTTCTTTATTATAAATAATAAATGTTAATATGTTTTGAAAGCCTGTTTCATGAGACTATTCCTTTTTAAAAAAAAAAATATTATTCTTTTAATAATAAATAAAAACATTCAAACATATATCAAATACATTTGAAAAAATAAGTTTTACCAACTTAAAAAAATGTAGTAAGTTACAAGAAACAATTAAGTTTATATCACTTAAAACTATGGTTCCAGACAAGTGGTGTAGTGGTTTAGTGGTTAGCACAGTGGTGTAGTGGTTAGCACTTTCACCTTGCAGCCAAGGGGTTGCTGGTTCAAATCCCAACTTCTGCATGGAGTTTGGAGAAGTTACTGTATGTATTCCTAACTCAAACTTATGGTCTATAAACTGAAAAAAATGAGTAGGCTTTACTTGAACCTTTGGTCTAGGAACTGGAAAAATTGAGTTGGCTATACAGTCTATAAATTGGAAAAATGTAGTTGGCTTTACTTAAAACTATAGTTCCAGACAAGTTAAGGTATACATTCCTAACTTAAAAAACTATGGTCTATAAACTGGAAAAAATCGAGTTGGCTTTACTTAAAACAACAAAGTTGAAAACATGAAAAGTCTAATGAGTCAGACAAGAATTAATTCAGTTGACAGTACTTAAAAAGCTGATGCAAATAGTTGCTTCATTTTTTTTAGTAGACACAGCACAATATTTTTTACAGTGTGGGAGAAGAAAAGAAAAATGTGCACACTTAAGTAATAAAGATCAGCACTGTGCCCACCTTTCCCTGACCTCTGTAGCAATAAGCTAAATATAACCTAGTATCTGCATTATGTAGAGATGGCCGGTCCCACTGCCTGACCTGCCCACAGCTGGCACAATGTTTGCTTGCTCTTGTACTTGTATGAAACTAAATGTAACACAACTCCTGCCAGCAGCTTCATCTGCCACCATCTGTATTCCCCACTGCAGGCTCCCATGGTCACGCAAACTGTGCTATTTACAGAAAATCTGCATCTCAAAATTGCTGGCAAGTTTTGTGTCAAAACTGGACACATTCTCTCCCAAGATGGCTTCTGGAGCCCATGGCACATTAGCAACAGAAGTAAGCAATGGTCATGTGACCAGGAGAAAAGAAGGAAGTGATTTAACAATCACAGGATTGTGGCATCACACCTCAGCACTTGTAGCACTATCGCTCCTTGGGTATAGCAGTGGCACCTGAACTACTTGCCTACATGTACAGTAGCTCCCATTAGAACTGGAGACATGCGTTAAGCTGAACATGGGGGGGAGGGTTTACTAAAACTGGAGCGTGCAAAATCTTTTCAGCTCTGCATAGAAGCCAATCAACTTCCAGGTTTTGTTGGCAAAGCATAATTGAACAAGCTGAAGTTAGAAGCTGATTGGCTAGCAGCAGCGCCAGAGTCTAAGTGCTCCATTTTTAGTAAATCTCCCCTATGGGGTCTTGCTATTATTCCCTAAGAGTTAGTCGCTGTGTGCCATCTTTGAATCTGTGACTGATTCCAATGGGAGCTTTGAACCCCTGAACTAACACAATCTGTACCAGCCCTGGGAAGACCAGCAGTGAGATTGTAATTTCTACAAAAGACAGATACTGGGGGGAATTCATGAATGGTCCTTTAGAATTCCATTGGCTGCCACATTGAAATTGCCGGTAATTGAGAACGATTCATGTTCCTATCAGAGACAGACACATGAATCTGTTGGTGCCGGATGAAGCTTCATGGGGAACTACAACAAAAAACTAGTAGGGATATTCTAGGAAGGCACTCAAAGGGTAAAAAATTCAACACATAGATATATAAGAAATCTAGATTTAATAATCATATTATAAATATTTAAAAGAATCACATATGATGTACAGTAACAATATTCTTATTTGACACATTATAAAGGCCATTTATATATTTGTATTATACTCTGTGTCCCATTTCATAGGTAACAAGATTGTGGTCAACATGTTTCAGATATAGCTCCACTTCATCAGCACTGGCAGTGAAAGGGGTACAAGACATCCATGCAATTCAATTGATCTATAGTTTTGTAGTCACAATTAATTTATGGCATTATATGATTACAGCAAACTACAGCTACATTCATTTCCATGAGTAATGAGCTATTGGGTTACTTCCATATGAGACTAAAGGATAGAGGTCCAGCACATAATGTTTTCTGTCTTAAAATGGTAGTGTTGGAAAAGTCATCCTCTCCTCCAATCTACAAAACAAAAATGAGCCCAAACTGACAGAATAGTTCCCCATCAAGTCCACCTGGCTGCTGACTGACAATGCATGGCAGTGAGTGGATCCATAGCCACTATTCAGTCCAATTGTGGCTTTTGAATCCAACCACCAGGGCTGAGACAAGGGCGGCAGAAGGAGCACATGCCCAGGGCACAGTGTTCATATGCAGATGTGAGGAACGCTGAGAGCTTTGGCTGCTCTGTTCTCTGGCACCTCTATGATAGCAGCTCATACAAAGAAGTAGGGGTTTACTGTTCTCTTCTCCCTCCAAGAGCAGCCTGCTGTGGAACACACCTCCATCTCAGTGTGGTGCTGGTGGGGAGTAAGCACAGACTGCTCCTCTTCCTGTCTCCCCTTGTCACGTGACATATCACATGACTCAAGATGAAAATAAGGATAAGCTGTCTTCATTTGCAACGGTTGCTTTGATGAGTAAGAGGTCTGAACTAAGTGAGTACACAGAGGGTGGGTGGACAACTCAGTCCTAGACCTCCCTTCACCTCACATTTGGGGGACCTAAACCATGAGGATGAGCCACGGTTTTAAACCCCACCCCTCCGACCACTCCACTTTTAGCTGCAAAGGCAGCACCGCCCACTGAACACGACCCATTCATCTGAATAGGGGTGCCCTTCAGTTGCAGCACACTAGTGCGGCAGGGCTCAAGGTGTTAAAGCAGGCAGCGAGGAGGCAATACAATGCTCCTTGTGATAGACCTAGCCGGGAAAGAGACTTTTGGAGGGGACTGTATGCAAGCCTCTTGCCGATCGATCGGGGGCCCTTGCATTTGGGGGAACGGTGCTCTTTGTGAGCTGTATGCCTGGGGACCCTGGATTTGCCATATTGGAATAGTGGCTGATTCATAATGCTGGGACAGATACTGTTAGGAGCTGCTGATGTAAATTCCAACACCTGTCTGTCTATTGTCTGCTAAAATGTGTATTGTAAATAAGTCTACTATGGGATCTAAGAGTCATAAGATACCCATTGTTATTTGTGTTAATTAACTCTGCTATTGTGTGAAGAAGAGTCTATGTTGATTGTGATAATGTTGATTGGATTTTCTGAACTACAAGACGGCCAGTCTGGCCTAACGGTCATGTCTGAGTCATCTAGGCTGTCTAAAGGGATTAGTTAATTAGCTCATGTTAATTAGGTTAATTAGGTTACAGCTGTATTGTTAGAGTAATATGAGCAGGAGGTCTGCACCTCCGCTTTGAGTGTATAAAAGCCTGTATTTTCCAATAAAAGAGATTCCTGGTTGAACTTACATACAGCCTGCCTGGTGTTTGTTCTGAGCTATCACAACTGGGTTAGAACAGCACATAGCTGAAGTTCTAATCCCTGAGCACTGGATGACCGAACCATCAGACGTTGCAATCTGATCCAATAGCTGCAGAGGAGTGTCGGGAGAGTGGAACTGAGTGAGTAAGGGGCTCGTTACACTCCTCACTGCCTGTCAAATGCTCTCCGAAGAGCAATCTGAACGCAGATTGCTCTATAGAGGGCAACACTAATGTATACAGGGCCTTACAGTCTCTTTGCATCCCTTGCTATCTCAGAGCCCCCTGCCCAGATCCCTTTACTTCCATGCACACCACAGAGCCCACCTCTCAGAACCCCTCTCCTTCTTCATCCCACTGACATACATGCCAAAACAGTCCTCCTCAGACAGACATCTTCAATGTAGGGACATTTTACCTTCCAGTGACACCACAGATGCAGAGGCATTTTTTCCCCACTGATACTGATGCACTCCCATTTTTCCTCTCTGCAACACCACCAACTCAGGGACATTTTTCCTTACAGTGATACCATCAACCAGGGTGCTAGGGAGCTGGACAGAAATAGGCAGTATGATTTGTTGAGGGGGGTTCTATCTGGCAAAAAAAGTATATATTTGTTCAAAGTGGCCTGCACTGCTAAACAGAAAAACTAAAAAGGATTAATTTTTTTCCCAATGATCCATTTCTTGTAGGACAGAGGTAGACAAAGCATATTCAGGGTTGGTTTTCCATCTCTAGAGTATATACATATATAACCTTTGGTGCCCAGAGGACCTACCTTGGCTAGGATCAGGATTTTTTATCAGAACATTTCCCCCCTCCCTGAGCTGAATGAAAGATAATAATTCCTACAGCCACACTAAACAGCATGGATGAAGGAAACTACAGTGCCAGCTATTGTATTCAAACACAAGTAAAGGTGAGGCAATGGATACAGATTTTTCAATAGATCAATTGTTTTATCATTGGGCACACTAGCGGTACGCCACAAAATGAAGACACCCCTTAGAAAAGGGGGGAAACCCACAGTGAGAATCCATGTACAGTATATACAGTGTAATCAGAGCACCAAACACACTTCTAGGAATGTAAAGTTTTTATTGATAAAATTGGTTAATAGTAAAAATAAGCCAAGTATTATTTTTCGAGAGGCCTGAACTCTCCTAGACATGTCATCATGGCAACAGGGAGTAGCAGTGTCATCACTACATAGGCCTGGCCTCTTTTAGTTACATAGTTACATAGTAGGTGAGACTGAAAAAAAGACACAAGTCCATCAAGTCCAACCTACGTGTATGATTATATGTCAGTATTACATTGTATATCCTGTATGTTGTGGCCGTTCAGGTGCTTATCTAATAGGTTTTTTAAACTATCGATGCTCTCCGCTGAAATCACCGCCTGTGTAAGTGAATTCCACATCCTTGCCACTCTTACAGTAAAGAACCCTCTACGCAGTCTAAGGTTAAACCTCTTTTCTTCTAATCTTAATGAGTGGCCACGTGTCTTATTAAACTCCCATCCACAGAAAAGTTTTATCCCTATTGTGGGGTCATCAGTATGGTATTTGTAAATTGAAATCATATCCCCTCTCAAGCGTCTCTTCTCCAGAAAGAATAAGTTCAGTGCTCGTAGCTTTTCTTCATAACTAATATCCTCCAGTCCCTTTATCTATCGCTCCATCTCCAGTACATCCTTCCTGAGAACTGGTGCCCAGAACTGGACAGCATACTCCAGGTGGGGCCGGACCAGAGTTTTGTAGACTGGGAGAATTATCGCTTTATCTCTTGAGTTAATCCCCTTTTTAATGCATGCCATATTCTGTTGGCTTTGTTAGCAGCAGCCTGCATCCCATTGCTAAGCCTATCAGCTACTAGGACCCCCAGGTTCTTTTCCATCCTTGATCACCCCAGAGGTTCTCCCCCAGTGACTAGATTGCATTCATATTTTTGCCACCCAAATGCATTATTTTACATTTTTCCTCATTAAACCTCATTTGCCATGTAGTTGCCCACCCCATTAATTTGTTCAGATCTTCTTGCAAGGTTTCCAGATCAAGTGTTAATAGATTGGTTTGGCAAGAACGATTCTTCATGAATCCATGCTGATTACTACTAATGATACCATTTTCATTATTAAAATCTTGTATATAGTCCCTTACCATCCCCTCCAAGAGCTTACATACTATTGATGTTAGGCTAACTGGTCTGTAATTCCCAGGGATGTATTTTGGCCCTTTTTTAAATATTGGTGCTACATTGGCTTTTCACCAATCAGCTGGTACCATTCCAGTCAGTAGACTGTCAGTAAAAATTAGGAACAATGGTCTGGCAATTACTTGACTGAGTTCCCTAAGGACCCTCGGGTGCAAGCCATCTGGTCCTGATGACTTATTAATGTTAAGTTTTCCAAGTCTATTTTTAATTCTTTCTTCTGTTAGTCATGAGGGTGCTTCCTGTGATGTGTCATGAGGAAAAACACTACAGTTATGGTTACTGAAGCCCCCCCGATTCCCTCGTGAAGACTGAGAAGAAGAATAAATTCAATACCTTCGCCATCTCCCCATCTTTTGTAACCAGATTTCCTTCCTCATTCTTTATTGGGCCAATATGGTCTGTCCTCCCTTTTTTACTGTTTATATACTTAAAGAATTTCTTGGGATTTTTTTTTGCTCTCCTCCGCTATCTGTCTTTCGTGTTCTGTCTTAGCCGCCCTAATTGCACCCATACATTTCTTGTTGCATTCTTTGTAAAGTCTGAATGCTGATGATGACCCCTCAGCCTTGTATTTTTTGAAGGCCTTCTTCTTTGCTTTTATATGCATTTTTACATTGGAGTTAAGCCATTCAGGACTTTTGTTCGCTCTTTTAAATTTATTTCCCAATGGGATGGACTGGCTAAAGCCCTTGTTTAATATGCTCTTAAAGCAAACCTATCTCTCCTCCATGTTCTTTGTTCCTAAGATTTTATCCCAATTTATATTTTCTAGCAAGGTTCGTAGCTTAGGGAAATTTGCTCTTTTGAAATCCAATGTCTTTGTATGTCTTTGTATTCCCCTTATGTTTCCTATTTGTATGATTTATACTGAAGCTAATTGACCTGTGATCATTGTTTCCTAAATTGCCCCTATTTCCACATCTGTGATCGGGTCTGTATTGTTGGTGATCAGTAGGTCTAATAACGAAGATATTTAGGAACTGGTGAGCCTTAGACGATTGTGCGGTTCTTTCCGCCCAGTCTATGTCTGGATAATTAAAATCCCCATTATGATGACACTTCCCATCCTTGCTGCTAATCCAAATTGTTATAGGAGGTCCGTCTCCCTCTCCTCCCTCAGGTTAGGGGGCCTATAGCAAACTTCCAGTATTATTTTCCCCTTAGTTTTATCCTTTTGGAGCTCTACCCATAAGGATTCCACCTCCTCCCTAGATCCCTTAGTGATGTCATCTCTCACATTCACTTGTACATTATTCTTGATATACAGGCATACCCCTCCCCCTTTTTTACCCTCTCTATCCCTGCGATAAAGGGAATACCCTTGAATAGTTGCCAGCCAATCATGAGAGCTGTTGAACCAAGTCTCTGAAATTCCCACAAAATCGAAATCCTCCTCGTACAACAGTATCTCTAGTTCTCCTATCTTGTCCACCAGGCTCCTGGCATTGGTGAACATGCCACGTAGTTTAGACTGGTCGCATACTGTCCTTTTAGTGGGTGTTCCGATATTGCAAATAGGACTTGTTACTATACTTACTTCGAGTTTATGGGCTTTAGTCAACCTACCACTAAAGCCCCCAATACTACCCTCTGGAATATGTTCCGCGCTGACTATCCTTACCTCTGGACCCTCCCCCCGTCTCCTAGTTTAAAAGCTCCTCTAACTTTTCGGCCATCTTCACTCCCAGCAGATCTGCACTCTCCTCATTTAGGTGCAGTCCATGCCTCCTACAGAACTGGTGAGCGACTGAGAAGTCGGCCCAGTTCTCCAGGAACCCAAACCCCTCCTTACTACACCAGCTCCTCAGCCACTTGTTTACTTCCCTAATCTCCCTCTGCCTTTCTGATGTGGCTCGAGGTACCCTAACACCAGAATCTGTGTTTCTTTTCCCTTCGCTTCCCCCCCACTTTCACTGGAGGAGTTCTTCCCCTGGCAGCTAGGGGCATCCCTCAGCTCCAACGGCGCTGGTCCCTGATTGGAGTGTACTCATTGGGATGTTCCAGCCCAGGATCGGCACTTTCCCCTCTAACCTTCCTAACTGTCACCCATCTACTCTTTTCTAGTGCCTGCGCCTCTTTTTCTCCACCCACCTCTGTGCTGGCCCCTGCCGGCATCTCCCGGGTATGTTCTCGGCTCTCCTTTAGTATGGAGGGTCTGCTCAGTGCTGACAGTTGCTTCCCTAGATTCAGAACCTGGGCTTCCAGGGAAACAATGTGCTTACATTTTGCACATCAGTATTCGCCCTCGATCAGATGATCAAGGAACGCATACATGCGGCAAGATGTACACCGAGTCGCATCTCCACACCTGCCGGGCATCGTACCTACTAATTTAATGAGGATTGGGGATTATACCCTGTCCAAATGAACTAACAAATAGCTTCCTGACACTAATACTCAACAATACACAGGTACTCACAATGCAATACTCACAGCCCACGTGCACTCACAGCCCATTCACAGCCCACGTGCACTCGTAGTCCACGTGCACTCGCAGTCCACGTGCACTTGCAGCCAACGTGCACTCGCAGCCCATGTGTACATACAATAAAGCAGTGCAGCGCTATACCCAGAAGTTCAAATATTACTAATAAAAGTCCCTTTAAATTTAAATCCAAAAGTTGATAGAGAAAAAGTCTCCTCTGTAGTGGTCTAGGTGCTCATGACAGTCCAGATCACATTTATTAAAAGTCAAGTACTCATTACTACTTGACGTTATCCTTTGATGCCATTTTACCTTTATCCCAGCACTAGGGTGTAGTGCTGTGTATGTGAGTACTTGACTTTTAATAAATGTGATCTTCTTAGCCACACAGTGTGCACTATGTACTCTTATTTTTATTGCATGTGAACATGATCATCAATTACTGAGTTCCCCTTATATCGTGTGACCATCTGCCCATGCAAGTCTCCATCTTTATCCATTGAGAGAGTGGTAAATGCTGTTTTGACCCGTCTGTTAGCTCAGGGGTCCATATGCTGAGGTGAGCGGTTTGGCTAGCTGGTGGTGGAATCACGGATGTATAGCACTGCATGGACTGTCATGAGCACCTAGACCACTACAGAGGAGACCTTTTCTCTATCAACTTTTGGATTTAAATTTAAAGGGACTTTTATTAGTAATATTTGAACTTCTGGGTATAGCACTGCACTGCTTTGTTTATCCTATGTACTTTGAGGTTTTTTATGTTTACCTTGAGTGTTCAGCTGCTTGTATTTTTAAATATTGGATTTTTTGCGCTGACTTTATTTTTTTTATAACACGTGTACATACAGTCCATGTGCACTCGCAGTCCACGAGCACTTTCAGCCCACCTGCACTCGCAGTCCACATGCACTCGCAGCCCACATATTTTCACAGTCCATGTGCACTCACAGCCCACATGGACATACAGTCCATGTGCACTAACAGTCCACGTGCACTTGTAGCCCACATGTACTCACAGTCCACATGTACCTACGTCCACTCGCAGCTCAAGTATACTCACAGTTAATGTGCAGTCGCAACTTACGTGCACTCACAGTCCATGTGCACTCACAGTCCACGTGTACTCGCAGCCCACATGCACTAGCAGTCCACGTGCACTCACAATACACAGGTACACACAATACTCAGGTACTAATGATCCACACACACTATTCTGATACACACAACACTCAGGAACTCCCAATACTCAGCAACAATATCAGTGTCATCTTTACAGAGACCTGACCTCTTCTAGCAATGTCACCATAACATTAGGGAGTAGCAGTATCATCAGCGGCCTGGCATCTTCTAGAGGGGTCATAGCAACAGGCAGCATCTGTGGGATCATTACAGAGGCCTGAGTATTTCTAGACATGTCAATATAGCAACAAGGAGTAGCAGTGTCATCACTACAGAGGCCTGGCCTCTTCTAGAGTGGTCACCATAGCAACAGGCAGCATGGGGGGGGGGGGCTCACTAAAGATGCATGACCTTTGCTAGACAAATCACCATAGCACCATGGAGTAGTTGTGTAGTGACTACCATATTTAAAAGCCAGCATCTGTCAAAAAAAAAACAAAACAAATAAAAAACGTTACTACAGTAATTTGGGGGGAATTTACGAATGAAGATGCAATTTGTCTCATCATCTGTCTTACTGCTCCTATTCAGCATTGCTTTGCATTGTAAAAAAAATTGTGCAGCCAATTAATAACAGCAGCGCATACCTGCCATAGATTATCTGCATTGATGAGCTTTAGCCCCCTGTATAGCACATAGGCAGACTTCCCACACCCCAGTATGCTCGAGGTGGCCCACACTGGTAAACATAAAGCAGGAAAAGAAGGTTTTAGTTCTTTCGTTTGATTTCCTGCTGATCTACATCTTGTAGGACAGAGATAGTAATATTCAGGGCCTGATTTCCATTCCTGGAGTCTATACACATGCAGCATTTGCTACCCAGAGGACCCACCTTGGCTAGGCTCACTTATTTTATACAGGACATTTCTTTATTTTATTGGTTCTTATCCAGCATAAAATATTGTCACTGTGTAAATACGCTGACATGAGATTGCTTTATTTGTATTGACAACAGGAAAAAATCTGTGGCTGATCTTGTAGATCCAGCCCTGAGCTTGGCATAGCAGTTTTTAAAGCAGGACTAATCACATCAATTTAACAGTTTCCCAAAACAGTTACATACAAGACATGCCGTGAAAGATAACTGTCAGAGTTGCTGATGCTCTCAACCGAACTGTCAAGCCATTAAATGGTTGTTGTCATAACTGATCACATGGGCAACACAGCAGCAACTGCAGATCAACAGACACTAGGATGAAAACTTCCTTGGTTGGTATAGTTCTGCCTTAACCTGTATGTCCATATACAGCCATGGGACATTTTGTCTATGCACACATTTGCACCAAAAGTAAGGGCTTGGAGTGCATTCCGGGAGTATGTTGCAGAAGAATTCCGTTGTGCTGGACAGCTCAATCCAGAGGGCTATTGGTGCTCAGGAAAATCCTTAAAAGAGAAGTATAGAATCATACTTACCTAGGTGGATGCAGCATCGTTCCGATGCTGCATCTGTCCCCTGCCACCTCTGCACTGAGAACTGAGTGATCGAACATCGCCGATGGCTCGTTTCTCACAGCTCCCTGAGCAGAGAGCCGCTGTCTGTCAATCAGCAGCTCTCCGCTCTGCCCCCTCCTCGCTCACTGCAGCACTGAGCTGTGGAGAGGCGGGGAGGGGCCGTCTTAGGCTCTCAGCAGCTGGCCAGGGTATGCCAACTTTTGAGCATGACTGTAGATCGAACAGTTGAGGCAGGATCTAAAAGTAAATTGCACAATTGAGCCCAGGATAGAAAAATACATTTAACAGTTGAGCCAAAGATCTACAATTAGATCAAACATTTAAACCCAAGATCTAAAAATAGATCAAACAGTTTAGTCCAGGATCTAAAAATAGATTGAACAGTTGAGCCTAGGATTTCAAAATTAGATTAAACAGTTGGTTCATAACAGATTGGCTCATAGCAGAAAAAAAGCCAAGTGTCATCATTACAGAGGTCTGACCTCTTCTAGCTATGTCACTATAGCAACATGGAGTAGCAGTGTAGTATCTACCATATCGGCAAATAGCACATACATTTTATTTTATTGAACTGCACTCTGGTACAATAGAAGACAGCTGAAGTCAGTATGTGTCAGAAAACAACTACAATGAATGTGTAATTAATTCGCTTATTTCAAAATAAGATTAACATGTCTGTCATAGGCAATGGTCTGAAAAGGGCTGGGGCACTCCTGGACACCCCTCAGAAGGAAAAGTTGTGTTACATATAGAGGGACATTTGTCAACCAACTTGGCAACAAAATTAGATGCACAGCTATTGAAAATCAAGCTGCATCTTAATTGGCAAAGTATTTGTGGGGATTTTTTCCTTCATTTTCAACCCTGGAAATCAAAATGAAAGTACATAAAAACAGATTTACCACTGAAAACACATGCATTGCCACAGTGCTTTTTTGGAGAAGCAGAGGAAGGAATTTATATATAAACATGCAATTTGTCTCATAATCTGTCTCATTGCCCCTGTTCAGCATTGTCTTGCATTGTAGTTGTAAAATAGAACCTAAACCTTATCATCTCTAAATTATAGGGCTGTTACTGATTAAAATTTTCGTGTTCGATTAATCATTTTTTTAAAAAATCGATTAATCGACTAATTTCGATTAATTATAATGCACATACAGATCCAACTACTTTTAGCTGATTTAGCACTATTGTTATGGCAATGGCCGAAGCCGGACATTGCGGGTCATGGCTAGGACGTCACACATCATAAACTCAGTCTCACCGTGCCCATAATCTCAGCCTTACTGTGCCCATAATCGCAGCCTCACCGTGCCCATAATCGCAGCCTCACCGCTCCCATAATCGCAGCCTTACCATGCCCATAATCTCAGACTTACCGTGCCCATAATCGCAGCCTCACCTTTCCCATAATGCAGTCTCACTGTGCCCATAATCTCAGACTTACCGTGCCCATAATTGCAGCCTCACATGCCCATAATCGCAGCCTTACTGTGCCCATAATGCAGTTTCACCGTGCCCATAATCGCAGCCTCACCATGCCCATAATCGCAGCCTCACCGTGCCCATAATGCTGTCTTACCATGCCCATAATCGCAGCCTCGCCATGCCTATAATCGCAGCCTCACCATGCCCATAATGCTGTCTCACCGTGCCCATAATGCTATCTCACTGTGCCCATAATCGCAGCCTTGCGGTGCCCATAATCGCAGCTTCACCGTGCCTATAATGGCAGCCTCACCGTGCCCATAATGCAGTCTCACCGTGCCCATAATGCAGTCTCACCGTGCTCATAATCGCAGCCTCACTGTAGTCAGTGCCTGTGCCTGGATTACACAGTCTGCGGGCATCTGGCGGCTTGTGTGTCTCAGAGCTGAGTGTGAAAACTTTGGGCGACGCTGTGAGAAAAGTCCCGCCCTCCTCCTAGATCAGCTCGTGTGATAGACAGAACACTGCGTCTATCACACGAGCTGATCTAGGAGGAGGGCGGGACTTTTCTCACAGCGTGGCCAAAGTTTTCACACTCAGCTCGGAGACACACAGCGGGAGATGCCCGCAGACTGTGTATGACATATAGTGGAGGAGGAGGAGGGAGCGGAGCGCTGAGCTGCAGCCACAGCTTGGCTCAAAACGGCCCCAGGGCAGGCAGCCTACCGATCAAAAAAATTTTGATCGATCAAAAAAATTAACAATTAATCGAGGAATTAATCGTTAATTTCCGCAGCCCTACTAAATTACACACAAAAATCTTTACGAATAAGCCCTAATCGTGTGAAACCTGTCAGAGGGAGTGGTAGTAGGGCAGGCACTGTCACTGCCATGTCTGTGGATGGTTTTACAATAAATGAGGACTTTGGGATATATGCACAGAGTGCAGTTTATTTTTTATTTATTTCATTTTATATTGTACAGGTACTTGTATAACGTTGTCAATTTACGCAGCGCTTTACACATATATATATTGTACATTCACATCAGTCCCTTACCCTCAAGGCACTTACAATCTAAGGCCCCTAACTCATATTCATATATACACTTACTAGGGCCAATTTAGACAGGCGTCAATTAACCTACCAGTATGTATTTGGAGTTAGTTTTCTTCCTGTTTACAAAGGAGGTCTTATTTACTTACACTTTACTTTTCTTATTACCAATATGGCAGCGTTTCCTAATGTATTTGTCGCAGCCATAGTACCAGAATGTAAAAGTTTTGCAGCTAAGCCCTGCAGCTCACGTAAACAAAGAGGTAGGATGCAGGGCATGACCCGGTCCACAGCTCTTTGGAGTAAAAAGTAGTTCGGAGTTTGGCTAGAGATAACTTCAGAGGACGCCTAAACTCATCTCTAGACTGGTGGGCAGAATAGCATTATTTCATACCTCCCAACTTTTTGAGATGGGAATGAGGGACACCTATCAGCAAAAGTATGCAGGCATAGGACACACCCCTTGCCACACCCCTTAAAGGAGAATTGTGCAAAAAAACAAGATTGGTTTAACCCACAAGTGCTTTTTTACCACTACTATTTCTATTCATATTGGCTTTTGGAATTTACAAATGCAACAATTTATAAATCAGATTAAAGGTTTAGCAATGGGAAACACTTTTTGATAGATAAAACGTGCATTTTATATACATCTATATAGATCAGACCAAAATGAGGGACAAATGAGAAGGAATGAGGGACAGAGGGACATTGATCCAAATCAGGGACAGTCCCTCCAAATCAGGGACAGTTGGGAGGTATGTTATTTTCTGTTTTGTGCTTTGGCGGCCTAAGTTGTTTTGAAAGCTGGAAACACTGCTTATGGTCATTTGATACTGGATATACGATAAAGCTGTTTGCGTTCTCACTTCCTGTGCAACAACTCCCCCCCCCCTCACCAACGAGACCACAAAAGCAAAGCTGCTGAAAATGTTTAAAGGAGAAGTTAAGAACCACTTATTGTTAATACAGCTTGCCCGTTGTTCCTCTAGTTCAGCCATTCTCAACCAGGGTTCTGACAGAGCAGGGATGGGCTCAGGCATGTTTGAATCCTAGTCTGAATCCATCTGAGCTATTCCAGCTGGAAGCTGACGCTGCACACTGCCACTCAAAAGCAGACAAAGCATTCTCCACCCTGCAGCTGCACGTATACACACCCCATGTACACATAGAAGGCAGGGAATGGCTTTGACGCTTATGACTGATGTTCTGCAGTGAGTGTTTCCTGGTGGGATAGCTCACGTGGGTTTGGACTAAAATCCAAACATGCCTGAGATCATCACTACTCCAAAGATTACCATTGAGCTGTAGCTGATTGATCTCCCATTTCATGGTGCCTTCATAGTTCTAAACCCAATGCCACGCGGCAGAGTCAGCACCATTTTTTTTTTAGCAATTTGTAAGGGTGGTATTCTGACCACCACTGAAAGGTGACCATCAGTGAAAGGTGACCATTCTTCACACTGACCACCACTGTAAAGGGCATTATCCCCACTGACCCCCAAAGAATTTAGCAGGGGTTTCCCTAGCTCTAAAAATGACTTCAAGGGTTTCCTAGGGCTTGAAAGATTAATGGGGTTCTTCAGTTGTTTTTAAAAGAAATAAAAGTCAACAGCTACAAATACTATAGCTGCTGAATTTTAATACAGAGACATTTACCTGTCTAGGGATCCAGTGTCCTTTTTTTGGTGGTCTTCGGAGTCCCCGGTGCCACCATGTTAATTGGGGGGGGGGTTTAGAACTTTCAGCAGGATGGCTTAACTCCAGCAGAAGTGTGGGTGGGTACCTGCTAGAAATATGTACTTACTAGCCCCCCCCCCCCCGCCCAAAAAAGTCCAAAAACTGTTAAATAAGGGGGGGGGGGCATTAGGGTGGAGTTCTGCATTAAGAAAGGCTGCTCTAGTTAGATCATGAGCAATAAAATACTCATTTTTGCAGCTTTCTTCTCTGATATCACACCTTAAGAGGGGTCTGTTTCATCAGTTGTCATTTTTTAGCTCCTTCTTAAAATGATAATTGTCTGGCTGTCATGTTGCTCCTCAAGCTTGGTACTTTCTGTGTTGCTGAACTGCAACAAATATGCCGTTCAGGAAACCAGAAAACCGTCAGAAGTGACTTGCAAACACTACGTTTATCTATTACTAAAAAAAAAAAAGTTATACAGAGTACATGCTGGATATTTTAACTGAAAAAAAGTTTAGAACTTTTGATCACTAGATTTACAGCTCCCATGGAAAAAAAAATGTATTCCAGACCCTAGCTGATTGTTTGACATGGAGGCTGTGACTAAGACTAAAAGTTGCAAATATGGCAGTTTAATGGTTTTCACTTGGCAGAGGGCTATTAGTTATACAGCTGTCCAAACATGGCTAAAAACCTCAAAAATAATGAATTTAGACAAAAGTACCAGATCTAGTAAACTGCTGAAGTCTGGTTTTGCATGTTTTGTTTCCCATATGAAACTGTTTGTTTTGTAAGCATTTTTGTAAGTACTCATGACAAACCAAACTGAAAGTAATCTGAGGGGATAAACACTCCTGTAAGCGAGGTTTAGTTTCAGTTTCTGAAGGCCTCTGGGAATAGTTTACAAGAACTCTTTGGAAAGCTATGTTTCCACACTGATACCTAAAGAGAACCAGTTATGACTTGGGTAAAGTAATAATCTAAATGTTCGGTCTTAAATTGTACTTATACTTTTGAAGGCTTACTTATAAAAGATGAATATTTTCCCCCATGATCTAAGGCCTCTTCCACACAGGCGACAGTCTCTACCTGCCTCGATCTGCAGTAGTTTGCTTTTCAGAGAGCAGTAGAGCATCTGTTTCCAGATATTTAACTAGTGATCCTGCCGCCTCCTGAATGCATGTTGGTTTGTTCTTCAATCCCAATTTTTTGTATTGCAATAACACGTCACAACCGGGAACCAAGTGTTTGACCTCGGTGAGTTAGCTTGACAGGCAGTGACATGGCCACAAAGCCATGGTATGTGTCCACCCCCTCTAGCTGCTATAGTAGACTTTAAGTTGCCGGTTAAGAGGAAAATGTGGATTGGTCACCTGTTTCTACAGCATCTGTCCATGTGAAAGGAGCTTTGCTGTACAAAATTTGCAATAACAAAGCCCTCTAGTTATGAGAAATATAACCATGTTGTGTTTAGCTGGCCCAGCAAACCTTCAACACATTGAAAGGTCATCCATCACAGGGATGGCTGACCTTACTGACCAAAAAAACATGCAAAGGCAGAAGGGGTTAGGGACAACAATGAAACACCAAAACACGCAATGCACGCACTGCAATAGGCAGTGCAAAGGAAATCCTGCTTTGTAGTACACTGTAGGAGCTCTTTAAGGCTGGGTTCACACTAGTGCGAATTGGATGTGGGTTTCCCCCTATTGAATTTGCATATCAGGAGATTACGACCAGCTTTCAATGGAGCCAGTTCTCACATCTCCGGAGCGGCTCCGAGGTGAATTGCACAGGAGTCCTGTGTGTCTTCTGGTCCTTTTCAGGTCCGAATTCAGCCAAAAATTTGTGCTGAAATCGGACCTGAAACGGTGAACAGGGACGCACCGGACCCCTGCTGTGAGCCGCACTGTGCTGCGGTGTGAACCCAGCCTTAAGCTAGTTTTAACCTCTGTAAAGGCCACCTATTCAGCACCATTTGGGTCCTGACAGGTGTACTTTTCTAATGACTTCCCCCATGTATATGTACAAATTTGAATGGAAACAAGGTTTTTGAATGTGAACATGTTCAAAGTGATTTACAAGAGGAGTGGAGGCTATCCACTTAGCAAAGTGGATTTTAGGGTATAAGGTGATCTGCGTTTACTTTGTATACTCTATAATGTGCAAAAGAAATTTGAAAAACAAGTTTCTTTCCAGTACATAATTTGGTATTTAAAGTGAACACAGCTTCATCTTATTTACATTACTCACGTTTTAGATGAACAGCAACTACTCCTTTAGTAAATCGACCCTATTGACATGATTGTTTAGATTAAAATTTCTGCATCTGAATTTTTTAAGAAAGACTACAGTTCCCATTTAGTAGCCCACAATGCTTAGTATTTTTGTCGAGAGGTAAGGATTGCCCTACATGATCGCAAGTCTAGGAAGACTTCCCCAAGTGAGGGAGTTCATCCTGATCTTTGTTTAATGGCATGAGTCATGAAAGGGTTGAGACTTGAGATGGAGATGGGAGCATGAATAGGAAAGCTAAAAACTGAACTAGGGAAATTTTTTTTCTTGGACATTTGCAGTATAACAATATGCTACCAATAATGATGTGTGCCCCATATGTGGCTGCTGCAGCATTCGCTATAACTGTCTTATTACTTCTACAGTATGCACCGAACATCTGGTACTGAAACATAAGCTAGGTTCACACTATTGCAATCCAGTTTTGATTTGAATTTCAGTGGAATTATTTAGTGCAACTTGCATACAGTTGGCTTTTCTATGGGGCCCAAACTGCCTTGGAATTGTATCAAACCAGGACAGGAGTGTTTTTGCAAAATCACTCTATGCTGAGTTGCATTGATGTGTACCTGGCATCATTGAAAGCAATGTGATTTCCATTGTGATGCAATTCTGTGCGACGCGAGTCGCATCTGAATTTGCACTAGTGTGAACGGAGCCTTATGCCCCGTACACATGATCAGACTTTCCGCCAACGAAACCGTGGATTTTTGTTCGAAGGTTGTTGGCTCAAACTTGCCTTGCATACACACGGTCACACAAATGTTGGCCAACAATTACGAATGTGGGAACGCGATGACGTAGAAGATGTATAACGAGCTGAGAAAAAGGAAGTTCAATAGCCAGTGCGGCTCCTTCTGCTTGATTCTGAGCATGCGTGAACTTTTGTTCGCCGGACTTGTGTACACACGATCGCACTTTCTGACAACAAAGTCTTGTTGGCAGAAAATTTGAGAACCTGCTAGCAAACATTTGTTGGCGGAAAGTCCGACAGCAAATGTTCGATGGAGCATACACACGGTCGGGCTTTCCGACAACAAGCTCACATCCAACATTTCCAGGCGGAAAATCCGACCGTGTGTACGTGGCATAACAGTTCGGCTTGAGTACAGTTCTCATAGCAGGTCGCTAACTCTCCACCTTAGCCATTCATAAAATGACTTGTATTCTTTTCAATGAATACAAGGGGTTCTGTGATTGGAAGATCAAAAACGTGATATTCACATGCTCTCCTCCAATCACAGAATGCCTTGCATCCAGTAAAAGCATACAAGAGGTTTTAAGAATGCCTGAGGTAGAGAGCAAGGGACCTGTTATGAGAACGGTACTGAAGTTGGAATTTTTAAGTTTCAGTGGCAGATGTTTGGAACTTATTGTAGTGTACGGGAGTATTACAACTTAACAGTAATACAGAGCGCAGCAGTAGCCACACATGCGGCATATCGTTAATGGTAACGTATTCCTACACTGCAAATGTCCAAAAATAAATTTCCCCCTGGAGTTCAGCTTTAGCATTTGGTGTCACTGTCTCCAGGGCTGCTGTTAGAAATAATGGAGCCCCATACAGCCTACCTGACAGGACCCCCTTCCCCCATCCAAAAGTGACTAAGGGCATAGATTTATCAGTCCCTTCCTCTGTAGCCTCAGCTGCACAGATGCAGGGCCAGATTAACGTAGGGGCTATTGGAGCTGCAGCTCCAGGCCCATACCTCAAAATAGGCCCAATAAACTGAGACTGGACACAGTCACTGGCTGCCAGCCGCTACATTGCATTACAAAAGTCTATGAAAAAAATGTCATATGGGTACAATATGGGTGCAATACGCATGACCGCACAATTGTCATTCAAAGTGTGACAGCGCTGAAAGCTGAAAATTGGCCTGGGCAGGAAGGGGGTGAAAATGCCTGGTAGGCAAGTGGTTAAAGGATAAATTGCCCTTTGGGAATATGTTACATGTTCCACCCATTTTTAGGGTGGAACATGTAACATGTTCCCACCCCAGCACCATCTCCCCGATCCACTGGATCTACTGACAGCAAGCAAAGGATCTTCTCCCTGAACTGACTGTCATTATTTAAAAAAAATATATAGTATAGTTCCTGTACACCACCACTTAAGTTAGAGGAAATAACTGGATATGAGGGAAGGTTAGACCCCTTTCACATTGAGGCGCTTGAAAACTGCGAGCGCTTTAGCAGTGCTTTTCAAGCACTTTTGAGGCGTTAGCGGTGCACTTTTTTTAAAGGTCATGTGACTCAAAAGAACCATTTTGAGGCACTTTTGAAATGCTTTTTGTGAGCTGTTGAGGTGCTTTTGAGGTGCCTCCCATTCATTTCAATGGAAAGGGGCGCTTTTGAAGCGCTTCAAACATGCTCCAAAGATGCTGCTTGCAGGAGTTTTTTCACCCCCCCCCACCAGGGCACCGCCACAGTGTGAAAGCATTAATTGATTTTAATAGAAATTAGTTTCCGTGAGCTTTTCAGGCACTTTTTTTTAGCATGAAAGCGCCTGAAAAGTGCCTTAATGTGAAAGGGGTCTAAATCTTTGGAGTAGCTGCTCACATCAAACACTTGTCCCCACATGGAAATGATACCTTTTAAATAGCTGAATGCTGCTATGTTTCTGTTATGGCACTTTAATAGTAATTAAAATATTTAATTTGTTTTAACGAAAAATTGATGGCGTTTTCATTTCATTTATTTCTATAAAAAGGCCCACCGAAATCCTCAGCACCAAGCCCATGATGCTCTTAATCCAGCCCTGCACAGATGAATGTATAGGAAGTTCTCCGGGGCTTCCTGCTCATTCACAAACTGAAGCATAGTAAATACAGTTTTCTATGCTTCACTGATGGATGGACACAGGAGTGATTGGTAATGATCACTCACTGTGTGCATTCAGTTAAGGAAGGGGCCAGTAAATTACATGTTTACCATCCCCTTCCCCTTCTCTCCATCTTGAAACATCCCCCTGTGTGCCTGTATCACCTGCGGGAGGGAGAGGAGAGGGAAGCTGTCAGTGCTGCGGGGGAAAGGGGCACACAGACGGGACAGCAGATGGAAGGGGTGCATGTGCTAAAACCAATCCCCCTGCAGTGCAGCCGGAGGGGGAAAGAAGAGGAGAAGCTGGCAGCACAGCAGGGGGAGGCAGAAGAGGATCGATGCAATAAGACAGTACAGCCGGACCTCCTGCTCAACAGAAGCCCAGGCCCCCCTTTTGAACTGATTGGGCCCAGGCCCAGTACAGGAGGGCTGGCTGTACTGTCTTATCAGCAGCCCTGACTGTCTCTAGAGCAAAATTTCTCAATTCTTTTGAGACCAGTAAATTCAAATAAAATCTTCCATGCCCCAATAATAAAAAATAAAGTTTATGTTCATGTAGCAAGGTCCTGGGGCCCCTGAGGCCTAATAGTGGCCTCCAGAGTCAGGGACAGCTGATATCCTTCTGTGTAAAGTGGGTTACAAGGCATGGTAGGTGTAATGCAAGATGAATTGGTAGGCGCCAGACACTTTTTGAATGCAAAGAGATTATTATTTACAGAGATTTATTGTCTCTTGAACAGAACTGGGGGAGAGAGGGTTAGGGCCAGGACACCCTTAAGTAGATGCAATGATAATTGGCAGACTCCGAGACTTCTATAGAAAGACAGCTTTACAGGTGAAGGCCTCCAGCCAGACACCCCTTCTGTATAGGTAGGCAACAATCTTGTAGCAGTTACTAATGGTAGTTGTATTCAACTATTGGCAACACAATCAGTTCTCCGCTTACTCCACAATCACTCACTGGATCACTGGATCTTCAGTCAATGAACTCCCAGTCTTACACTAGACTTCAGATTCAATAGTCACCGGATGGATCGACTAAGCTCTTCCACTTTTAGCACTCAGTATCTTCCTCAAGCGTCACCCCCGCTTCCCTGCTGGGTCCCTGGCTTGGCACTCACAGATACTCTTCAAGCATCACCCCTGCTGACCCGCCAGGTCCCTGGCTTGGTACCCACTGATGCTGCGCAAGTGTCACCTCTGCTGTCCCGCTAGGTCCCTGGCTTGGCACTCGGTGAAGTTTTCCCACTTCTTCACCGTCCCCAGCTGGTGAGAAGACTGCTCTGATACTGGCTTCATCTTACTCACAGTGGTCTCCTGTAACAAGGTGGATGGTCCCTTAGTGGCGACAGCTTCCCCTTCCACCTCCGACCACAGCTGGTTCTCCGTCTGGCTGAACCGCTACTTCTGGTTGGACTACAAGCCAGTACTCCCAACCCTATGTTGCTTCTCCTGGATAGGCCTCAGGTAGCCTAGCAGCTAGATGTCCCCATAGGCCTCAGGTTCCCGGCCTAGCAGCCCGGGCAGCATAACACACGTCCACCCAGACAGCCGTCCAGGTGGCACAGAACCCTGATCACCTGACTCCACCCAAATAGGCTCTCCCAGCAGGCTAAGGAACCAAAAAAGATCCCTGCCCATTGGCTGAGACACCCCATCCATTCATGTCTGAGCTTGCAAAGCCTCTGTCTTATTTAATATCACTAGCATAGTGCCACCTAGCGACAGAAGAGAAAGGATGCAACAAGTCCAGATTTAGAGAGGTGTCAATTGATCGCCTAACAATTGACCAAGGAAACTATCGCCTGGCAACTAAATTTGATAGCAACCCTGCCTAAACATCAGGGTGCTACATTCACACAATAAGAGGATGGGAATGCAGTGCCATGCAATTTAGCCAAGTTCCCTTTGGTGTTTTTTCCTCAATCCTCAGCTATTCAGTATCTAATAATCTTGAGGCTCCAATAGTGGATTGCATGTCTATTGACCATCAGGTTGCACACCTCTTATTTGATCACAGTAAACCCTTTTTTTGAACTTGTACCTACAGGTAAGCCTATAATAAGGGGCGCCGCCAATCAGACAGCCGGAAAATGCGATCCTGGAAGGACGACCAGGTGAAGGTGGAAGCACCTTCAGCGGTCACAGTGCCCTGCTGGAAGGCTTCATAATGTACTAGTATGCGATGCATGTTCTATTGCATATCCTTTACTACACACAGCTAACCATAATGTGATATTAAAGACTTGTTTCTTTGTTTTTTTTCCCTAAACAATAAACATGTTATACTTACCTGCTCTGTGTAATGGTTTTAAACAGAGCAGCTTGGATTCTCCTCTTCTTGAGTTCCTCGCAGGCACCCCTGGCCCCTGCCTCTTTCTGGGTGTCCCCACAGCAAGCCGCTTGTGTCCATTACTGGGGCTCGAGTTCACTCCTTCCATCTTCTGATTCGCTCACTGGCTGTTATTGACAGCAGTGGGAGCCAATGGCTCCCACTGCTGCCAACAGCCAATCAGGGGTGCAAGTCCCCAGACAGCCAAGGCTCTCATGGACATCGCTGGACCGAGAGGGGGCTCAGGTAAGAATTAGGTGGGGCAGGGGGGGCTGCTGCACACAGAAGGTTTTTTACCTTCATGCATAGAATGTTGTGCCTTTACAACCACTGTAACAAAGAATGTGCTGTGCTTAGAATGCAGTAGTCAAGAGTAAGAAATGTAAAACACAGTGAGGGGAATTTATTAAAACTGGTGCAGTCAGAATTTGGAACACCTGTGCATGACAACCAATCAGCTTCTATCTTCAGCTTGTTTAGCTTTTAAACTGAAAACTATGTGCTGATTGGTTGCTATGCATAGCTGTTCCGAATTCTGTCTGCTCTAGTTTTGATAAATTCCCCTAAGGGCTCATTCAGACAGGCGCTGAGACAGGTCCTGTATGCTGAGCCACTTTTTGCTGCATCTGCATCCACCAGAGAGCTTCACCTATAGAAGTGGGTGCACAGATCCGAATGCAGACACTGTGCATTTGGATACATGCATGCCTTCCTGTCTGCATGTCAAATTTTGACATTCGACTATGTCCATGCAGCTTCTGCACCCCAATTGACTTTGACTGGACTGCCTGCACAGGGATGCACAGAACACCAAGTATCCCAATGCAGTACACGGCCATCACACTGGGCATGGACGCATATGCTCCGTGTGAATGAGGCCTAATTGTCATGTAGGCCAGATAGCAGGAAAGAGAAGATGTCAGGTAATTAAAAGAGAAGTATAGGAATTTTATTTATGAATCATACTTACCTAGGTAGATGCTGCATCTGTCCCCCACGGCTCTAAGACTGAAAACCGAGTAATCAAACAGCCGATCACTCAGTTCTGAGCTGGTGGCTGTCAGTCTCTGGCTCTGCTCTGCCCCCCCAGGTGCTCACTGAAACACTGGGCTCTGGAGGGGGCGGGAGTGGCCAGCTCAGGCTCTCAGCGACTCGCAGATCCCAACCATATGGCTGCAATCTTTCTCCAGCCTGGATCGACTCTATGACATCAGCCGACAGCAGACTTAAGCCCGCTGTCGGCTGAAAATGGGTCACAGGAGTGCAAAAAATCTGCACTGATGTGATCAACAGGAGAAGTACAAGCAAACAGGCTGTGACTGTACATCTCCTTTAATAAATCTATCACACAACCTGTCTCTCTGCTCCTGTTTGGCATTACTTGCGACAATTGATAAATGTCCCAAATTATGTTGTGAACTCACCCTCCAGGGCCCAGGCAGGCTTTTCCTCAGCCCAGGCTTTAAATCCAGCCTCTTTCTCCCTTGTAGCTGAAAGGTCCTTCAGGCACCCTCTTCCCTAATCTAGAGGGCCGCTACGATCCCCCTCTCACAGTCCAGGGCCTCCCCCCCTCCTAGTCCGGGACCTCCAGGCACCCCCTCACCTAGTCCAGTATCTCCCTTGTCCCCCATCTATCCAGGGGCCTTTGCCACACCAACCACCATTTCCTAGTCAATGGCCTCCTCTGCACCCCCCCCCCCCCCCCAGTCCAGGGCCTCCTCTGCTAGTCCAAGGCCTCCTTTACAGCCCACCCCAAAATGGATGCCTCCTCTGCACCCTGCTCTCCGAATCCAGGTTCTTTATAAACCCCACTTTTCAGGTCCAGGGCCTCCTCTACATCCCCTAGTCCAGGACCTCCTCTGCACCCCCCAGTCAAGGGCATCCTGTGTACTCCCCCTCCTAGTCCGGGGCCTCCTCTGCACCACCCCACTCCAGGACCTCCTCTGCACCCCCCACTCCAGCACCTCCTCTGCACCCCCCAGCCCAGCACCTCCTCTGCATCCCGCAAGTCCAGGGTCTCTTCTCAGTGCCCCCCCCAGGTCAGGGCTTCCTCTGCACAATCCCAGCCCACCAGGACCTCCTCTGCATCCCCCAAGTCCAGGGTCTCCTCTGCCCCCCCCAGGTCAGGGCCTCCTCTGTGCCCCCCCAGGTTAGGGCCTCCTCCATATTCACCAGCCCAAAGCCTCCTCCACACCCCCCATCAGCTCAGGGCCTTCACTGTAACCCCCAGCCCAGGGCCTCCTCTGCAACCCCCCCTCATTCTAGTGCCTCCACTGCACCCCCCCAGTCCAGGGCTTTCGTTGAAGCCTCCCCATCTCTGGGATGCCTCACGCAGAAAAGACATAGGCTGTTTGGGCACTGGGCAGGACTAGGAGGGAGACCTGTCTGTCCATTACACTTGATCGGGCGGCAGTGACACCCTTAGAGCAGAAGTTCCCAGTGCGAGTGGGGGCAGCACCCCTGGTGGCATCCCCCTAGATGTGTCAGCTGGGGCAAGCGTCCCCCTGCCCCCCATAGTTTCGGCCCTGCCCCGAAGTGGGGTAGAGAATTCGACAAATGATGTAGTAGATGGTGTAGTAGAGACACTCAATCACCCATAAGATGAAGACGCATGCAAAACTGATTGGAGGGAGGGAATAAAGGTCTGCTAGAGCCCTAAGCGTTAGTACTACCACAAATACCATCCAGCCCAGTTCAGTCAATGCATTTTTCAGACTCTTATAGACATTTACAGGCTGCTGGCAATGGGGCTGATGTTGCACATCTGCCTTCCACTTACATGAAAATGCCAGAATCTCAGGCACAGGGGCTAAATGCCCAGTGTGCATAAAGCCTAAGACAACAGTGATGACCTCTATGGTCCACACAAAACCCACTAGATATGTCCATATGATCAGGCATCCCTGAAGTCCACCTATTATGAATGAGATGCCACCTACTTATGAACGTCTTGGGAAATCTAGGGCTGTGGCAGTTATGGCAGACTTCTACATTATCTTAATAGAAATCCAAATGTTAAAAAAATAACTTTTTGAATATTGATAATTGTATGATTTCATTTTCAGAATAATAGATGAAAACACAAAGTGC